>NC_048600.1:12602889-12940389 GCF_003668045.3 Cricetulus griseus | reverse complement strand
GGATGCCAGAAGAGGGCACTGGATCCCCTGGAACTGGAGTTACAGAAGATTGTGAGATGCCATGTAGATGCTGGAATTGAACCCAGGACCTTTGCAAGAGTAGCAAATGCTCTTAACTGCTGAGCCATTTCTTCAGCCCCACAATATAACATTGTAAATCTAGAAAGGCATTTAAGATTGTTTGGTTTAATCTCTTTTTATTTAATAGTTGAAGGGACTGAAGCCTAAATGACCTCCCAAGATCTCACACAGCCATAACTTGTTGGTTCATTCTCAATATCAATGATGTTTTTATATTTATGACCTCTGTGGATTATTTGACTGAACTGTAAAGTATTCCGGCCATCTTTGGAAACATGTATTATTCTTTTTTGGACAGCTCTATCAGAATCGTCATCTCAGGATTCTTTAGATGCATTCATGTCAGAAATGAAATCAGGGAGCACGTTAGATGGTGTGTCCCGGAAGAAACTTCATCTGAGGACTTTTGAACTAAGGAAAGAACAGCAGAGGCTGAAAGGGTTAATAAAACTTGTAAAGCCAGCGGAAATCCCAGAACTAAAAAAGTAAGTAGTTCTAATTAGGGAAAAAAAAAAAAATTGTGGGTCTGGAAAGATGGCTCCATGGTTAAGGGTACTGACTGCTTTTCCAGAGGACCCAGGTTCAATTTCCAGCACCTATCTGTAACTCCAAGATCAGACAAGTATGCAGGCAAAACACTAATGCACAGAAAGTAAAAATAAACTGAAAGAAAGGAAGAAAGAAAGAAATGTTTAAAATAAAATTTGTTTTTGAGACAGTATCACAAATAACCCAGCCTGGCCTCAAACAGGTTATTGTAGCCCAAGTGGCTGAACTTATATTTTTATTTTTATATTTGTTTAACGTGTCTATGTGGGCATCAGATGTTGCTGTTGGGGTCAGCTTGAGGCTGTTGGTTCTCTCTATCATCTGGGTTATAGAACTGAGTTGGTGGCAAACATCTTTACCCACTGAGCTATCTCCAGCCTAACACTGAATTTTTTAAAGAAAATTTCAGTAATGCTCTTATTAATTCTTTGAGAATTTCATATAATGTATTTTCTTGATCATATGCAACCCCTCTCTTTCCCCCAACTCCTATCAGATATACCCAGAGGGATGTGTGTATAATTAAAACATAATTACATGTCCTGTCTCTACTTCTCAGATTCTGGATTATAAGTATATGCCTCCACATCCATTCTCACTGATCTTTGTATTTAATAATTATAGAGTGACTTGGCTTTGTGTTTTTTAATTGGTGTGTGTGTGTGTAAAACGACCCTTAAACACAGTAAGCATGTGCTGTACCTCTGAACCGTACCACTGGTGCAGATGACCTTTAAGAATAGAAGGATTGCTTATGAAATATAGATTGCTAAGGATTTTCCGTGGATACAGTGTGGATTTCTGGTTCATTGGACTACTATGAAGTTTTTCTTTTCTTTTTCTTTTTTTTTTTTTTTTCTTTTTTTGAGACAGGGTTTCTCTGTGTAGCCCTGGCTGCCCTGGAACAGAGTTCCTGCTTCTGCCTCCTGAGTGCTGGAATTACAGGAGTGTGCACCGCCATAGGCAGATCTCTATGATTTTGATGCTAGCCTGGTCTACAAAGCTATACAGGGAAACCCTATGCAAGGTAACAGATAATCTGCCATCCAAAATATAAGTGGCCAAAGGACATCAACTGACAAATCACAAAAAGTGGAATATGCACACATATATACACACAAAGACCGGGGCATGGTAGTGCACGTCTGTAATCCCAGCATTTGAGAGGTAAAGACAGGAATGATCAGTGGCAGATGTCTCTATGAGTTTCAGCCTAGCAAAACAACCCCCCCACATAACCAAAACAAAACAAAAAGAAGAGGAGGGGCTGGGCGTTGGTGGCCCACGCCTTTAATCTCAGCACTCAGGAGGCAGAGACAGGTGGATCTCTGTGAGTTCGAGGCCAGCCTGGTCTCCAGAGCGAGTGCCAGGATAGGCACCAAAGCTACACAGAGAAACCCTGTCTCGAAAAACAAAACAAAACAAAACAAAAAAACGAGAGGAGGAAAAGAAAAAAATAAACATTTAGGGCCAGGGATGTAGCACAATGGTAGAGTCCTTGCCTAGCATTATAGGGTCTGGGTTCAATTCCCAATACTGAATTTGAAAAAGGAAGGAAGGAAGAAATGTAAATTAATTTATTTAGTTTTTTTGTTTGTTTTGTTTTGAGACAAGTGTCACTAAGTAGCCTTGGCTGGACTGAAACTCACTATATAAACCAGCTTGGTGGGCTGGAGAGATGGCTCATCAGTTAAGATTACTGACTGTTCTTCCAGAAGTCCTGAGTTCCATTCCCAGCAACCACATGGTGGCTCACAACCACCTTGAATGAGATCTTCTGCCCTCTGCTGGCATGCAGGCAGAAGATTGTATACATAATAAATAAATAAAATCTTTAAAAAAAAAAAAAAAAAACGGTTGGCTGCAGACTCAGTCTGCCTCTGTGTCCTGAGTGCTGGGATTAAAGGTGTGTGTGTGCCTGGCCCATTGTTAGAATCTTGTCTTTTACAAAGTCAGAAAATGATGAATGTATATTATAATGTTTACAATAATAAAAATCATATAAATGCTTATGAAGGACTGGGTTAAATATAGACTATACATCAGCTATTAGGATAAAGAAGCAATTATTTATGTAAATGTGGAATCATTATCAAAATATATTAAGTAGTAAAAGATATATTAGCTATTAGAACAGCGTGCACAGTGTCTGTGTGGAGAGAAGATGTGTAGGTAAGGAGTCAACTTATGTATGTCTGTTGTCTGTTTAGTCAGGCTCCTTAAAAACAGCCCCTGAGGTGGGGAATCTGTTTCAAGTGGTTTCCTGAAAGATTACTCTCAGCCTCTCCAGAGAAATCTGTACTGAAGTAGATAAAGGAAGGAGCCGGGAACAAGCTGGGCAAAGATGTCATAGAGGCCAGGGGCTTGGACTTGGTCCTACCCACACCAGAGGCTTGGGGAACACAAGCAGTTCTGAGAAAGGTGCAAACATGGACCTTAGCATCCAGCATTCCCAGTAGCTAGTCATTCTGTTAAGGGGACTCTGAGAGGGTTCCAAGTGGCACCTGCTGTTCTGTCTCTGGAAATATTTATAAAAAGCATGTGTTGTCTCTGGGGAAAGGAACTGGGTGACTGGAAGACAGCAGTTGGGGGAGACCTGACCATATATAAATTCTTTATACTTTTTAAGCTGTGAATGTGTGAGGAAACTTGCTGTCTTTTTTTTTCTTTCTTTCTTTTTTTTTTTTTTTGGAGGGGTGGGGTTTCAAGACAGGGTTTCTCAGTGTAGCCTGGGCTGTCCTGGAACTCACTCTGTAGACCAGGCTGGCCTCAGACTCACAGAGATCCTCCTGCCTCTGCCTCCTAAGTGCTAGGATTAAAGACAAATGCCACCACTGCCAGGGTCAAATATATATTTCTTTAAAACAGAAAAGGAGAATTTTGCACCAAGGAGCCATAGTGTTTTAGGTCTTAAACTATGGCTGTGTGATGGCAGTTTTAACTTTAATAAGTAACTAGAAAACCATATAACAGTTTTATTGCAGACTGGTCATGGTGGTCCACATTTGTAATTCTCGCATGAGGGGAACTGAGCAGGGGGTTCTAAAGTCTGAGGCCACCTGCTGTAAAGTTCCAAGCTAGTCTGGGCTATAGAGTGAGACTCTGTCTTAAGACCTGACAGATAGTAATGGTGGCTCATACCTTAATCTCAGCACTCGAGAGGCTGAGAATTGGGGGCTGCCACAAAGCCAAAACCAGGGCTGGAGAGATGGCTCAGCAGTTAAGAGCACTAGCTGCTCTTCAAGAGGACCTGGGTTCAATTCCCAGCACCTACACCTGTGGTAGCTCACAGCTGTCTGTGACTCCAGTCCTAGGGGGACCCAACACCCTTGGCAAAACACCAATGCACATAAAATAAAAATAAATAAATAAGAAAGCTAAAACCAAACAACCAGCCACATAAACAAAAAATTGTATTGCAATAAAACGGCTAATCCTAAGGAAAATCTTTACTCTTGAAAAAAAAAAAGTTCAGTGTGGATATGTGGAATTACTGTTGACTGTCCTGCACATTTGAGAGGTAGCCCAGCTCTCATTATCAGGGTAGAAAGGAGGGTGGAGACTCTTGAGAAGAAGGGTGTCAGCAGTCAGACCCTGACTTGTGAGAAACAAGTGACTGAAAGTGCATCATAAGGTTAGCTTGATGTCTGCCTCTCTACTTTTTCTTTTGCTCATAAACCCATGGTTGAAGCAGCCGAGCTAGGTGGACAAGGGCTTTTTATAGCACATTACAAAACCATGAATGATGTCTTTTGTATTAGCAGTTCTCATGGTTTAAATTGAATTTATAACTAATTATTCTTGAGCTCCTTAGAGTGGTAAATGTTAAAAGGTTTTAAAGCTACAGGTGAAAAGCTATGAGTATAAATAATCTCTGTCATCAGTTTATATCTATCTATAATCAGTCCCTATCCATCTGTCTGCCTGCTTATTTATTTATTTGTTTATTTGAGACATGGTATCTCTATTATGTGCCCTAGTTGTCCTAGAACTCGTAATGTAGTCTAGGCTGACCTTGAACTCACAGAGAGCACCTGCCTCTGCCTTCTATGTGCTGGCTTAAATGCATGTGCCACCACACCAGCACAAATATTTTTAATTGTCCTCTATATCTTTAGAACCAGCTAACAATCTTTTAAGTACTTTCCAAAAAGGACTTATTTTTATTTTATGTGTATGGGTACTTGCTTGCATGCATGTTTGTGTCCCACATATGTGCAGTGTCTGTGGAGGCCAGAAGAGGGAGTCAGATCATCTGCAACCAGAGTTGTGGCTGGTCAGACAATTGTGAACTACCATGTGAGTTCTGGGAATTGAACTTGGGTCCACTGGAAAGAGTAGCAGTGCTCTTAATTGCTGAGCCATCTCTCCAGTCCTTAAGTACTAAAAAAAAAAAAAAAAAAAAAAAAAAAAAGCAATGTAAATTTTCCTTTAAAAGGAGAGGATGTGTAATCTCTAGGGATTTGGTTTTGTGAACCTACTTCCATGTGCAGAATTATATTAGATTATAAACCAGATTTTGATACTCCCCCATATTTAGCTAATATTTGTGAGTGTGTGTGTGTGTGTATGAGAGAGAGAGATAGTAAGATCCCAGTTTTCTTTGGGGGGGGATAAATTTTTATTTTGTATATAGATGTTTTGCCTTCATGTACATCTGTGCACCACTTGTGTGTCTGGCCCATGTAGGCAAGACATCTCTGGTAGTAGAGTTATAGATAGTTGTAGGTTCTGGGAATTGAACCCTGGGTCCCCTGGAAGAGCAGTCAGTGTTCTTAACTCCAACCCAAACATCCTGTTTTCAATGTGACAATACTTAAAGGTTTTATGTAGTTTTATTGACAAGTTTTGAAAATGTAGAGTGTGTTGATACAAAAATAAGTCTGGAGAGTACGTTACAGGTGGACATTTGTGAAGGTGGTTTACTGCAGGACATTTCTTGTTTTATTTAGATCTGTACTGTCCAGTTTATCTCCCTATAATTTAAGCATTATATACTATTGAAATTTCTTAGTAAAATTTTAAAAATTCAATTCTTGAGCATATTAGCCACATTTCAAGTGCTTAGTGGCCAAATGTGGCTGATATCTAATCAAATAATGCAATATAAAACATAATATTTTTTCCATTATTGCAGAAAGTTCCAATGTACAGTGCTGCTTTAGGTTGTTGTTAGGCTGTTCATCCCTCTGTATGAAACCTGTAACACTTATGTAAGAGTATCTAGATGTTAAAGGTGGGTTATGTTTTTATTTTCCTTCATCAGTGACCATGTACTGTAGTCCCCATTTGGTAAATGCAGAGCCCTATAACTTGTTGGGAATGACTGGGCTGAGGGGCAGCCTCATCTTGCCTTTGGCACCTATGTCTCATAGCCCTCAATAGGTTCTGCTGATGTCTTTCTCATTATATGTTCAGATAATTAGCTTGTGGTCATTTCTCTGTTTTTTTCAGAAGTGTCCTGGCCAGTTTCATGGTGTTTTTGAAACATTTTACTTATTATTTTGTGTGTGTTACTGGTTGTGTTACTGTTATACATATGTGGAGGTCAGAGGACAACTTTGTGGAGTCATTTCTCTCCTTCCACTTTTATGTGGGCCCAGGGGGTTGAACTTAGGTTGTCAAACTTGACTGTCAAGGGCTTTTATCCACCGAGCCATCTTGCCAGCCCAGTTTCATGGTATATAAGTTAAACCCTGGACTTTGCTAGAATAGGTATTTATAATTGTTCTTCTTTCTAGGACTGAACTTCAGACTACAAATGCTGAAAACAAAGCTAAGAAACTTGCATTACCTCTCTTTGGTGCCATGAAAGGAGGAAGCAAATTCAAATTAAAAACTGGAACTGTAGGGGTAAGTTGTGAGGTTGAGTGTGTCCAACTCTTCGTCCTTGCTGTCCTGTCCCTGAGTGAGATTGTGTGTTTTATTCCCTGGTTATATGGGAAAGGACTGTTGGCTTAATGTGAGCATCTCTTTGTTAGAAGTGGTGATCTGGATGCAGAGCTGGCTCAGCTGTAGAAGTACTTGCTGTCCAAGTATCCCGGGACCCATGCAAAGTGAAGCATGGTCCTGTGCAAGATGCAACCCCAGCACTGGGATGCTGAGGCAGGAGGATGCTGGGGTTGCTGACTGACCAGCTAGCTGTCCTGCAGGTCCAATAAGATGAGATGGAGAGTGATAAGGAGGACATCTGCTTTTTTCTGGTCTTGTGTGGACATAGGCATGCACGAATACACTAAAGAATTGATTAATTAATCTATGCCAGTCAACATGAAAATAACTCATTTGTAATCCTTTTTTTTTTTTTTTTTTTTTTGAGACCCAGTCCCATTATGTAGTCCTGGTTGTCCTGGAACTAGTTTATTAGTTTCTAATGAATATTATAATTAGGAATGAAGTGCCTATGTTGATTTCTTTTTTCCCAATATTATTTTGCTTACTGTTAGAATATTGTATTATTTTTCTTCATTTACAAAAAAGTATGTTTTGAGAATCTTGTACATTGTGCTTTGATTATATTCACTCCTCCAGCTTCTCCAAAATCCATGGCCCCCTTCCTACCCACCCAACTTTGTAGCTTGTTTCTTTTCTTCTTGATTTTTCAAGATAGAGTTTCTGGCTGCCCTGGAACTAGGCTGTAGACCAGGCTGGCCTCTGCTTCCAGAGTGCTGGGATTAAAGGTGTGTGCCACCTCCGCCCAGGGTCTCTTCCTTTTTTTAACCCATTGAACCCAATTTGTGCTGTCCATGTGCTCTTAGATGTGTGTCCTTCTCCTGGAGTGTAATTGGCTGACCAGAGTCTGTACTCTTGGAGAAAACTGACTCTCGCTCTCCCAGCATCTATCATTTGCCAGTAGCCCCTCAGCTGGGGCTACAACTTTGTACTCACCTCCCTTCTCCATGCTGGGGTTTTTGCAGGTGTGGAGGTCTTGGGAGGAGCAGGTAAAATATAGATGTCCCGTTTGGGGCTGCACAGTCCCGTCGTCTCATTCTGTGTCTTGACCCGTCATGCGCATGTGTGCTAGTCACCATCTACTGCAATAGAAGCTTCTCTGATGCAGGTTCAGAAATACAGTCATCTCAGGACTAGGCTGTGAGACGACCCACAGGCGTGGGTAGAATTCCTATGTTGAATGCTTTTAACTTTCTTGATAAATGTAATAACATATTAACTTATTTGTTAGTAACAGAGTCTAGTCATGTCTTCCATGCTTAGTTTAGTCCTTCTAACACCTTTTATCACGTGGATTGCTGTGTCTTACCGACAGGGAACCAGGCAGGACCCCAGATCACACTGCCACCATGTCAGTAGCTGGCAATGAGAAAAGTCAGGCCATCTTTTCTCAAGTTTCATCATCTTCCTGCTCTCCTGCAGTACCTACCTCATGTGTGCTTTTGCTCTCCATACGTTTCTACTTATAGATTGAACTTCTAAAAGATTGTCGTCACCCTGAAGAGCTGAGCTTGTGTGTTAGCTTGCTAAGGCTGCTGATAGAATGCTAAGGGGTTGTCTTAGTTTCCATTGCTGTGACGAAAAAACACCCTGACCAAAGCAGCTTGGGAAGGAGAGGGTTTGTGTGACTGACACTTCCACAGCACTGTCCATCATCATAGGACGTCAGGGCAGGAACCTGGAGGCAGGAGCCGTTGCAGAGGCCATGGAGAGTGCTGCTTACTGGCTTGCTCCTCATGGCTTGCTCAGCCTGTTTTCTTACAGATTCCAAGACCACCAGCCCAGCCACCATGGACTGGGCCCTCACAGCCCTCCCACAATAATCACTCAGTAAGAAAATGCTCTACAGGCCTGCTATAGCCCGATCTTATTAAGCCATTTTCTGAATTGAGGCTCCCTCCTCTGCAGTGACTCTAGCTTGTGTCAAGTTGACATAAAACTAGTCAGCATATTGGCTTCAATAAAAAAAAAAAAAAAGCTCAGCTTGCTATGCCTTGCAGTTTTTAATTCCTCACAGTTCTAGACACTAGAGGTCCAAGGTAAGATGCTAGCATAGTTTGGTGTCTTCTGTGACTTACTGGTGGCTGTCCTTTCGTATAATTGCGTCTACTTTCTAATGGTGTCGGTCTTCCTGGCTTAAGCCCAGAGCTTCTCAGCCATTTGACTAAGTATGGCCTAGTGCCTCATTTTAACTTAATCAACGAGAAGACCTTATCTCCAAATGAGATCCCATTCTGAGAGATCTTAGGAGTTGGGATCTCACACATGGATTTACTGTGTGTGGGATGTGTGTGAATAAATAAAGCGGGCTTAGTACTGTGTATCTGTAGCCCCATACTGGGGAGGCTGAGACAGGGACTCAAGTTCTGTCTGTATACAGAGATACAGAGTCAAACTGTCTCAAAATAAACAACAAAACAGTTGAAATTGAAGGACCTTGAATTGTGATGAACCAGAGGTCTGAAGTCCCAGTTACAGATTTGGAATGAATTATGTATGTCATTTACTCAAGATGAAGTTACGGGAGAGGGAAGTATCCAGGATTAAATAGAAGAAACATGATTTCTTTCTTTTTTTTTTTTTTTTTTTTTTTTTTTTTTTTTTGGTTTTTTGAGACAGGGTTTCTCTGTGTAGCTTTGGAGCCTATCCTGGCAATCACTCTGGAGGCCAGGCTGGCCTCGAACTCACAGAGATCCGCCTGCCTCTGCCTCCCGAGTGCTGGGATTAAAGGCGGTCACCACCAGCGCCCAGCCAAAACAAGATTTCTTTAAAGGCTTAAGAAAAACAAACAAACAAAAAAAGGGATTACTTAGCTGGGCGGTGGGGGCCCGCACGCCTTTAATCCCAGCATTCTGAAGGCAGAGGCAGGTGGATCTCTGAGTTTAGGCTAGCCTTGTCTACAAAGTGAGTTCTAGGACAGCCAGGGCTGTTACACAGAGAAACCCTGTTTGGAAAAAGACAAAACAAAAACAACAACAAAAAGCAAGGATTACCCACCCCCCCCGACAGGGTTTCTCTGTGGCTTTGAAGGCTAATTGCTTAATTTTATACTTAAGAAATACTAAAGGACTAACTGGTGGCCTAGGGCTATAAGCTCTGTACTTTGGGAGGGCAGAAGCAGGAGGATCACTCCCAAGTTTGAAGTCAGCCTGGTCTGCATATTGAGTTTCAGGCCAGCTAACACTATAGTAAGACCCTGTCTCAAAACACCCAAAGGTGGAGGACAGTACAAATGATTTTTTTTTCTTGAAAATACATATTTGATTTACTTCCCTGAAGATTTTGTAATAAATTAAAGTCCTTTGATAGTAACAGATGTAACAGGATAGAATTCCTGCTGCTGTCACTCAAGTGAATAATGTTCTATTTCCCTACAAGTGTTTTATATCTAATAATCTTGTAACCTAGTGTAGCACTAAAGACTAAACTTAGGACCTTGCATCTGCTAGGCAAGCATACCACCACTGAGCTGTGCACCCAATGCTGTGTTTAGTAATCTTTGTCCCTAGAGATTGCTGAAAACAGTTACTGAGATCCATAGATGGACAGAATTGTCTGTGGAGGGCATGCTTCTAGCAGACTTTTGTGGGGTTTATTATCTAAAGTTTTGGTTGTATACATTTAACCTAACCTCCTAGAAGAGATTAGTCTTTTTACCGTTATGCAAAACTACTTACTTGTTCATGGTTTTATTTTCCTTGTAGAAGTTGCCACCCAAGCGTCCAGAACTCCCTCCAACTTTAATGAAAATGAAGGATGAACCTGAAGTAGAAGAGGAGGAGGAAGAGGAAGAGGAGGAGGAGAAATCGAAGGAGGAGCATGAAGAGCAAATGGAGGATGGGAGCAGTAGGCTGCCAGAGACAGAGACAGAGCTGGAAACAGCAGTGCAGGACTTGAGTGCTCCCACAGATCCCGAGTGCTCTCAGGGGACAAAAAGCCACGGTAATATCTTTCTTTTGCCTGTGCTTGCTACTGGGGCAGTTGTATTCATTCTAGGTAGAGTTGAAAAAGCAAAAGCATTTATGTTTGTTGTTACAGAGGATCAAATATATTTGTATGTGAAAATAGCAGGTTCTTTTTTCAGAAGCCTCAAGTCTAATTGGACAGCTGTTGGTACCACTATTGCACTGTTAGGTGTATTTTGCCATGTTGGTCATTATTTTGGTTCCTACTTGTCACAGCTTGATAGGACTGTTTTGTTTTGTTTTGTTTGGGTTTTTTGTTTGTTTGTTTGTTCTGTTTTTTTCCAGACTGGGTTTCTCTGTATTGTTTTGGAGCCTGTCCTGGAACTTGCTCGGTAGATCAGGCTGGCCTGGAACTCACAGGCCTGCCTCTGCCTCCCGAATGCTGGGATTAATGGCGTGTGCCACCAATGCCCAGCTTTGATAGGACTGTTAATTGCTACCTTCTCTTGTCAGTTCCCATAGTCCTTTCTGGTGCTGTAGACACTCGACTGTTAGAACGAGGCTTCCAGGTAGATAGCTCCAGTCTCTGAGTCTTGTGTCCTAAGTATGCAGTGTCCTTAGCCATAGGGACTTAACCTTCAACCTCTGGGAGGCCACGAAGGGCAATGGCAATAGTTTATGTTGTTTGGGGCGTCACTTGGACTAACCTGACCAAACACTGGGATAAAGGTGCCTAGTACTAGGATTTTTGCTAGGCAGTGTATGGTCTTTTGGAATTGTTGTCAGTGTTGTAATTTTTAAAAAGTGACTTGAGGGGGCTGGAGAAATGGCTCAGTGGTTAAGAGCACACTGCCAGCTCTTTTTTAAGTGACTTGAGAGAGAAAGACACTATGTAACAGAGTTCAAGTGGAGGGTTTTTTTATTATGGGGCGGGCCGGGTGGGGGAGGATCATAAAAAGGAAGACGGCCTTCAGAGACAGGAGCAGCAGGAGAGAAGGGGGGGCGGTAGTGAGAGGTGGGCAGGGCCCTTTTAAAGGGAACTTAGTGCATAGACACAGGTGTTGCTCTTAGTGGCTGCAGCTGAGGGCATATCCTGTCAGAACTCCAAAGACAGGCCAGTACAAATGCCTAACTATTTATTAACAGTCAGCACAAGTGAAATAACTTTATTTAAGAGCACAGGTTTTAAAACTTGGTTTAAAAACCTTAAAGATTAAATAATTAGTAAGTCTGTGATTGATAAAAGGGTTGTTCTGGACTTTTGGTTCTCTGTCTTCTTATTTTTTGACAGACTCATACTCTATCTTTTTCCTGTGTCCTGCAGTACTATTACTTTTTAGGGTTTTTGTTTTTTGTTTTTATTTTTCGAGACAGGGTTTCTCTGTGGCTTTGGAGGCTGTACTTTATAGTTTCTAAAATTACCTGTATTTATGATTTTTAAAATGTGGCTTTCTCTTACTAAGGATCATAGTGGTCCAGTATATGTGTTCGTCATGATTTGATCACCTTTTACTTTTTAAACATGTAAAATATTTCATTGTTTTTAAATTTAACTGAAAATGTTAAATGCCTTTATTATGTATGTGTGGCAGTGGGGCATGTGTGTGCCATGGTGTACCTGTGGAGACTAGACGATGACTTTCAGGGGTCAGTTCTCTCCTTCTGCCATGTGTGTCCTGGAACCAAACTCAGGTTGCCAGGTGTGGCAGCCAGTGCCTTTACCTGCTGAGCCATCGCATAGCCCTTTTAATTTTTGCTATTATAAAAGTGTAAATAATAAATTTTGATGCTTAATTCTGGTATATCTTTAAATATGTACTTCTAGAACTTAAATTTGTAAGTTGAGAGAGATGTGTAAGAATTGCCACTAAGTTTTACTTCATAGTCTTTTAAAGTGGAATTTTGGTGGTTCTGCTAGACTTTTGGAGGCTCATTTACTGAAGACTTTAAGGTTAATGCACCTGCTGGTAGTCTGACTGAATGATCATATAAGTATGTAGCTACTCTGCTTGTTTGTTGTTTTTTTTTTTGGCGCGCGGGGGGGGGGGGGGGTGACACTCTCTACCATGAATTAAATAACAACAGTATATCCTGGTGCTATTTTTTATAGAAAGCTTGTCTCAACTCAGCCAAGTGGAACGGAGTAAAGATTATCCAGAGATGGGCAAAATAGCTTCCTCATGTGAGGACCCTTCAGGTAAGTAGTACAGCAGACTTCCTTGCTGCTCTGCACACAGTTGCTAGCTGGTTTTGTGAGGAGGGAGGTGGCAGCAGCTGCCTTGGGAGACAGAACAGATAATGGCCATATAAATGCTGCAGCCGGGCCCTAGACAAGATGAGAATGCACAGAGGTTTTGTTTGGTGCCATCTGATTTGCCTATTTCCTGGGGCTCCCTATCTGTCCCACCAGATAGAAGATGCCCCTCTAGTGTTGCATTTCAGTCCATATGTCCTACCGTGGAAGTGAATCCCACTTGTAGTAATGAGCCAGTTGATAGAAAGCTACTTTTTTCTGGCTTTGCCTGTTACATTTAAACCATAAAGAGTAAAAGCAGCTTTTTGGTATTTGAGCTTATAGCCTAGCTTTGGTATTTAAAAACTGAAAGATATCAGTGAAAGGAAACTTCTTATTGTGTGTGTATGTCTGTGTATATATGTGTGTGTGTGTGTATGTATGTACACACACACACACACACACACACACACACACACACACACACGTATATGTGAGTGCTGCTGTTCTTGAAGGCCAGAGTGGCCAGACCCCTCTGGAGCTGGGGCTACAGATGGTTGTGAGACACCTGAACGGATACTGAGAACCAAACTCAGGTCATACAAGATTAATATAAACTTTTAACTGCTGAACCATCTCTCCAGGCCCTGTGTGTCTGTGATTGTATGCCACATGTGATTGTATGCCTGCAGAGACCAGAAGGTGGCTTTAGATTCCCTTGGAGCTAGGTTATATGGATGCTTGTGAGCTGCTTGATGAGTGTTGGAAACCAAACTCTAGTCCTCTGGAAGAGCAGCAGGCACTCTTACACATTTTAAAAAAGATTTTATTTTTAGTTATGTGTGTGCAGGCATATGAGTCTGTGCACATGAGTGCCAGTGCCTACGGAATCCAGAGGTGTTGGGTCCTCTGGAGCTGGAGTTACAGGTAGTTGGGAGCTGCCCAGTATGGTTCCTCTGCAAGTGCTCTTAACCATCAAGCCAGCTCTCTGATCCTTAATATCCACCCTATAGTTGTAGACATGCCAGTTACTGAGGCGTCTATGACTTTAGTTACAGCACCATCTCAGGGAGCTTCTTTCTGTAGCACTTTTATTTTTTCTGATAACAGCTATTTCTGCTTCCCTCCTTACCCCCCCCCCCCCAGTAGCACCAGGGAATGAATGTGAAAAAAACAGAGATGAGTTGAAGAAAAAGAAAGCGTCTGGTCCAGGCAAAGTAAGTGCAATCATGGATCTGTGGCTCTTGAGGCTGCTTTAGAGTTTCTAGTAGCCTTCTCTCCTTGTAGAAATCTGGGCTCTCCTTAAATTTCATTTTTTTAACTCTGTCTACCCTACAGCTACCTCTTATTAATTTATTAATGTTTTTTCATATCTTAGTATGCAATGCAAAGACATTTGAGTAGAACAAAAGTATAATTGATGTTTTCCTTTCTAATCTTAATTTTTAAACCTACCATGGAAATCATATTAACATATCAAGAGCTTCCTACTGTATAAATGAACCCTGCTTAGCCAGATCCTTAGAGAGGGACAACTGGGTTGTTTCTGGTCTTTTATTATACCTGCGCTATAGAAAGTAATCTTAGGTATGTATAATTTTGTAGCTGTGGTAAGCTATGAGAAGTGCGATTGTTAGATTATGTCAGCAGGTCCCCGAGATCACCCTGGGATAGTCCACAGGAGGACTCACAGGCTCGGTGTGTAGTTGTGCTGGCAGCTGCGATTCCTTAGAACAAAAGGATAGCTGGCACAGTCAGCACAAGGAAAAGGCACCTGGGCAAAAATGTAGGGCTAACACTATGCAAGGCTCAAAGACACTTCTTCCTCTAGAGAGACGAGATGTGCTTAATCCCCCTAGCAACTAGGGGTGGCAAGTATTGCTAAGTGGACAAGCTCATCTAAGGACTCAGAACTGAGGGTTCTTAGTGTGGATGTGCATGTAAGGCATCCCCTGCCCAGCATGTATTCCATACTTGCAGGAGAAAAGCATAACCATGTTGGGTGTACAGTAGAGGCACAGTGAACCACCCACACCTGTTAGGGCACAAGTCACCCTCAACCCAAGGCCACAGGCTGCAGCCAAAGGCCAACCTTGGCATCAGTCTTACAAAGGGCAGCAATCGGGCTTGCCCTGCTAGTGCTCTCCTGCACCGGGTCAGAGGCAAATGCCAGCTTTCTCTATGGCCCCTTTTCTTTTTTTTTCTTTCTTTGTTTTTTTTTTCAGGTGTGTGCGTGTGTTTGTGCACACACTTTCTGTTGTTGTTATTGTTCATTTTTGTTGTTTTTGAAACAGGAACTTGTGTTTGTACTACAGGAGTGCCTCAAACTCACCCCTCTTGCCTCAGCTGGCTAGATGTTAACACCACTTTAAAGAATCTTATACTGGAGCTGCAGAGATAGCGTAGGTGGTGAGGTGCTTGCAGGCAATTATGAGGACCAGGGTTTGCATTTTCAGCATACAGTACAGCACATCTTCAATCCTGTGCTGAGGAGGCTGACAGGCCAACCAGCCTCGCCAAATCAGTGGACTCCAGGTTCAGTTCAGTGAGTCATGTGTCAGAAAAGTAGGGGAGTGGCTTAATAGGTCAAGATACTTGCCGCCAAGCCTGACAACAGTGAGCTTGATGCTGGAACCCATATGGTGAAAGGAGAGAATTGACTCTGGCAAGTTGACCTCTGACCCCCACATGTGCCCCAGGGCATGCACACTCAAAAGTACAAATAGATATAATTTTATAAGTTAAAACAAACAAACAAACAAAAATCGGGTGTTGTGGTGCATGCCTTTAAACCCAGCAGAGTCGGGGCAAGCTGATCTCTGCGTTCCAGGACTATCAAGGGTACACAGAGAACCAAAAATAGATGATAGATAGATAGATAGATAGATAGATACATACATACATACATACATACATACATACATACATACAATAAGCAAACAAGTGGATAAATAATTGGTAGAACAGGAGTGGTGGTACATGTCTCTAATCCCAGCACTTGGGAGGCAGAGGCAAATGAATCTCTGTGACTTTGAGGCCAGCCTGGTCTATGTAATGTGTTCAGGAGCTTCATGGTGAGACTTTGTCTCAAAAATAAAAGTGGAGAGCAGTTGAAGAAGACGCTCAATACTGACCTCTGGCTTTATGGAAAAAAGTCAAGATTCAGGGAGATAATGTGCCCTCAAATTAGTTACCAATGTTAGGATCATTCATGGAAACTGTTCTCTTGGTTTTGTTTACTGACAGGCATAAAAATCATTCTTATGGCTAAAAGTCTTTAGAATCAGACGTGGTGGGACAAGCTTTAATCCTAGGTAGGGTGATCACAGATTCCAGGGCACCCTGAGCTGCTCAGTGGGACTCTGATCTAACAAACAACTCTTGAGTAAAATGGTCTATTTCTTGTTTGCAGTTTCCACCCATTCTTTCTTCCAAATACCCTGAAGATGATCCAGACTACTGTGTATGGGTTCCACCTGAAGGTATGGTTTTATTTTTGTTTTCCTTCAAAATGTATGCATATGAATGTCTACATGTGTGTATGTATGTGTACACCATATAAGCCTGTTGCTCATGGAAGCTAGAAGAAGGTGTTGGATCCCCTGGAACTGGAGTTTATTGGTGGTTGTGAGCTTCCATGTAGGTTCTGGGGAAGGAACTCAAGTCAAATTCTCTTAACCTAGCCTTCTCTCTGCCTCATTTATATTTTTAAATAGATTATATACTTAAGAAAGTCACAAAAGTGTGTAATAAGTCTCCCTTTTGATGGAATTAAAGGATATAAAGACATACCAACTGAGTAGAATTGCTGCATCCTGTGTAGATCCTTAAATACTTTAAAAAAATTATGATGGTCTAGTGTATAGCTCAGTTGGTAGAGTGCTTGCTTACCATTCGTGGAGCCCTGGGTTTAATCCCTAACCCTGCATAAGCCAGGTGCGGTGGCCCAGGCCTGTAAGCCAGCACTCAGGAGCAGAAGCAGGATGATCAGAAGTTCAGTGTCATTTTTTACTACATAGCAAGTTTGAGGACAGCCTGGGCTACATGAGACCCTGCTTCAACAATAAATAAATAGATGAATAAATAGGTAAAACTAATTTTTGTAAAGTAATGAGATAGTCACACATTTGAACACTAACTGAATATTTGATAGAAATTATTGTTGACTCTTTAAAGGTCTGAAAGATATTGAGTGATGGCTTTTGGAAAATGTCCTTCTATTTTAGACATGTTCACAGATATAATAACATCTGATGTTTACCTTTAAATGCTCTGGTAGTGGAGGGTAAGAGAAGTTTGAGCAGGGGTAGTAAATAAGGCAGGGTTAGCCACATATTGCCAATGACATGAAAGAAGTGAACCTGTCCAGAGATTCAAAGGGACTAATTGTTCAGGGAGAAAGGAAAGGGCAGTGGGACTCAGGGGGATATGCTCAAAGTACAGTATATGTTCACACGAGAAACTCTGTCTAGTAGAATAAAACACTGAAGACAATTAATAAACATTGAAAGTGAAAAAGATAACGATACTGGACAAACTAAGTAAATAAAATATATAAGGCATAGAGAAACATCTGTAGGGAAAACAGATGAGCTAATGTGCTGGGCCAGAGGTGTGACCAGAATTGTATTCTGATGATATTGTACCAGTTGCATGCTAGTATGTACACACATTTTAAGAAACGATTCTTTTCTCCATTGGCCCATGACGTGGGTTTTTTTGTTTTCTACTTTTTATTTAAATTAGAACAGGCTTGTTTTACATGTCAATCCCAGTTCCCTCTCCCTCCCTTCCTCCCCACCTCCCCTCCCCCTCCCCCCACTAACCCCCTATCCCATCCCCTTTCTGCTTTCCAGGGAGGGTGATGCCTTCCCATGACATGTTTGTTTTGTTTTGTTTTGTTTTGTTTTTTGGTGGATGGTGTTTCTAACATGCTAGTAACTATTACAGCTTTAGTTCCTAGAAATATTTGCCTTTTACCTACTAATAAATGTTGAAATAGTAGTAAAAAGAAACCATATTTTGAAATTATGCCAAAAAAAAGTATTGTGGCACATGCCTTTAATCCCAGAACTTGGGAGACCCAGAGGCAGGCAGATCTCTGTGAGTTCAGGGCTAGCCTGATCTACATAGTGAGTTCCAGGACAACTAAGGATGTTACACAGAGAAACCCTGTCTTGGAAAACAAACAAACTGACAAAAAAGGAAAAACAAACAAAAAAACAAAAAGAAGGGGCTAGAGAGATGGCTCAGAGGTTAAGAGCACCGACTGCTCTTCCAGAGGTCCTGAGTTCAATTCCCAGTAACTACATGGTGGCTCACAACCATGCGTTATGAGATCTGGTGCCCTCTTCTGGTGTGCAGATGAACATGGAAGCAGAATGTTATATACATAATAAATAAATAAAATCTTAAAAAAAAAAAAAAGAAAAGAAAAAAATTTAAGTAAATTTTGTTTAAAAAAAAATGCCTTATTTAGTTTGCTTTTGACCTGATGTCTGAATATTTTTTTCTTCTTGATGTTGGAAAAGTAAATATATTTCTTCTTTTTATATTTTGATATAGGTCAAAGTGGAGATGGCAGAACCCATCTTAATGACAAGTATGGCTATTGATTGGTTCAGAGTCCCAAAGGAAGACCTTGCGGACCACAGGATGTTTGGGATGACAAATCAAGTGATGGCCAGGGAAGTTCAGATGACCATTTGTGAAATCTGGTGACTGGCTTCTTCTATATTCCTGGCTTCCTAAAATTATCTGCCCAGTGGATTCTCCTGAATTTTGGTGTTTATATTTAAGTGTTTTTGTATATATGTAAAAAGGAACCATATACACTGAAAATTAGTAAAATAAAAGACATGATCCTACTATAAAATGAGAAGGTGATAATGGTCTCCCTAGTTGATTTAAGGTCATATCTTCTAATGTAATTAAGGGCCTCTGTTGGTACCTCGTGTCATTCTGAGCGACACCTCCAATGAAAGTGGATTGTTCATAGGGCTCAATGTTGGATCCAAAACTGTTGATGCAAAGCAGAGCTTTCATCTCAGGGGGAATAAGAAGTAGTTTATTTGTAGTCAGATGTAAGTGACCATGGCCGAGAAACATGGTTCAAAAAGCCCCAAGGGACATGGGCCCACCATGAAAGTGGCTATATGAGCTTTTAGCTGTTATTAGTATAAGACAAGAGGAGGTACAGTGTACATATTAAATAACTGGTGGAGGCTGCAGATGGTTGGGTTACAGCAAAGTGGGGGAAACTACTGTAGTTTCAGATACTATTTCATAGCTTCTTTACTTGGATTGGTAGAAGCTAATGGTCTACCAACAATATACTCCAAAGGTTTTTTTGTCAGAGGATATAGAATCAGACACAGAGATGGACAATAAATGTCTATTAAAGTAACCAGAAGTAGCCCAATATAATTTGTCTCTGGTTCTTCAGCATTCTAACTTTTTACAATCACAGAATTCTAATAAGGCAGTCAGTCAGTCAGCCTGGTAAAATATTCAGTTTGGGTATAGCTTTTTTCCTGGGAACTTCTGATAACACTTCTTGTTGGCCAACCATTACATTTTATGTGTGCAAAGGCTAAATTTTTTCTTTTTAGCACCATGATCTAATCAACTGAGCCAACTGGTCCATCCAAATGTCGTTTTATATCTGTCTCAGTGCATTCTAGAGACATGATAAAGATGAATCTCAGCAGGCAGGAAGGCGTTCTTCGGAGAGAGAAATAGCTGTAAAAGTCATTAAAGAAAAAGCCCTGGACCATTTTAATATTGTTAGCCATCATGATCCTGGTCTCTCTTTTCCTTTTTTTACCATCTCCATCTCATGTTAACATGAAGGTGATAAGAATACTATATCTACAATTAAAATAACATAGAATGACCTAAAGGAGCAAAGGTAAATCAGGCATGATGGCACAAGCTGTCAATTTCTAGGGAGGCAAAAATAAGCAGATCTGTGTAAGTTAGAGGCCAGCCTGGTCTACATTGTGAGGTTCAAGATAGCCAAAGCTTCATAGACAGACCCTGTCTCAAAACCAAAAAGGAACAGTCATGGCAAAGGTTACAGATGAGGGAAACAGGCATTTTAACCAGTGAAAAACCCTATCTGTCATCCTATTCTTCCACTAGACTGACTGATTTCATTTCTAGTTCATGAGGATTTATTTTAATGTTTGTGTTTGAAATAATTTATTCTTGTTTCTTAAATCTAGCTTCTCTTCTACAACCACAAACTTTGTGTGGAGTAGCCTTTTCTACCTGTAGGAACAGTTGTCTTTAATGTCTAAGTTGTCATATAACTCTTCTTTGTGATTAGTGATGCCACTTAGTATTACACAGTATTCCAGTTTGAGTACATAAATGGACAGTTACTACAAAAGAAGTGTGGTCCTCATTTTGAATTCTTCCTGAACAAAATTGTCCTTTCCTCGTGTACCAAATATTAGGGACAGGAGAAGAAACGAGTCCAAACCTGGAAGAAATCAGGACCCTCCTCCCCAGCTTTGTGAGCATCATTAAATCTCACCCATCACTCCATTGTGAACTCAGTTTGTAACATTACCATTTGCTTGTCATTGATAAAATGTGAGTACTGTTCAGTACTTTTCTAATCGTGGCTAACTGTAGTGTGTGGTGCCTTGAAGTCTCATTTAATCTGGAAACAGGAGCTCCTTGGGGATGATGCTTTTTAAGGGATGCATTTAGTAAATTCAGTCTGTCCTAGAATTCCTAGTCCAGAACTCCTACACCCAGAGAATTCCTAGTCCAGATCTCCTACATCCAGAGAATTCCTAGTCCAGATCTCCTACATCCAGAGAATTCCTAGTCTCTCCTTAACACACAGGAAGCCAAGGCATAGTGCTCTTTCATTCCAGAACTCAGGAGGCAGAGGCAGATGGATCTCTGTGAATTTGAGGCCAGCCTGGTGTATGTATTAAGTTCCAGCACTGCCAGAGCTATGGAGACAGAGGGATCCCATCTCAGAGAGAGAGAGAGACAGACAGAGGGAGGGGGGCAGGGAGAGAGAGAGGGTGGGAAACAATAGGCATCTAAGGGGTAAGAATAAAAGATAAAACAAAAACAAAGAGAAATAGGACAAAACAAAAAGAGCCCAAGAAAAGGCATAAGAAACAAATATAGATTCAGAGATGCACTTGTTTACACATGTAGGAATCCCATAACAAAACCAGAAGTCATAATATATACCCAAAACTTGTAGGTTAAAAAAATAAAGGTTTAAAAAAAAAAAAAAAAAAAAAGCCCTGCATCAGACCCAGAGTGTTTCTCCATATGACTCAGGAAATTCCACAATTGGTGTTCTCAGCCCAGTTTTGTCCAGGGTTAGACACCGTCAGGACCTCTGCTCCCTCTACACCTCATCTCAGCTGTGTTGTAATACTTTCCCCTTTGCTGTCGAATTTTGTTCTGAATGGAACTTACTGGAAAGAAACTAGGAGAGGCTTAGGAGGAAGAGGCAGTGTCGCAGGAGAGTAAAGGAGAGTAAGGATTAAGGAATTTGAAGTTAAATTGCTTCAAATTCATCTTTAGTTCTCAACCTCCAAAATTCTTTAAAACACAAGCAAACAACACAGCACTAGGGGTTGAGTTTAGAGCCTGAGCACGTGAGAGCAGTGCCGCTCTGCTGAGCTGCATCCCCAACCCTAAAATTCCCATACATTTCCCCTTCTTTAACATCACCGTTAACATTTTTGATAGCATTTTTAAATTGAAAATTTCATAATTCCTTTTATTATTTACTTTTTAATTCCAGGTAGAGTAGGCTGTCTACTTACAAGCTTCTGTTCTGTTACCCAGGACTTCTAGCTTAAAGAAGGAGAAAAATAGACAATTTAGGTTTGCAAAAGTGACTCTGACCGACCCTTTTTATCAAATACTTGCAAGTTAAATTACCATAATTATCAAACATAAAACCAGCTGGAGTACCAAATGGTGTTTTTCTCCAAACATTTTCTCTTCCTCTATTTCCCATCTTAATGGTCCCCGTCCCCCCCATGAAAGTTGCAGCCAACCTTCTCGCTTGGTGGAATTTGCATTTTGGATCACATTTGCATGCTGTTTGTGGGAGTAGCCCCTTTGGTTCTTATTCCCAAGTCAGTTCTCTCCCGCTGTGTCTTGGGTTTACACTGCACGTCTTCGGGATTGTGAGGGGGCTCAAGGCACTGGATGATCAACTCTTGTATGGTCTTCCAAGCTGAGCCAACAAGAATTCTTACAGACCAGTACTGGGGTGTGCCTTGGTCTTTCCTAGAGGTCATTGCACGTCCTGTCGAGTTCCTGCTGCCACCTCCATCCTCTTGTCTTCATTGTCTTTGAGATCACACAGTCATAGAGTTTCTAAAGTGAAAGGGGATAGGCTGTAAAAAGTAAGAGGATTCAGAAAAGAAGAAAGAAAAGCAAAAGAAAAACCAACCAGATACTTGAGGAATAGGGTGGGGTGCACATACTAACAAACAAATGTTCTCGGAGCTGCTCAGTGCTCCGTAAATGCTGTGAAATGAGAGCATCTACAACAACCAGTTCAGAAAAAACACCGGGGAGGCCCAAGCCCCAGAAAGAACTCAGCAGATTTGTGTTGCATCTGTTTCACCTGGTCTGCGGAAGGCACCTGATTGGTCTAGTAAAGAGCTAAACAGCCAATAGCTGGACAAGAGAAGGATAGGCGGGGCTGGTGGGCAGAGAGAGTAAATATTAGGGCAAATCTAGGCTTGAAAAGAACTAGAGAGAAAAAGGGAAAGAGAACAAAAAAGAAAGAGAGGGACATGTCCAGGGCCAGAAATCAGGCACCCAGACACTGGAGGAAGCAGGAAAGTAAGACATACGGAATGAAAGCCACGAAGTGGTGGCAGGTGTCTGTAATCCCAGCACTGGGGGCAGAGGCAGGCAGATCTTTGTGAGTCTACACACAGACAGCCTGGTCTACACAGAGAAACTCTGGAAAAACAAACAAAAAGTAAAAAGCCCTGGGACAAATGGTAGAGAAAGAGAAACAGATTCAAATAAGAGCTAAGGTCGAGCAGTCACAACTAGTAAGTCTCCATGTCATGATTTGGGAGCTGATTGGTAGCCCAAAAGAAAAAGCCTGTTACCGAGGTGTGTACACTTTGATATTGTGTCTAGTTGAGGGCAATCCTGTATGCCAACACTGTCATGACCCTTCAGAGGCAGAAGGTGATGTCTGCATTTGTGAGCTAGTGCTGTAAAGCCCAGGTTTCTTCACCTGTAGATGAAGGAGGGTTGACTGAGGGACCCTGAAGATCCTCTCCATCACTGCAGCATGTTCTTTTTGCTCATGGTTTCCAGGTTTGTGTGCTTCAGTCACACGAGGCAGCCTCTGCATTTAGGACGGGAGCTTGCTCTTTAGAGCAGCACATCTTTCCATCGTTTAACAAATGCAGCATAAACAAATGTAATGCATCTTTACCCCGTTAACAAAGGCAGCAGAAACTAATGCAACAAGCCTACACATAGTTAAAGTAATATTCCTCATCATAAACAGATGTAAATATCTTTACGTAGTTAAAATAATATTCTACAATACCCTACCCCAAGGATGGTTGAGAGACCATAGAATGTGCATAAAGATGATTTGAAGAAACATGATTTGTATATCATTGCTAAGGTATTATCTATGTTGTGTATTCCCCTCCTCTGCCCATTTTTGGGGGTGCTCCCCTCTCACAGTCTATTCCCACCCCATCCCATCTGCATCCAAGGAGTGAAGTGGCTTTACCAGTGTGTTCAGTCTCGGTGCCCAGATGGCAGGGTCAGGATCACTTTAGCTGTTTTGTAGGTGTGTCCACATCCCAGCTGCGTTTGCCCTCTGACCAGGCTGTACTTGTTTAGAGGTAGAACTGCCTATATAGTAAACGTTGGGGGGCTACCCTTGCTGAGAGCCACTTCCCCTTAAAAAAACTGTGTAGTTTGTGTTTCTGTTCTATGTGAGTGTATGCCGCGTGTGCGGGTGCCCGAAGAGTCCAGAAGAGGACGCTGCATCTCCTGGAGCTGGAATAGCAGGCAGTTGTGAGCTGCCTCCTGGAAAGTAAGCTCTTATCCTCAGAGAGAAGTGGGGCGGCAGTGGTGGCGCTCACCTTTTAATCCCAGAGCTCAGGAGGCAGAGGCAGGCGGATCTCCCCCCACCCCAGGTTTATGTGTAAACTTTGTTTTGTTTTCTTTAGTACAGTGGCTTTGTGTGATATTAGGCAGTAGCAGCTAATAGCAGAAATGACAATGAAGTGGTCAGGTGTCACGAAAGCTTTGGGAAGGGGAAAGCAGAGTCAAGTGGTATTAGCATAAGCTAGCACTCCCCTTCTTGGGATCAAAACTCTGGCAACAGAGACTTTTTGCTATAAAAGTACCTGGCACATTCCATCAACGTTTGTTGAGTACGTGCCATAAACATTTCCCCTAGAATTGTTCCAAAACAAATAGGAATTGAAGAGCCGATGTGCCCTTGAAGTCTAAGCCCTTGCCCGTAACCACATCACTTGAACTAGAGGGATTAGCCCACTTTGGAAGTACAACACATTTCTGAACTAACTTTGAAGCCCTTAGCCATAACCTGCAATCTTGTTTTACCATTGAAATGCAGCTGCCACCACCTCATAGGATGTGACAGGGCCAGCATCTGTAGATGGCTTCCTGAAGGAATGGGAGCCAGAGGGAAGCCTGCCAGCTCCATAGTGATCAAAAGCAGGAATCAAAGCCTGGAGGAAGGGGGGAGGTGGTGTTGAGGCTGAGTTCCCATACAGGATTTGGTCCAACCAGATGCTGAACTTCTGGGAAATGACATAAAGCCCCTTGACCTGTGGGGAGTGGGTCACAGTGTTGAACGGGTACAGTCTCCTTTCGTGACTAGCCATTCTTTTGTCCTGGGAGTCCTCATTTGACGTGGCATTAAGAAAACTTTTCAAGATTTCTCTGGTTCCTAAGAGGACCTTGCACTGTTTTGGGTTTAGGGGTTTGGCACACTCATGGTGGAACTGAGACCGCTATTCCATAGGAGGCCAGAAATGTTTCTTCTCCACAGTGCTTGGCATCATGAGAAGAATTAACCAGCATAGCGTGTGATGGGGGGGGGGGGATGGCTTGGGTTGTTCATGTAAAGATTTCACTGGCCGCTTCCCCAACCCATACGCCCTGCACTCATGCCTGATTTCCCTTGCCGCTCCGCCCCTCGTCTCAGACACATCCTTAAGCAGAGCGCCTTGTTTAGAAATCCCGCAGCACAGGCTGCCTGCACTTTTGCTTATCATGACTCCAGACATGCCTTTATCCCGCCCCCTTTACACCACTGGATTGGGTGTGCCTGGGAATCTAAATCCTGTGAGTTCAAAGTCATCCAGGGCTACATTGTGAGACCCTCTCTCAGTAACCAACATTCCCCCCAAAGTCCTATGTTTTATATAAAGGACTCGAACAGCCCAGATTTGGACATGTACAGGGATCCTGGACACCCACGGTTAACAAGGAATGGCTGTACCTAGACATGTATTTACTAGTAGGAAATTCCCGGTTGATAATGTCTTATTCAAATTGGGATTGATAAAAATTGTTTTTTATTTTCTTCACAGTGTTATTTTAAAAATATGCTTTACCTTTAAAGCAGTCTTCAGTTCGTGGCAAAGTTAAGCATGTTGGCCTTGTCACGCAAATGTCTGTAGAAGCCCACGAGGCAATGTTAGGGAGTGACCACACGAGGGCAGTAGAGACTCACTCCTATTTAGAGAACTTGCCAAAAAAACGTTGAGGCTCAGAACAGATTTCTGAAGGAGTCAAGGGCAGCAAGTTGCTTCAACTCACCAGTGTCTTCCCAAACCCAACACCTGGACACAGCACGCTAGCCAGGGACATTGCGGAGGCCCAAAGGCTGCTTCCCAGATCGCCTTCCTGCCTATGGTTTCTCTTTGAGAACATTCTGTGGAAGAATTTGGGCCATCCCGTAGTGCCGGTATAGTCTTATGGTTTACAGAGGATTTTCATCCCTCCCTCCCCCAGATCAGTCACTTATCATTCTTTTTTTAATATACACATACACTTAAAAAAATTATTTACTTATCATGTATACAGTGTTTTGTCTGCATGTATCCCTGGAGGCCAGAAGAGGGCACCAGATCACATTACAGATGGTTGTGAGCCACCATGTGGTTGCTGGGAATTGAACTCAGCACCTCTAAAAGCAGCCAGCCAGTGCTCTTAACCTCTGAGCCATCTCTCCAGCCCCCTGTCATTCTTGGATGGCAGAAAGGGCATGATTGTCATTGCTGTTGAATTAAACAGACGGGAAATAACTGACTCGTTCAATAGCACACCAAGTTTGCCTCACTAAACTAGAAACCCTGTTTTGGCTAAGCTGGTTATCCATTCAGCTCTCTAGTTTTTGTTTTTTGTTTTTGTTTTTGTTTTTTGTTTTTTCAAGACAGGGTTTCTCTGTGTAGCTTTGGAGCCTATCCTGGCACTCGCTCTGGAGACCAGGCTGGCCTCGAACTCACAGAGATCTGCCTGCCTCTGCCTCCCGAGTGCTGGGATTAAAGGCGTGTGCCACCAATGCCCGGCTCCATTCATCTCTCTAGTTAGTTCTATCTGTTCCTGCACCCATAATTCTGGGGTTACAGGCACATGCAGCCGTGTCCAGGTGGGGATTCAAACCTGGGTCTTCATGCTTACGAAAGCCCTCTTAAATGATGAGCCCACCCCACGCCCTCAGCCTCAGAAGTTTCAGTGTGGGTCCAGTTAAGAGCTCAATCAGAGCCCTGCAGTGGTGGCGCACACCTTTAATTCCACACTTGGGAGGCAGAGGCAGGTGGAGCTCTGAGTTCAAGGATAGCTTGGTCTACAGAGTGAGTTCCAGGCCAGTTGGGGCTACACAGAGAAACCCTGTCTGGGGAGCAGGGGCAGTTCACTCAGGTGGTGACATGATGGTCAGGTACACACAAAGCCCTGGGGACATAGTGGGTACACACATGTAATCTCAGCACCCAGGAATTAGAGATAGGAGGATGCTTGGTTAACAGGGAGTTTGTTCCCAGCTTAGTATGTGTGGGATCCTGTCCCACAAAAGGAAAGGAAAACATTAAATAATGGTACTGTTGTTGATATGCAGCAAGGCAGAGTGGGAAGCAGGTTCCTAATGTCCAATTTAAGAAACTGTGGGAAGGTGGGAAGATGTAACAAAACTATTGACACAATAATTACAAGTCAGAGTCTGTCTAAGCTGTTGACCTCCTCTGTGGCCTGGGAAAGGAGTCTAATTAGAATGGTGGGAAAGCACACTGAAGCTTTCCAGTGCACTATATTAGTGTCCATCTATCCAGGACCAACCTTCTCTTAGCCATTCCTAGGAGCCCAATTGCAGAGTCCGGTTCAGTCTGCTGCCCACGCATGGATTTTCCATCCTGAAGTGGGGAGGAGGGAAGGGCCGGAGAATCCCTGGAATCATTCTGGGAACAAGTCCTAGCACATGTCACTGTTTGCTTTGTCATCCTCATTCAATGACCTCATTCATATGAGGAAGGGAGGGGCGGCCGGAGCTGTCCTCCAGATACCTAAGGAGGTTCCCTACACGCTGTTTGCATTGGCACCCAGAGCAGGAGCCCGGGTCCATGTTTGAAGTCTGAGCTAATCTTGGAAGAAAAGAACAGTACCTCCCACGGCTAGCCAGGCTTGCTTCTAGGGGAGCTGCTTGAGCTGCCCAGAGGGTGCTGGTGGGCATTGGGGTCGGAACACATTGCCCTATCCCCACACCTTCACCAGCCACCGTGCTCCCTGAACAGATGCTAAGAGGGCATGGCATCAATTAGGCAGCCTGGGCCTGGGGCTGGGACAGTCCTAAATGTGTTCTGATGGGACTACTAGCTGGGGTCGGCATGGCTGCAGTGATCCAAGGAGCCAGAGAGGGCCATCAGCCTCAGCCATCTATACAGAGGGCCCTGATGGTGCCCACTGAGCACCTGGTCTTTTAGGATAATGAGGCAGGCACATGGCAAAGGCCAGCTGGGATCTATTGATTTCCTTTCAAAGACTCCCTCTTACCCACCCTCTGGGGTACTTAAAGAATTTTTTTTCCAGCTCTTTGGGGCACAGGACTTTGTTTTCTATTTTTATTTTTAATCAGTTTTGCTATGTAGCCCAGGCTAGCCTTGAATTCTCAGTTTTCTTGCCTCAGTCCTGAGTGCTGGGATTACAGTTACACCTGCCTAAGGTTTCAATAAAGTGTTTTGTTGACCCCCAAATTGAAAGTATTAATCATTAATGTCTAGGCTTTTCACTATCAAATATTTACATAGCTACAAATAGGTGCTTCAGACCAGCTGAGCTAACTGACATTACTCAGCTGAGTTAACAACCAGTCCCCCCCCACAAAAAAAGGGAAAGAATGCCGGTCTGCAGTGGTGCACATCTTTAATTCCAAAACTTGGGAGGCAAAGGCAGGTAGATCTCTGAGTTTGAGGCCAGCCTGGTCTATAGAGAAAGTTCCAGGACAGCTAGGGTTACACACAAAGGAACTCTGTCTGGAACACCCCTCCTCCCCAAGGAAAAAAAAAGCAAAAGAATTCAGCATTTTAGCTGTCTTGGACTTTAAAAAATTATTTTAAATAGCTGGCCAGCTAAGAGGAATACAGTAGGGTTTAGAGCTGATGAGGTGACAGCTGGACTTTGAAGGATCAAGCCAGAATTCACGAGCAAAGAGGCAGGGGGAAGCTGCTGTCAGAGGGGTTGGAGTGGTCCAGGTCTGATTATGACATCTCCATCCCGAGCCTGATCAATTAGATGTGGCTTAGATGCAGTCATTTAGAGCCAGGCTTTGGAATGGAACTAATGAGGGTGGAGATGAGAACCGGAAATCTTACGGTTGAATGTTCCAATCTTTCCACATCATAGTCTGGAGAAATAGAGGCAGGAAATCCCATTGCAGTCCCCTTGGTTCCCATGGGCAAGAAGGGGAAAGAATACATCGAAGGATAAGCCAAAACTCTGCCCAAAGCTGGCCAGAAACCTGTCTCCCACCCTGGCAGCCCCACCCTTTAGCTCCAAGAGAAAATCATTTATTTTGTATGATTTTTAAAAATTGGCTCATCTCATAAATGTTCCAGAGTCGGAACAGGCTGTGCCATGGCTGAAATAAACCTGCTGAACAAATAAACAAGGCAGGCTGTGGAGCTGCAGAAAGCACAAAACAAGGGCCCCATGGGCCCACGGGGCCCAGCAAGGCTGCCCTGAATCTGGGCCTCTGCTAACAAGAGAGATGGAGGGTGAGGGGCTCTCTTCAGGCTCTGTGCTCTGAGGGGAGAAGTGCAGCGCTGCTTTCTTTCTGTAGCACTGCGAGGCTTAAGGAAGGGCTGGAAAGTGGAGCTCTTTTCAGACAGACACTGCAACTAGAGCCCAGCCGTTCACTGCCCACTCGTCTGCCAATGTCCAATCCATCCTGGATGCTGGGCTGAACTTTCCCTCCAGGCCCTAAAGGCTTCGAGAAGTTTCCAGTTCCTGTGTACACATACCACTTGCCCAACTCAGAGCTTTTGTTCGGGCTGTTCTAGCACCTAGGTTGCCAAGTTCTCCCCGCCTTTCTGTGTTCAGTCCTAACTTAGTGTCGTTACTCCCATGGTCTCAAACACTTGGTCTCGTCTGCTTAGTCATTCACTTCCATCTTCTGCACTTGTACCAGCTTATACTTGAAGAATATGGGCATAATTCCCTGGCAGGTTTTGCCACAGGCTGCTTCATCTAGTTCTGTTGCTGGAGTTTCTTTCTACTCTGGTTCCACAGCTGATTAGCCCCAAATAAACACACACAAAGTTCATTTATAAATTGTTGGCCGATGGCTAGGGCTTCTTACTGGCTAGCTCTCTCTTAATTATTATCCCATAACTACTAATCTATGTATTTCTACATGGCCTTATCTTACCAGAGAACGCCTGGTACGTCCCATCTCCCATCTCCCTCACCTCTACGTCTCTACGTAGAGTCTCTTCGAGGCCTCTCTGCCTCTCTTCCCAGCATTCTCCTCATCTCCTAGCCCCGCCTATCTTCCGGCTTCTACTGGCCAATCAGTGTTTTATTCATCAACCTGTAAGAGAAACATACATACAGAAGGCCATCCTCCAGCATAGTCCCTCCAGAGCCCTCAGAAGCCCGTTCTGTTAGTGTATACATGCAAGTCAAGAGCAGGAACCCTGGGAACTTGG
The DNA here is from genome assembly GCF_003668045.3 of Cricetulus griseus. NCBI lineage: Eukaryota > Metazoa > Chordata > Mammalia > Rodentia > Cricetidae > Cricetulus > Cricetulus griseus. The sequence continues at coordinate 12,910,453 of NC_048600.1, read as the reverse complement.
GTTCCACCTGTCTGGTGTGAGCCTACTCCATTATCTTCAGGCAGATAAGACTGTAAACGCTGCCCCAGATTATTTTGGTTTCATCTTTTGGAACAAGGTCTCACGTTTCATGTAGCCGGGTCTGGCCTTGAGCTAGAGGGTGACCTTCAACTTCTGACCTTCCGGAGTCCCCTTCTCAAACGCTGGGATTACAGGTGTGCTCTCCTGTGACTGGATAACATTCTTTGGTTTTGTTTTTCCTGCTAAGGACACACTCCATTACCGAGGTTCATATCTAACCTTGGACTTTGTTTTGTTTATTTATCTTAAAATAATTTTAATTTGGCAGGCATGGTGGCGCACACCTTTAATCCCAGCACTTGGGAGGCAGAGGCAGGTGGATCTCAATGAGTTCGAGGCCAATCTGGTCTACAGAGTGAGTTCCAGGACAGCCTGTGCTACACAGAGAAACCCTGTCTTGAAAAACTTATAAGCAGAGGCAGGCAGATCTCTGTGAGTTTGAGACCAGCCTGGTCTACAAGAGCTAATACCAGGACAGCCTCCAAAGCCAGAGAAACCCTGTCTCTTAAAAAGAAAAAGAAAAAAGAAAAACTTAATAATGATGATGATGAGGAGGAGGAGGAAGAGGATAATTTAATTTACATAAAAGCTTTGAGACTAATACAAAGAGTTCTATGTATTCTTCAACAACTTCACCAAATGTTAGCACGTTGCTACAGTAGCATTCATATTCTCTTTCTATGTGTATGCCCAGTTGTACTGGCTTTCTCTCCAGACCCTTTGAGAATAAGTTGTAGGCACTAAATGACTCTACCTTTAAATACTTCGATAGGAATTTCTCAAGAACACAGATGTTACTTTACATTAACCAGGGAATATCCACTTAATGTGGATATAATATATCGATTAATAACCCATATTAAAATGTATCCATTTCTTCCAACAACATTGTAAATAAAAGCCTTTTGGGGTCTAGGATTCAATACCACACCCAGATCACGTATTCTATTTAGTCTTATATTGCTTAGTTTTTAGCTTAAGACACTTCCTTGGCCATCTTGGTCTTCTAGACACTGATACCCCTCAAGAGTTCAACTTGGGCCACAGGGCATGTGGGAAAGTTAGAGGACATTTTTTTTTTTTTTTTTCGAGACAGGGTAGAGGACAATTTTTAAGAGTCAGTTCTTTCCTTCCATCATGTGGGTCCCAGGGAACAGACTCAGGTAGTTTATTCTTGGCAACAAATACATTTACCTACTGAGCTATCTTGATGGCCCCATGGATGATTCTTGATGGAATCAACTATGGACATGAGAGTTCAGAAGTGAGGCTGTGATTCTGATTCTAAGGCTTGTATCTATTTCATGGTTATAGGTAAGGGTGATAAGGAGAAGGGGATACTACAATAGCTGATTTCCCAAATGTCTGCTGGGGTTGGAAATGAGTGGTGTTTGGTTTTCTAACCTTAACGAGAAAAAGCTAGATAAATACGTGGGCTTCACATGATAACAATATTTGCATGAAATAGTGACGAATGGAATAGTGAGTCCATTTTTCCAGCACTCACTACAGCCCAAATGCACACTGCCACTTACCACATTGAGCCCATTACTTCACTTAGTTCTGATGACAACTCAGTGGGACCATATTGTTGCCTCCAACTTATAGACATGAAAACTAACATTCAGAAAGTTTGCAATGTTTGCCTAAAGCCATAGAGCTAAGAAATGGAAAAGTCTAGATTCAGACCAAGGAGGCTGGCAAGCCCCCAGCCCTAGGATAGTTGTTTTATGGACAACTAAGATGTCCTTGACTTACAGAAACCACTGCACTCTGAGCAGCCATTGGCTGAGAGAAACTCCAGCCACTGTGCTGCAACTCGGTGTGGCCCAGGTGGCAGAGCCATCCCCCGACATTGACTCATCAGTTCTTCTAGCTGGGTATGGCTACATCCCCTGTGCTTAGAAAGGCCGGAAACTATGTTGGTATTTTAGTCTTTCAACAATGACCTTGATTGAGGGGATTTTCCAGTGAACCCTGGAGAATTCCAGTTAACCAAAGATTATTGTATTCTTGTTCTTTGAAAAGTGGTAGGTAATCCATGTTCAATGTGTAGGTAACCAGCCAGTTCAACTGAACAGGATTTCCCTGTTAAAGAAACTGTCGAGCTACCAAACCGAAAGGGCTTTTGGGATTCCGGGATCATTTAACAGAATCCTTCGTCATGTAGGTGAGGGGGTGAATTGTATTTAAGGTAGCATAGCTCGCATTCCTGGCATAACCCGTGAGTCCCGGCATAATGCACTTTCTGCTGCATTAAGATTGGCCACAGAACAGGAACTCAGGGTGACCAGCCAGCTAAGTTTAGCCTGCAGCCATGTTTTGTTTGGCTTGTATATGACTTATACAAACCTGAATTTGGTATTTCTTTAAAAAAAAAATATGGCTGGGCTGTGATGGAACATGCCTTTAATCCCAGCACTTGGGAGGCAGAGGCAGGCCGATCTCAGTGAGTTCAAGGTCAGCCTGGTTCCAGGACAGCCAGGACTGTCCCACAGAGAAACCCTTGTTTTGAAAAAACCAAAACAAACTGGGGGCTCTGTTCACACTGGGTTTTGTTAGACCCCCGGAAAAACTCGGGTATCCGGGGTCCCAGGCCACGACTGGGGTCATCCCAATCACCAGGCAGATTCGAGAGCTTGATGCAAACTTCATGAGGCTTTACTGTTTTTTAACAAGCTAACCCCATGTTAGCTCGGGTCTTTCACCCAACCGCCATGGCGGATGGCTAGAAAAGATCCCTGGAACCGGCTGCCAAGCGATCTTGTAGGGCAGCATAAGGGGAGTGTCTAGGGGTACTCACAGGCTCAGGATTGGTGTGCCTCCAGGGTTTGACCTGTGTTGATTGGCCAACTGGTTGTTATGGCCCATAGGCCCTCCCAGGGTGGTTGCTATGCTCCAAGAGTCATTGCTGTGCACTTGTCTGTAAAGCACACCCAGAGTTGTAAAGCATATCGCCACCAGCTAACTTCTGATTGGTTCCTTGCCATGAGGCAGGGATCTGACTTTCTAGTGACGAGGACAAGGTCAAACAAGCATGTGTTCAGCTGTTATGACTGCCAACAGGGGCAGGCATCTGACCTTAGTGACTAAGACAAGGTCAGACAAGCTGTTATGGCTGCCGAAATGGGGAGCTGGTCCCTTCAGTTTGAAATGCAGAGGAGCTGAGCTAGCAGGTGTCCTTTAGATGAGGCATCTGGAGTCTAAATGCCTCTCCTGTACCCTACCTCCCCCCACAAACCTTACCCACTTACCCATTTCATGGCCTGCCTGGTCCCACTAGGCTGTGGAATAATGGGTGTGTGCTTTTTGATGAGGGGCATTTCTTGTTTTTTTTTTTTTTTGTTTTTTTTTTTTCTTTAATGTAGTGAGGGGAGACTAAAGTGGGCCAGGTTGGAAAACAAAGGAGATAGTAAGTCAAAACCAGGAGTTGTGGCCATCAGAATGTGGAGGGTTAGGGCCAGAAAGGAAAGGGTGTCAGAGAGAACTTCTGGAGGAGATACAGACAGAAATTGGTGCCTATATAGTGGTAGGGAAGAATACCTGTGGAAACACGGAAGATCTAGAGTCAGACACAAATACATTTTCCTGGAGATGGGCCCCTGATCCCCATTCAACATTCCAGAAATAGCTTGTATCACTTCCTTGATCTGGGCTCAGTTTACCTGTTTTTGTCCATTGGATGGCTAATACAGAACCCCCTAGATTTGAAGGGACCAGCTCCCCGTTTCGGCAGCCATGACAGTAACACGTGCTTGCCACGACCTCGCCTTGGTCACTAGGAGGTTAGGTGCCTGCCTCGTGACAAGGAACCAATCAGAAGTTATCTGGTGGTGCTATGCTTTATGGCTCTGGGTGTGCTTTACAGACAAGTGCACAGCAATGACTCTCAGAGCATAGCAACCACCCTGGGAGGGCCTATGGGCCATAACAACCAGTTGGCCAATCAACACAGAGCAAACCCTCCAAGCCTGGAGGCACACCAATCCTGAGCCTGTGTGTACCCCTAGACACTCCCCTTACGCTGCCCTACAAGATCTCTATGCAGATGCTTCGAGTTGTCTTTTCTAGCCATCCGCCATGGTGGATGGATGAAAGACCCTAGCTAACATAGGGTTAGCTCGTTAAACAACAATAAAGCCTCATGCAGTTTGCATCAAGCTTTCGACTCAGCCTGTTGATTGGAGTGACGGAGGTCCTGGGCTGAGATCCTGGAGGCCTGAGCTTCCGGGGGTCTTACAGAACAATATATTACCAGGTGTTATCCCTCATTGGATATTGCCTTCTAAAAGGAAACAAACAAGGTGCATGTGACTCAGAAGCCAAAGAACATTCCAAAGATGCCTCTACTTGCACCCTCATTTCCTCCCTGGGATGACCTGTGTCATTATCAAGTCCATTGTGAGAGAGAAGTCAGGGAGGGATAACAGAAGCAAAACCCGCTCAACTAAACTTGATCCCAGGTCTGCTAGAACCCAATTCAATGAGTGTCCTTCCTACTGCCAGACACCATCAAGGCCCTGGCAATAAAGCAGAAGGGAGTTCCAGGAGGCTGTTGTTGCCCGGAGGAAGCAGCTTACAATCCACTTCCATTGGACACGCTTACACAGACAGAGACTTTAAAAAAGCACATACTGATTAAATATAATAAGACATATCAGATGTGAGGGGAGGAGAGGAATCAGGGAGCTCTGAGTCAGGTTAGGTTGCAACCATCAAGGAGAGCTGCCCCCCATGCATACCCAGGATCTTTTACCCAATGGGGCTTTTAACCTGGGCCTCTCCAGCTCCAGGAGATGTACAACCTTAAAACCACAAGGAGTCTACCAGTGACATTTTCTGGGATGGTTCACAGTCTTCATCCTTATCTCTAAAGGGCCCTGGTCCAAAAAGAGCTAAATATTACTGACACTGAAGCATCTCCAGCTTGTCCCCCATTCTTAGGCACGATGGCACAATTTATACTAGGTCCCTGTCTTTCTCCCATCATCACTCCCCCAAATCCTTGCCTAAAAATCTGTACTAGCTGGACTCCTTTTGCCCTACCAGGCGGGGGAGGGGAAATCCCTCCTCCCGAAAGCCTATTTTTAGGCAGGGCCTGCCAAGACTTCCTACTGTGGCTGGGTTGCTGCCGGACCGAGGGGTGCCCGCGCCCCGGGAGGACAAGCAGCGTGCGCGGGAGGGGGCCGCGGGCACGAGCGGATGTCAGGGCTTACCTCAGAGCCCGAATTAGAAGCCTGAAAAAAAATCACAGCAGGAAATAATGTGGTGCCCAAAATAGAAACATCAACTGGGAGAGAGGCCGGGAGTAGGTGGCATTTGAGGCTCTTGCAGCGTCCTCCCCAGAGGGCCTCCTGACAACCAGCAAGCGGGGTTGGCGTGAGATTGCAACCCAGCCCGAGAGGCCACAAAGGCACAGGCTGGATGTTTCCGGGGAGGGAGAAGGAAAGTGGAGGGCCAGGAGTTCCACTTGTCTCCTTTCCCTCCCTCAGGACCCCGCCCCCAGCTTTCTTCTTCCCCTCTCCCCACCTTCCTCCTCTTTGTCATTGTCCTTCAACCTCCTCCCACACAACGCCTTCTGCCTCCTTCGTCACACTCTTCCTCAAAACTCTTCCTCCACTCTCCTTCCCCTCCCCACCCCAAGCCCTCGGTGCCTGGACCAGCCTCTGCCCGGAGCTGCCTGGTGCTCTTGGGTGCCTTCCTAGTCGAAGCCCCGTCTAGCAGCAGCTAACTCAAGGCCACCCAGTCCTGCTTGACTGTATTGCTCTCTCTCCTTCACCCAGCACTCAGCCTCCTCCCCACATCTTTGGAGAATGGTAGGGCCTGGGGTCTAAGGAAGATGGCAGGCAGGGTCGGGATTCCTTGTTTCGGGCCCCTGCTTCTGGAGTTCTTTAGAGGAAGCAGACACGTTGCAAGCAATCTAGGGCTGGCTCTCCCTTCACAGCTAAAGCCCTGGCAGACTGTGTGGTTTGACAAACCAGGTCCCTCCGTTTCTCATGCTGGCATGTGCCAATGGGCAAGGTATAAAGATGGTGAGGGCCAGGACTTTAAAGCATTGCCCCTCTTAACTCTCAGCACCCTCCGAATGTGGAAACTTCTGTGATCCCCTTTACAGTGGTAGTTCAGACACAAAATAATTAGGGGATGGTGGGAAACACCTTTAACTTAGCACCAGGCGGAGACAGGTTGATAAGTGAGAAGCCTGTCTACATGGTGAGTTCCAGGCTAGCCAGGGCTACATAGTGAGACTCTATCTAAAAGAAAAAAAAAAAAAAAGTTGAAAATTTCCAAGCATATGTATGCTTAGATTTAGAAATAAATGAAACAAGGCAAAATCAGCTTTTTTTTAAAAAAAAAAAAAACTGGATAGCAGAAAACTAAGTCAAGAAGAAGCTTGGTTCAAGAAAGAGCACACTGGAGAGATTGCTTAGTGGTTAAGAGCACTGACCTTCCTAGAGGTCCTGAGTTCAATTCCCAGCAACCACATGGTGGCTCACAACTACCTTGAATGAGATCTTGTGCCCTCTGCTGGCAGGCAGGCAGAAGACTGTATACATAATAAATAAGTAAAATCTTAAAAGAAAAGAAAAAGAAAAAGAACACTAAGCTGAGAGGCCTGTTCAAGTTCAGTTGGAGAAGGAAGGCCGTACTTCCTGGGCCTGAGTCCTAGCATGGTCATTCATCCATCTATCCTTTTTTTTTTTTTTTTTTTTAGATAGAGTCTCACTACATAGTCCTGCTAGCCTGGAACTCACCACGTAGACCAGAATGGTTTCTAACTTAGAGATCTACCTGTCTCTGCCTAGTGCTAAGTTTAAAGGTGTTTCCCACCATTCCCTCTTAACCACTGAACCTTCTCTCCAGCCCCTATCTTTTTAAAAACTATACTAAAGTAATACCTATTAACTCTGAATAGCTAAAATGACTTAAATTGAGAAGAAACAAAAAGGAATCCCTTCCCACAATCCTCCTCACTGACTTAGAACACATGTTTTGTTTAAAGTTCCTAGTGTTCCCATCATATTCCCCAGTTATATCTTGACAGACATCAGGACACACTGATGGTTGTCACCATAATTCTGTGGCAGTGATGATGGGTCAGAGGGCAAAAACATAAACATTTGGATCACATAATGAAACTGAAGCTATTTCCTTTAAACCTTTCTGGGCAATGAAAAGAAAAAAACTGCTGTGACAATGGGCTTCTGTTGTACAAATGAGAGGATACTTAATATTATCTTAAAGCAATTGGTTAACATGCGTGGCCTGACTTCCAAACCTAACCAGCTCCATTTATGAATCGAGCCAAAAGAAACAAAGAAGTGAAAAAGCAACTTGTAGCCCTTTAATACCTATGACTGGGGCATGATTTAAATGGTCAAATAAGTCATGAAAAAAATTAAGACCCTCTTTTTGATGGAATTTACAGTCATTCAAAATAACAAGACTCTAATAACATGATAGCAATAGTTAAAACATGAAAACAAATGAAAAAGTATGTGAAATTATTTATACTATATGATTATGATTATATAAAAAGAAGTTATAAAAATAATATCAAATGTCTTCTGTGTAGTTAATGTTGGTATATTGAGATTACTGTAGTATCTTTTGCTTTCTGTAATATGCTTTATTTCTGGAGTAAATAGAATAGAAAATAGAAATTATCAAAGAAGTAAATTCTCTTTTGGAGGAGAGGACAATAGGCCTCACTGTATAGACCAGGCTGGGCTCAAATTTGTGGTGATCCTTCTATTTCTACCTCCAAAGTTCAGGGACCGTAGGCATAAGCCATCATGCCAGATCTGAGCTTTTACTTCTAAAAAATTATTTTTTTGAGATTTATTTCAAGATAAGTTTTCAGTATTTAGCTCTAGCTGGCCTGGAACTTGCTGTGCAGCTCAGGGAAACTTACAGAGATCTGCCTGTCTCTGCCTCCCAAGTGCTGGGATTAAATGCATGCACTGCCATGCCCAACATGACTGTTATTTGCTTTTACTTCATGTGCATGAGTGTTTGCCTGAATTATGTCTGTGCACTACATAATTCTGTGCAGTGCCTCTGGAAGCCAGAAGGGGGCGTCAGATTCCCTCAGACTATAGTTACAGATGGTTGTGAGCGGCCATGTGAGTGCTGGGAACTGATTTCCTGGTCCCTAGAAAATCAGCCCGTGATTTTCTGAGCCATCTCTTTAGCCCCCAGTTTCTACTTCCAGAATGAAGACGTCAGATAGGACTTAGCTGACTTCCATGTCATCTGAGCTCTGTATTGTGTATTTTCTAATAGTCAAAACTCAAGCTGACACTTGAGACACACAATCCAGCTACTCAGGAGGCTGAGGGGGATTTGGAGAGGAGCTGGGAAGCACAATGAGACAGTACCTCTTTTATAAACAGCCCCAACTCAGTAGTCACACTGAAAATTGACAAGACAGACTAGAACTTCTCCTGTATCCATTAGTTTAGGTTCTGTGTCTTGCTGTGATGTGGTTAATTTCTGGAGTAAACATTACATTTAAGATTGGAAAAAGATGGGAGTCATCAAAGTACTGAACTTCCTTTCTCCTCTGTGACTTTATTTTTTATTATTAGGCTTTTATTGTTGATATGAGGGAGAGTACAGCCAGAGGCACCTGGAAGAATCTAGACTTGGCAGAGAAAGTGGTGGACTAAACAAGACCTGCAGACTGAGCCAGTCTGAAAAGGGGGCATGGGGGAGTTGGGAAAAAGAGAGGAGAGAGGACAAGCAGACCCAGATAGGAGCCAGGACCTGGAGGACCAAGAGAGCGTGGCTGAAATGCAAGTTTATATGGGAATGAGGAGTTGGGGAAGGGGATCAAAGCCCCTGGGCTGGAGAGATTTAGTGTGTGTGAGGGGAGGGGGGAGTGGGAAGTGCTGGGAAGAAGCCGCAGGTACTGAGTGAGCTTTGTCCCTGTCTCTTTCGGTCCTGATAATCAGCTAACTCATTTGATACAGATCTCACGATGTAGCCCTGTGTGTCATTCAAAGAAAACCAAGTTGTTTGGGTCTGTATAGATACAACCTTTTGGCTTGGTGTCCCTTCTGGGAAGTAGAATAGTACAGGCTTGGGGGTCCTGGGGTGCGGTGTACTCCACCCATCCCTACTTTGAGGGCCCATGTCCAGCCTGGCTGTCTTGTTGGGTGTTGGGTGAGATGGAAGGCTGAGGTGTGCAAGGAGCTCTTGTTGCTCCTTGCCCACGCCTCTGCCATGGTATGGTCAGGAGGGACCTGATCCTCTGCTGCTGGGAGCTTTCCATAAAAGCCAGGGCTGGGATTTTAGCTCAGTGCCTGGACAGAGAAAGAATGAATGAGTGGGTGAGTGACTAAGTGTGAGAGTGAGGGAAGCTCATTGTGCGGCAGATGCAGTAATATTCACTGAACCTGTGAAATCAGTGAAGCTATCAGTCACGAGAAGCATGCCATGAGGTCATCAGTGTGTGTGTGTGTGTGTGTGTGTGTGTGTGTGTGTGTGCGCGTGTGAGCAGACTGCTGCTGTGCTGGCACAGCCTTCGTCAGAGCCCCGAAAGGGGCTGAGTGGGCTGTGACTCAGCCCTGTGACTCACTCACTGTACTGTGGTCTCCATCCTCTGGGTACATCCTCTGGACCATGGAGTTCAGTCTCCGGCAGAGGAGGGTGCAATCTGGGCCAGTGCCTCTGGATGACTCACCTCCTTGAGCTGAAAGGAAGGGGCCAAAGCCCAACGCTCATGGACTGTCGTCACTCCCTGCCTCCCCAGGGCTTCTCATGCAGACTCAGAGCTTGTGAGTGAATAGGTAGGTTCTGGCTACTCAATTGGTGAGCCCCTACTCACTCATATTTCCCTGCTCAAACTGCATACTTCCCCTGGTCCTTTCATAGTGTGGTCTCCCGAGCTTCTGGGATAAACTTGAGGTCAGCTTATAAAGAGCTTTACAAGACTCTCTAAGACCACCTGCCCCTCTAGACCTCACCATTCCCCAACCCTGTTCAGTTTGCCAGCTGATTTTCCATCCCTTGGCAACTCCTGGGAGATCAGGATCATACTAGCACTATTCCACAGGTCTATTTATAAACTGCTCTGACCAAATAGTTGACAGAAGCAACTTTAGGAAGGGGAGAATTATTTGCTGGTGTTTTCTGTGTGTTCTATCCCTGATTGCCTGGCCCTACAAACTTGGGCAGACTATCCTGGCTGCTGGAACATGTGACCGGCCATTTTGCTCATGGAGGGCGTGAAGAAAGAAAACTATAGAAAACCAAACTTCAAATACATGACCTGCTTCTTTCAACTAAGTTCCTCTTAAAGTGCTCAGTACCCCCACAAACCAGCACCACCAGGTCAGAGGCAAACATCTAATACATGACCTGGTGGGGACACTGCATATTGAAACTCTAATAGAAAGGTGTGGAAAGGAATTAGTAGAGAGGTTCCCACCGGGCATTCACCGGCCAAGGCACACTGCAGGAAGGCAGGCCTGGCCAGGGGGACTGCCAGGGAATTGGTTGGGAGTGGGCTGGGGATGAGGACCAATACTATGTCATAATGAGACAAGGAAGATGGCTATACAGACATGGAAGTGAGGGAGAAATTGTTTTTTTAGAGCAGCAGTTCTCAACCTTCCCAATGCTGCAACCCTTTAATACAGTTCCTCATGCTGTGGTGACCCCAACCTTAACATTACTTTGTTGCTGCTTTATAACTGTAATTTTGCTATCATTATGAGTTTCAATGTAAATACCAGATATGCAACCCATGTGGGGGTCACGACCTACAGGTTGGGAACAACTGCAGATCTTAAGGTAGCCCAGGATGGCTTCAAATTCACTATTTGACTGAAGATAATTTTGAGCTCCTGATCCTCTTGCTTCTACCTCCTAATTTCTGGGATTGTAGGTATATACCTCAACAAGTGCATTGACCTTTTTGGAAGGGAAAGGGAGAGCCACTGGGGATCTTAAATAGGGGATGCTAACAGAGTAGCTTGTTTTAGAGGTCGTATTGGAGGGAACTGGAGCTGGGTGTCCTGGGGGGCCACTGAGGGCTTCTGGGTGCCGATGGAGGATGCTGGGGACTGAGAGGTGTGTGGAGCTGAGGGTGGATCCTGGAGTTGCCTCCACAGTCCAGATAAGAACATTCAGGGTCTTCCTATAGGCAACAGCAGAGGGAGAGGATCTTCAAGAAGATAGGCAGGAAGGTTCTGAAACTTTCATCCAGTCAGCAGGTGAAAACATGGGTCTCAGGCTATCATCCTGAATAAATCACACACACACACACACACACACACACACACACACACACACACACACACACTGAAGGGACCAGACCCTCACCTAGCTCCCTGCTTTAGCAGCCATGACAGGCTGCAGAAAAGACCCAGCAAGATGTAGGTCTCTGACTCAGCAAAATGCGCTGAGCTTCCTGACTTTGCTGGACCTGCCCCAGTCACTAGTAGATCAGATATCCTCCATGTAGCCAGGACCCAGTCAGAAGTTAGCTGGTGGGCTCTGGACATGCTTTACAGTAAAAGTGGTGTAACAGTGGTGTACAGCACATAGCAGTCGTCCTGGGAGGGCCGCCTATAGGTCATAGCAATCAGTTGACCAATCAACGCAGGACAGGTGCACCAATCCTGAGACTGTTGCATACCCCTAGACACTCGAGGTTTCTCCGGGTTCTTCCCATGCCAACCTCTGTGTTGGATGGACAAAGGAACTGAGTTAAGACAGTTAACTCGTTAAACAATAAAAGACTCTTTGCTTTTGCATTGGAATGGGTCTCTTGGTGATTTTGGGGTTCAGAATTTGGGTACAACAACACATATACACACATACACACACACACACACTCCACCACTGACATAGCTGGAGTACTAAGTTGGGTACCATCCACACATAGATGTATGCTGAGCTGAGGTGGTGGTGAGAACACAAGGGCAAGACTGGACACTAGTGACCAAAGGCAGGGGCAGCTCTTGAGCTCACATCCCTCACAGGAGGACAGCATCTTGTAATGTGTCCTAGTTTCCCCTGAGGAAAAGTCACTTCTGAGAGAATGCGTTTAACTCATAATTCCATAATTCCAGGTTACAGTCCATCACCTCACGCAAGTCCAACAGTGGGAACCTGAAGCAAAAGCAGCTGATCACACCACATCCTTAGTATAGAGGAGAGAGAGAGAGACAAAGAGAGAGAGAGAGAGAGAGAGAGAGAGAGAGAGAGAGAGAGCTCGCATACACATTTGCCTACTACCCAGTTCACTTCTCTACTGTTCTATGAGTCAATCAATTACTACAATCAGGACAGTCCCCTACAGATATAACCACAGGCCACCCTGCGCTAGAAAGTCCCTCGCTGAAACTCTCTGCTTTGGTGAGTCTAGACTGTGTCATGTTGACAATTAAAATTAACTGTCCCAGGGTATGAAAACACCTCCCCTGCTCATGGCTTCCTTTGATGTGGCCCTGTGAAGGACACAGGTGACTTTGCTCAGAGGGTTCGGAGTGAAAAGAGGAGAGCAGTCTTGCTTCCTCCGCCTGTCTCCCCCACCCCCCCACTGCTGGGCTGCATGGGTTACCACCCAGGAACTGAAGACAGAGCCCTAGCAGGAAGCTGGGGAGGGGCCCCCTGGGAGAGTTCCCAGAACTCTCTGTGAGGTGTGGCTGCTGGCTCTGGGAAGGGGTTGGGCTCCTTGAGCCCTTTAGCCATAGTGGCTTGTGGACGGGTTAGGACTTTCAGATACAGTAAAATAAATAAAAATGTAGATTATATCAAATGTCCAATGGTTAGCTTCCAGGACTTTGCTCACCCTTGTCTGACACAAGTGACAGTGGAGGCTTTATGCCAAGCTCAGGAGGAAGTACAAAAGAGGCCAGGATCAGTGTCCCTCTGTGGGTGGCGACCCTCCATCTCCACTGTAGGGCAGGTTTGAAGACTGATGCAGGGCAGGAGAGATGGCTCAGCACTGCAAAGACCAGCTGGTCTCCAGAGGTCCTGAGTGTGGCTCCCAGCACCCATGTGAGTGGCTCGCAGTGACCTGGAACTTTGGTTTCAGGAGGTCCTATACCTCTTCTGCAAGCACCTCAGATGCAGATGCAAACACACAAATCCAGAGCTCTGCCCTAGCCACAGGCACAAGACAGAAAGCCTTGGCACACTTCTCGTTGGGACACTTCTCCCACTTGTCCTAAGTGTGAAATGGCAGAGGAGTCTTGATGAAGACCTAGGGCTGCAAGGGCACACTTAGTGTGGGAGAGGAGGGGAACTTGGAGCAACAGAGTTGAGAGTTCCAATCCTAGGCAGCTCCCCAGCTCCCCAGTGGGTACCTACCCAGGCTGTTAGTGGGGAGCCTACGAACTCTTCAGCCACGGCCATCTCTGTGATGGTTACAGCAGACTTTGAAGAAGGAAGGAGGTGTGTGGCAGGAATCGCAGGTGTGGAGTTGAATGTGTTCATTCTGCAGCTATTTCCTAAGCATTCAATACCTGCCAGACACCAGGTATTTAGCTCCTGGGAGACAGCAGCGAACAAAACAGACATCCCAATGCAGATGTCTCACAGCCAGCTCTCGCTTGTGAGTTAACAGTTGTGACTCCAGCCAAGTGACACAAGGCTCAACCCCTTGACCACCATTTCTTCTTCTCAGGATTACTCCAGAATGAAGTAAGCTTATATCTGAGAAGGGCTGTACACGGAAAGTTCTAGAAGCATGCATCATATCAACCAGAGCTATTGCTTAGAGTAGTAAGTAAAGTGGAAGGCAGGGCCTGGTGTCCGCAATGGGACACATGATGCTCCTTGGCGAGAAAGTTAGTCTTCTGGATTGGATGATGCTTACACCTCATTTTCATTCTTTGTTAATAAACTTAAACAATAAACAGTACTTCCAAGGAACCCAGATAGCCTATGTTTATGTGTTTATACTGTGTCTGTCTCTGAAAAGCTCAACTGCTGTGTAGCTTTTTATATTTTATTTTATTTTTATGAGCATTTATGTTTTATGCCATGGGTGTTGAATCCCTAGAACTGGAGTTACAGATAGTGTGAACTGCCATATAGGTGCTGGGAATTGAACTCGGGTCCTCTGCAAAAACAGTCAGTGCTCTCAATTGCTGAGCCATCTCTTCAGCCCCCCCTTTTTTTTTGCAAAATGGATTTTGCTAATACAAATAAAAATTTAAACCAAAAGGGGAGGTGGAAACCTCCAATATGCTTTTCAGTCCTGAACTTTTCTTCGTTTTCTTCTCCCTTCTCTCTCAAAACAGGGATAGTAACTGACCTGAGGCCATCTCTGATGAGGCCCAGGCAGAGAATCCAGGTTGTAAGAGTGTCCTTGTCACTTAGAGCAGAGTCCATGGAGGGGTCAAGTAGTTGTTCTTCCCCTGTGTTTCCAGGGGCTTTGTCTCCTACTCTGTTCTTCTTCCTAGAAGGGCCTTAGGAACCCTAAACTCGGTGCCTGGGGCTAGGGACCTAGGGACATAGGGACCTGTGACCATGGAGAGTAAGGTGAGAGAGGCCTCATATGCATGCGGGGCAAGGCTGAGAAAGTAGTGAGCACCTGCAACAGAAAGACAGCTTTAATTAGTTGCATCCTTAAGGGGAAAGTGTTGGCTCACACAAGCTCTCTGTGGAGCCTGCAGAGAGGAACAGCTGGCCTCAGGGAATGGATACCTTGAGGACCCTGCTTGCCTTCTCTCTGCCCATTGAATCAGCCCTCAGCCCCCAGCACTATGAGTCTCTGCTTCCATCCTCACAGCCCCAGACCATAGGGAGACTCTTTAGCAGCTTGAGGTGGGGGATGCAACAGACTCCAACACTGTTCAGCTCTGTTCCTCTCTAGTTCTGGCAAAGGAATGGGAATGGACAGACCACAATGCCCTAACCCAAACCGAAGGGCATGTCAATGGTCCCAACCACTCTGGAGGGAGACTTGCCAGTATCTGTTTGGATTTTAGACATCAACACTATTGATCTGCTATTACTTCTCTAGTAACTCACACACGGGTCTACAGAATGCTTTGGGGATGGTTGCTTGCACCATTACAGTGCAAAACAACCTGAATGTCCCATTTCAATCGTGGTCTATTTTATACTCAAAAATATGGCAAGTGTTCATAAAGAATGAAATATGTACTACCACAAATCCTTAATACATCTTGGTAAATGAGAAAAGCAATTTGCATGATGATATATACAATATGGTCTTACTCCGGCATAAACAAAAACATTGAAATAATAAGATATTTCTATATGCAGGCTTGTAACATATGTTTCTGAATATATGCAAATGGCATAGGAAAAGGTCTGGATTTATACTAAATTGTCTTGTTTATCTTCATAGAGTGAGCCTAGAAGTTAGGATTGATAGAAGATTGTCAGATTTTTAACTTTTTTCAGTGATAACATAGCCATGTGTAACACATTTGAAATTAATTTTTAAAATTTAAAGATTAAAAAGAAACCCACGGCAGAATTCTGATTGACTCAGCAGGGGACATGTGGCTGTTCCTAGTTCAATCTTTGTGGCTAAGGGAACCATAGGATTAATAGTTGGCATGACTGGGCCAAACTGGCTCCTATGTCCACCTGTGAATCCTGGAGTCATAAGCAATTGGCAAATCCTTCCGCGATGACATGTTGGAGTTACCCAAGAAAGGGAAGTGTGCTGGACAGACAAAGCAATAAATCTCTATAGAGAAAACAGTTAGGAGGTCCTGCTGCAGGGAGCATGCGGGAATGTGGGGCTTATGCAGGACTCTGTAGGAGGAGTTTTCCCATCCAGGCGGCCACTCACAAGTGTCACTCAGGGTCTCAATAGTGACTGTAAATGCTCAGCCGATAACTCAGACTTCTTGCTAACTAGCTCTTACAGCTTAAATTAACTCATTTCTCTTAATCTCTGTGCTGCTATGCGGCTCATGGCTTTACCTGTCCTCCAGCACATCTTGCTTCCCCTGTGACTCCTGGTGACTCCAGGCTCCACCCTTCCTCAACCCATCATTCTCAGTTTGGCTTTCCACCTGGCTTTCCTGTTCAGCTATTGGCCACTCAGCTTGTTTATTAATCCAATCATAGTGACACATATTCACACAGTGTACGGAAGGATTATTCTGCAGCAAGTCCCTGGGAAAGAAGGGGGTGACGGGAGGTGGAGAGCAAAGAGGAACTAGGGACTAGGCAAGCTAAGGATACAGTGTGGTCCAGGAACTGGTAGCAGCAGTGTGAAGGGATGAAGGCCTCAGTTACTCTGGAAAGAAAATAGATCCCGGGAAGCCATTCTGCAGGGGAGGCAAGTGGCATGGAAGCTGGAGAGTGAAAGGGGAATAGGAACAGAGCAAGGCTGTCAGGTGAGTGTGTGTGCACACGCGCATTCACGCCCCATCCATACAAGCTGCGCAGACACTCTGCCAGCCGTGAGCCACCATGTGGTTGCTGGGAATTGAACTCAGGACCTTTGGAAGAGCAGGTAGTGCTCTTAACCTCTGAGCCATCTCTCGAACCCCCAGCCTCTTGTTTTTCTTCCTGCTCCTATGCTAGCACCACTGCCCACCAGAATTCAGGCTACATTCTTCAGGTTTGCTGGATTTTCTGGTTGAAGAAACCTGAGAATTTTAATTGCTACAATCAAAGGGATGTTGTTGCTGAACTCTGGGTTTGGCGTGGCTGAGTTTCCCATAGGACTTAAGGGGAGGCAGGGATGTGTGACCAGCAGAGCCCTTAGGCTGCACAGCCCTACAGCTCTGAACTGAGCAGACTCCAGGATACATTGTTTTTTTAAAGGCAGGGTCAGGTGTAGTGCAAACTGGCTTTGAACTCCTGTGCAGCTGTGAATGACCTTGAACTCCTGACCCTCCTTCATCCATTGTTGGAATCCAGGCTATAGAATGCCTTCTTAGACAATGCCTTCCCTTTCACTTCCTGTCAGTCTTATCCTTTCCCAGCCCTATTGTCACCAGCCTATTTAATTCCCCAAACTGAGAATCTGCTACCATCCGCCTCCACCGCTGCAGTGGTCCTTACCCCTTAGATAAATATTGTTCATTCAACAGATATTTACTTCCAGCGGTGCTGACTACTGTCTGGTTCTGTGCCTTCACCTCTCACTTACTTCAGGAAGGCATCTCTAGGGCTGGGGCCACACGGCTGCCTTCCCTCCTGAGGAGAGAGCCCACCAGAACCTTTATCTTTAGAGAGGAAATGGACCAGGAGTGATTTTTGTGTTCCTGTCAGTTTGCAGATGATCTGATGAGACAAATGATGTTTCATCTCAGGGAACCTCACTCTCTTTCCTGGACAATGTTTCTGCTGACAGCTGGATCCAGTTGGGGTGGTGAGGGTCAGAGTCACTGTCTGGGGATCTAGTGCCCTGCTCCCCACCCCCACACTCCACCACCTCCCTGAGGAGCAGGAGGATGGTGCTGGAGGGATGAGGCAAGCTGGAAACTGAATAGGCTCAGGGCACATCCCTCTGCTGCCCCCACTTCTCTCAGCTGACCCCTGAAGAGACAAAGCATCTGTGGTGGTTTGAATGAGCATGGCCCCCATAGCTCATATGTTTGAATGCTTGGTCATCTGGGAGTGAGAAGGGTTAGAATTAGGAGGTGTGGTCTTGTTGGAGGAAGTATGTCACTGGGGGTGGGCTTTGAGGTTTCAAAAGCTCCCAGCAGGCCTGGGTCTCTCTGTTTCTGCCTGTGGACCGGGATGCAGCCCTCAGCTACTTCTCCAGCACCATGCCCCCTCACGATGATAATGGACTAACCCTCTGAAACTATAAGCAAGCCCCCAACTAAATACTTTCTTTTACAAGAGTTGCCTTGGTCATGATGTCTCGTCACAGCAATAGGACAATGACTAAGACAGCATCTGAGATGACAGTAGTCTTGGCTTCTGGGACCAACTCAGCCCTTATCCACAGTGTGACCAGACATGTCCTTTCCTTCTCTAGTTTGACTTTCCTGATCTGCAGTGAGAGGGTTAATTAAATTAAGTGTTTGTGACTTGGGACATATAGCTCCTTCAGTCATCATAGCACTGGAACCCCCCTCCGCATCCCCCTGTTGTAAGCAAAATTCTCTATATGTCTTAGTGGGGTGTACAAAGCTATTATTGTTTTTCAGAGGAATTTATCATCCCATCAGAAGTTTAAGTGACTCCGTGGTCCCTTGAGCGGGGTGCAGGATAGATGGAAGTTTCTAGGAAGCAAGGATGTCTCTTGTAACATTAGGCTGTCCTGGAACTCACTAAGTAGTACAGGCTGGACTCAAACTCAGGGATCCACCTACTTCAGCCTCCCAAGAGTAGGGAGTCACCACACACAGACTTATTGAGGTGTAAGTCACACATCACGTAGTTCACTCAAAGTACACAGTTCATTGTCTTTTAGCATTTAGACATGTGCAGTTCTTGCCATAGTCACTGCTGGGCCATTTTCACTACCTCAGACATGGTACCCATTGGGTAACATGCCTCCTAGTCACTCACCTGTGCTCTGAGCAACCACTAATCTCTCTCTCTGTAGATTTCCTTGGTCTGGAACATGCATGGAAAAGGTCTCTTCTGTCATCACTCATGACTCATATTCCATTTTACATATGATTCATCCAGATCATGGCATGTATCAGTGCTTCCTTCTTTGTTATGGCTGAGAAATGATCAGTACATAGACTGTCACAGTTGTGTTATCCATTTATCAGTTCATGACTATTTGGGTTGTTTCTATATTTTGGCTACTATGAATGAACATTCGATACCAGTTTCTATGTGGACCTATGTTTTCATTTCTTTTGGGCATATACCTAAGAGTGAAATTGCTAGCTCATACAGTAACTGTTAACCATTTGAGGAGTAACAAAGCACAAATTATTGTTTTTATTTCTGAACCATTCTGAATATAAGTTGCAGAAATACCCTTCTATCCCTAAGTACTCCAGAGAAAACAAAAATAAAACCAAGGACATATCTTTCCATAATCACATTCCAATGAATAATTTCAGCAAATTTAACATCAATGTGTTTATTTGTTTGTTTGCTTATTTATTTTCCTGCCCCTATATTTATTTATTTTGAGACAAGCTCTCACTCTAGCTGAGGCTAGCCTGAAATTCACTCTACAGTCAAGGCTATCCTCAAACTCCACCAATCTTCCTGCCTGGGCTTCCCAAGTATTGGAATTACACTCGTGAGTCCCTTTAATAAATGTTACTATGCAAATACACTATCATGTTTAAATGTTACTACTCACACCCCCTCCTGTAACTCACACCCCCTCTGTGTGCTTCCTGGTCTTTCTGGTTTTGTGGGTGGGCACTCAAGTCAAGCCCTGCATAGTGAGGTCAAATCCTTAATCAGTATCTACAGGGGCACTCACTCAGGGGCCAAGGGGAGCCTTCTAAGACACCTGTGCAGCCAATTTCTTACCTCCAGGATTTACTAGACGGTGCCCGAGCTAAGAGTGAGCAGAGCGACCCTTTTCTTGGGACAGCTAAGTGACCTGAGCTAGTGACCTTGAGACTGAGAGGACAGAACACTGACACGCACAGCAGGCACGGGGTTTCCCTTGGGTCCAGAGAGGGTAATCCTAGATTGAACAGGCCTGGGAAAGGCTGCAGGGAGTGGCATCAAATCCTGGAAGGGAAGGGCTTCGGACAGGCAGCTGGAGGGGCAGGGACAGGAAGCTTCAACTTCTGGGAAGGAGCCTGATGCAAGACCCACTGCACCCAATGGGCCAGACTGCAGCTGGTGGTGGTGGGGATGGGGGGGCGGTGGGGGCAGCTTCTTTTCTAGGCGCCCCTGAAGGACTGTTCTCCTTCGAGGTAATCACAGCAAAAAGCCTTTCCAAGAGGCGACTGCACATTGCCTCAGCTTTATACAAGGTTGCCCTGGGAATAGCCACCCAGCCTCCCAATGGCCAGGCCCTTCTGGCTGTGGTGACAATACTTCATTGGTTCTTTGTGTCAACCCTTCCTCCTAAGAGTCTATGTGCTTCAGCCTTCTGATTCCTTCTCTGGAAAGAGACCCTGTGGCACTACTTACTAGGTGGTAGTTCTGTTTCCAGGTTGCTTCTGGTGACTGCAGAGTTAAGCTAACCCCAACTCACCATATAATGTGAGTGATAAGGAGGAGACAGACACAAGGGGTGGAGGTGGGGAGCCAGGAAAGAAGTACCTGAGACAGGCAGGAAGGAAACAAGCATGAGTGTGCCAAGAGACCTGTGGAAACGGCAAAGTCCACACTCCAGGGACCTGCAGACAGGGTTTTATTCTGTCCTGGCAGGGCTTTGAAAATTGGAAAGTTCATGAGGAAATCCAGGCTGATCATGGTGGCGGACACCTGCATTCCCAGAACTCAGGATGAGACAGAAAGATTGTGTAGCTTGGGTTATGGAGCAAATCACAAGCCAGACTGGGCTATACAAGAAGATCTTAGCTCTAAAACAAACATAAACAAACAAACCAACAAACCAGATCTCTTATTCTGGACAAATAAAGACATCTGGTGGCAGCACGGCCATGTTTCTCTTGCGTCAGAAGTTGAGCTAGAAGTCCTCCTTAGGCTTGGCGGTAGCCACAGTTTCTTGGTCCTCCTAATTAAAACTTTCTGCTCTATCCCAAGGATACCTGTGACCTCCTTAATCCTCTCCGCTGCTCCAGAAGAGTGGAAACATTAGCTTCATCTTGGGAAAAAAAAGCAAGGAGAGGGGGCAGCCATGAGGCCACAGCCAGGGAGAAGCAGAGCAAGCTGGGCTCCTTGGTTATCCCAGCTGTTCCATGCCCTCTGCTTTCCTTGTGTTTGAGACCTGGTGCTCCCTGTCCCCATCCAGCTGAGCAAATTACAGATACAGGTACCAAATGACAATGCCTTGGGGACGTCTAGGCCATTGCAGAGTCCTGGGTCATGCTAAGCAGCTCTTTCCTAAGGTTCTGGAGAAATTCTTTACCAAAACATGGGCAGAGTGACTCAAGTGTCCCACAGCAAACTCAGATAGGCAAGAAGACATGGGGGCCCTCCACAGGGAGCACTGACCCCTGACCTCTGACCTCTGACCTCTCCGAGTGGTGTTCCCCCTTCCTGGCTTCCCTCTGGTCCTTGGCTGTGACCTCCTTCACATGGCTGTAGTAGAGAAGAGTAGATGACCCTCTGACCTCTGGCCCACACCTTCCTTATAGTTCATCTAGTCCAGTCAGGCTTCCTTGAATGAAACCCTGACTGAATGTACCGTTTCCTCAGTTTCTAGAAATGAGTTGGAAAAAGTAGCAACTCAGGATCAGCGCACTCAGAGAGAGCTGAGGCAGACATTACAAGCAGCTCTTTATTTTAAAGGGCGTATTTAATCAAAAAAAAAGCAGGTTTTATTTATGTGTTTAGGAACATGCACGCGAGCACACACACACACACACACACACACACATATGTAACAACAATGAATGAAAAAGAGGCCATGAATTTGAAATAAAGCAAGAAAGATTTTGGAGGGAGAAAGGGGGAGTGGGAAATGATGTAATTTTAGTATAATCTAAAGAAATACAAAAATACAAAAAAGAGTTATTTACTTTTACTTCGTTTGTAGGGATGTTTTGTCCAAATGTCTGTCTATGCTCCGCATGCATGCAGTGCTCATGGAGGCCAGAAGAGGGCGTCAGATGCCCTGAACTGCAGTTACAGACCTAGTTGATCCTCCATGTGGGTGCTGGAAATTGAACTCAGGTTCTCTAAAAGAGCAGCCAGTGCTCTTAGCCCCTAAGCCAGGTCTCTAACCCCTCCTTAACAGTTTATAAAACCTCTTATCTACAGGTAGCATTTAGTTCCCATAGCCATACAAGCCAAACAGGCTCATGTAGGAAAGGGCACAGAATCCCACAGTGTGTCTCGGTCCTGCTTTCTACCTGAACAGCTTCGTTCCATCTTTGTTCTTGAGAGGGGGCTTCACATAGCCCAGACTAACCTTGAACTGTCTTGTAGCTGAGAATGACTCTAAACTTCTGGCCCTCCTGCCTATCTCCAGGGTGCTAGGACTTCAGTTATACCCTGTTTACGGGGTGCTGAGGATGAAATACAGAGTTTCCTGTGTGCTAGGTGACACTCGACCAACTGGACTACACCCCCTCTCTTAGGGTTTCCACTGTTGCCATGAAACACCATGACCAAAAACCAAGTTGGGGAGGAAAGAGTTTATTTGGCTTACATTTCCAGATAATAGCCCATCATGAAGGAAGTCAGGACAGGAACGCCAGCAGGCATGGAACCTGGAGGCAGGAGCTGATGCAGAGGCCATGGAGGAGTGCCGCTTACTGGCTTGTTCCCCATGGCTTGCTCAGGCTGCTTTCTTCTAGAACCCAGGAACACCTGCCCAGGGATGACACCATGTACAATGGGCTGGACCCTCCCACATTGATCACTAAGGGAGAAAATGTCTTCCTTACAGCTGGATCTCATGGAGGCATTTCCTCAGCCAAGGTTCCTTCCTCTCTGATGACTCCAGCTTGTGTCAAGTTGACACAAAACCAGCCAGTACACTCCTAGTTCACTACACCCTTTTTGTTTTTATTTCCTCCTCGATTACAAAGAATAATGATGGCTCATGCCTATAATCCCAGCACATGAGAAACTGAAGACAGAGTCACATGACTTCCAGGCTCAGCCTGGGCTACAAAGTCTGACTCTGCCTCAAAATAAAAAAGTAAATAAGGCCATGAAATAATGAGATTATAATCTCCCTGAAGCAAGTCTACACTGCCCAATGACAGGAGAGTTCTTGGGATTGTGTCATGCGTGGGACTCCTTAAATATATGTCATGAAGTGACATAATTTATGGGCTATCAGAAACCCTGGGAGATAGCCAGTGCTTATCAGTTGAGTGAACTGCTCACTGGCTCGTGATGGATTCTGAGGAACACACACAGGAAGAAGGAAGGAATACTGGCTCCCTGTGGCTTCTTTTGCTTTTCCTGCCCATTTTCTGTGTGTTGTGCCAAGTTGCCCTTTGTCCCAAGCCTTTGGACTTCCAGCCGGCTGGAGGCACAAAGTTATCTGCAGATCACGGAGTGCTGGGCCTGGGCCGCGTAATGACCAGCCTTCCGCTTGCTTGAAGTTTCCGCTGGGAGGCTGGAAGCTGCAGCATCCAGATGGCTAATTGCTTTGTGCCTGTTTCTGCAAATCACAGTGATTCACTGTCCCTGCCGAAAACATGCTCTCTTTTCAAAGATTTAATGGTTTCCAAAATTAATTTAGCCTCATCTGTTATGCCCCTGCCCTTCTGCACTGTCCCCTCCCCCTAAGACCCTCTTTCCTTTCTCCCCGTCCTCCCAACAGGATGGAGCTTTCTGTTTCACAGAGCTGGCTTCCACTCTTCAGGGCCCTTTTCAGGATCACCTGAGTGCAAACTGAGCTTGGAGCTGTTGGGTGGTAGCCCAGGAGGGATAAGCTTGTGCAAGTGACTTTTCCCACAGTCCTCCATGCTCAGCCACCCAGCTCTGTTCTGACCGACACCCCCAAACGTCAGAAGACTTCCAAGCAGTTCCCCATTTGCACTGATTTGTTTATAAAATTCCCGAAGGTCATCTGTGTTTTCAGACACGAGGGACATGGTCAGTGTGATGTTAGGGCTAATCGTCAGCTTGACAGGGTATAGAATCACCTAGAAGACAAACATCTGGATGTGTCATTAACCAGGCTTGGGGCCGGGACTACATAAAAAGGAGAAAGGGAGCTGAACGTATGATGTGGCATGACCAGCAGCCCCAGGCTCCTTCTCTCATGGTTACCTCTCTGTGACAGTCTGTACCTCCACACTGTGATCTGGAATAAACCCGTCCTTCCTTAAATAGCTGTCAGGCATTTACCACCATAGCGACAGAAGTGACCAGCATAGCTGCTACCCACTGATTACCTGCATGATAACTGGGCTTTTAGTTCCCCCTTCTGTATATTTCCATGTGAGTGTAGTACCTGTCTAAACAGAGTCAAGGTTTATGTCACCTTCAGTCTGTACACATCATGCCTACTACTGAACAGTGGTGTTGTTCAATTACACTTCCTCCAGCTACTGTTACGTTTAATTACCTTTCCTCCCGAAGCTAACAGTCTGCCTTTTAAAGCTTGACTTTGGAAGTAGCTGTTGCTAATACTCCCATGTGTATCCATTAGCTATCCAGAACAGTTTCTCCTGAATGTCCACACATATCGTCAGGTGATCTCGCACCATCCCCCCCCCCCCATGCTTGCTGGAGACCTCTTCGGTACCAGCTGTCATCTTGATCCCAGTTGGACAGCTCCTCGCTGCACCTGGGGCTCAGGTGTCCTGGCAGTAAGGCTTGTCATCAGCAGTACCCTTCCCCTCTGGATTCCTGCTTGGATTTTTAGAGTGCCTGTTTTTTTTTTTTTTTTTTTTTTCTTGGCTTAGCCTTCTATTTCCCTGAATCATGTCTTTTACTATGGCCCTAGGAAAAGGTGTGTGGGAGGCAAAAATTTTGAGTTCTTACAAATCTGAAAATATCTTTTTTTTCCATGCTTAGCCTTTATTTGACTAAGTATAGAATTCTAGGATAAAAGTGCTTCTCTCTCAGAACGTTGGGTACCCACTGTCTCTTTCGTCAGTGTCTTCTGTTGAGAGTCTGATGCCACCTGCATTCTTATTCCTTTGGACAGGCCTTGACTTTTTCTCTTTAGCCCAGTGGTTCTCAACCTTCCGAATGCTGCAGCCCTTTGATACACTTCCTCATGTTGTGCTGACCCCAACCATAAAATTATTTCATTGCTGCATCATAACTGTATTTTGCTACTGTCATGAATTGCAATGTAAATACGTGATATGCAGGATTTTGATATGCAACCATGTGGGGGTTGTGACCCAAGATAGAGAACTCCTGCTCTAGAATCTGTCCCCTTGCCCCACTACCCTGGCTCTCTGAATTTCATGATATCACCTTGGCATTTCCCTCCATTCTGCGTGACCCCAGTGAGCACCTTTAACATGGAGAATTATGTCCTTCTCTTCTGGGAAACTATTCCTCTATTGTTGCTTTAAGACTGGGTGTCACAGCCGGGTGTTGGTGGCACACGCCTTTAATCCCAGCACTTGGGAGGCAGAGGCAGGTGGATCTCTGTGAGTTCGAGACCAGCCTGGTCTACAAGAGCTAGTTCCAGGACAGCCTCCAAAGGCACAGGGAAACCCTGTCTCAAAAAACCAAAAAAAAAAAAAAAAAAAAAGACTGGGTGTCACTATCTAGCCCAGGCTGCCCTGGAATTTGTGATCCTCCTGGCTCAGCTATATCAGGCCAGAGATGGGAGATAGGAGTGTGCCACTGCATTTGGTTGGCTCTCTCTCTCTCTCTCTCTCTCTCCTCTCTCTCTCTCTCTCTCTCTCACACACACACACACACACACACACACACACACAATTTTCTATCCTTGGGAGTGAAAACATAGTTCAGCAGTTAAGAGCACTTGCTGCTTTTGTAGAGGACTGGAAGACTGGAAGTTCCCATCACTCACATTGTGCAGCTCACAGCCAACTATAACTCCAGCTTCAGGGGATCTGATGCCCTCTTCTGGCCTCCAGGGGAACCTGCACTCATAAACACACACACACACACACACACACACACACACACACACACACACACACACACAAACACACGGGGTTTGTCTCCAAAATTTGTATGTAGAGGCTGGAGAGATGGCTCAGAAGTTAATAGGGCTTGTTGCTCTTAGAGAGGATCAAGTTCAGGTCACTTCCCAGTGCCCATGTCAAGGAGCTTATAGTGAACCATCTGTCACTCCTTGTTAAGGGGATCCAGTGCCCTGTTTTGGCTTCTGTGCTTACAGGGCATGCATATGGTACACATATATGCTAATAGGCAAACACTCAGAATAAAAATAAATAAATCTTTAAAAAGGTGGGGTATTGGGGCTGGAGAAGTGGCTCAGTGGTTCAGACCACTGGTTACTCTTCCAGAGGACCCAGGTTCAATTCCCAGCACCCACATGGCAGCTCACAACTGTCTGTAACTCTCCAGGGAATTGGATGCCCTTTTCTGACCTCTGTGGCACCAGGCAGGCACATGGTGCACAGACAGACAGGCAAGGCATCCGTACACATAATTAAATAAAATTTAAGTATTAAGTATATAAAAAGATCATTAGACCTCTATGGGTATAGTTAGCTTTTGCAGGTAACTAGAATGTAGCTATCATCTGCCGCTTTGGAGAAACTCGCTCCAAGTGTTAAGCCAGGGTTTATCAAAGGGAATAGGACTTGTGGAGATGCGGGACCTCTGAGTAAGTGGGGTACACAATGGCTCTGGTGCATAATGAACAGGCCTAAGAAGGGGTGCGTGGTGCTTCTGGGTACATGCAAAGGAAGGACTCACAGAGGGAAGATCTCCGCCCCCACCCACCCATTATGGACCCAAGTGACAAGAACAGCATCTTGCCTCATAGTTCTAGCAGTAAATGATTAGGTAGCCTTTGTGTTCGGGCCTCTGGAGAGGGTAGTATTTCACAGCAGGAGTGAGTGGCAACAAACTGCCCACATCCTGGAGAGGGAGCAAAGCAAAGAAAGAATTTTGGGGTCCCTTTTAGAGACATCCCCAATGACCTAAGGACATCCTCCAAGGCACTGCCTCCTACACAGCACCTGCCTTCCAATGGCAGCACCTAGGAGCGTGGGCCTTACCACTTGGGTCTTTGGGGTCCCTCTTCATGGTCAAGTGACAATAATAGAGGAAGCCGCTTTGTGCATAGAACTGCATGGATGAACACATAAAAGGGCAATGAATAAGTTGATGTTTTTGTTTTTTTTTGAGACAGGGTTTCTCTGTGTAGCTTTGGAGCCTGTCCTGGCACTCACTCTGGAGACCAGCCTGACCTCGAACTCACAGAGATCCGCCTGCCTCTGCCTCCCGAGTGCTGGGATTAAAGGCGTGTGCCACCAACTCCCGGCCTAAGTTGATTTTTGTTTGAGTGAGTTGATACTTTGTTTGTTGAGGCAGAGTCCCACTTTGTGCCCCTGGTTGGTTTGGTATTCGCTGTAACCAGGCCGGCCTCAAGCCTGAGTTAGTGCTCCTGCTTCTGTTTCTGCTTGCCAAGCGCTAGGCTTGCAGGAGTATGTCACCACCATACTTGGTTAATGATTTATCATCTGCCTGATTAATATGTATAACTCATAGTGACATCCCTGGAGTGGAATGTGTACATTGTTACTGCCCTGCACAGGCCACTGAGTCTTTGGTATCAGCACACGGGTTTTCTGTGTGTGGGCACTTCTCCATACCCTAGAGTCAGGTGGTTAGAGTGGGATGGGTGTGTAACTCAGGCCTGACAATCCTGAGAGAGTCCCGCTCAGGGACAGACACATGATCCAATCAAGACCAATGAGAGTTGCCTCTGGCCCTGTTGCCTGGAGTATTGGAGAAGAACTGTTTTTTCTATCAGGACTGAAAATAAATGTGGGCAGATGTTAACATCTGTCTGTTTACTTGCTTGATTGTGCTTATGCAGTAAAACTTGAAGGCAGTGTCCCCCCAAAGTCACATCGGCTCACTTAGGATGAAATCTGTGGGTTTCCCACACTTACATATTATTTATATATTTTGTATAGTTATTTATATCAAAATAGATTTTGATATTATATTACTTTAAAGATATTTAATATAAGATAATAGAGCATATCCTTTGCTTATAACATTATTAGTATGATTTTTAAAGTTACATTTTATTAATTAATTTACTTGTTTTAGTGTGTGTGTGTGTGTTCGAATGTGGAGGTTAGAGTAAAACTTGTGGAATTTGGCTTTCTCCTATCATGTGGGTTCCATGTGTTAGTATTCAGGCATCTGTACTGGCCTGACTTGGGGTTTTGACAGGATAGCCCTCAGCTGCCACTAAGAGCACCACCTGTGCATATTCACTATGTTCCCTTTTAAAAGGGCCTTGCTCACCTCCCATCCTTTTCTCTCTCTCCCTCTCTCTTTCTCTCCCTCTCTGTTCTTCTCTCTCACCTTCTCCCTCTCTTTCTCCCCCTCTTTCCTCTCTCTTCCCTTTTCCTCTCTCCTCTCCCCTGCTGCTCCTGTCTCTGAGGTCAGTCTTCCTCCTCCCCTTTCCCCCTTTTATGATCCCTTTCCCTAATAAAAACCCCCTCTAGGCTGGGTGTTGGTGGCCCACGCCTTTAATCCCAGCACTCAGGAGGCAGGTGGATCTCTGTGAGTTCGAGGCCAGCCTGGTCTCCAGAGAGAGAGTGCCAGGATAGGCTCCAAAGCTACACAGAGAAACCCTGTCTCGGGAAAAAAAAAAAAGAAAAAAGAAAACCAAAAAATAACCCCTCTGCTTGAACCCTGTCTCATGGCATCTTTCTCTCGAGTGCTGCTTTTCTTAAATTACAACACCAGGGATTGAACTCAGGCTGTCAGCCTGTTACCTGCTAAGCTATCTCAGCTTGCAACACTAGTTTAAATTTTACACTAACTCATACCAGGAGAGACATGCTGCCCCCTCAAGTGTCCATCTCATACTCCAGCCGGATTCTTGTCTGAATCCCAGCTCCAAGTCTGTTGGGATCCGCACTCTAATCTGACAACTGGTTTCCTGTTATGACTCTTCCAAAAGAAACTCCTGTCCTTTGACTAGAGATGCAGCTCAACTGGTAGCATGCTTGCTTCTCATGCACAAAACCTGGGTTCCAGCCTCAGTACTATATAAGTGGTACTTCGAGCTTGTACCAAGTAAAATTTGAGTTTGAGGCTGGCCTGGGATTTGTAAGATTCTGTCTCAGAAAGCAAGACAACAATCAAAACAAAACCAAAAAGATCACACACACACACACACACACACACACACACACACACACACACACACTCACACACACTCTTAACAAACACCTTTCTTACTCTCAGCACTCTAGAAACTGAGGTTGGGGGAATTTGTGAGTTCAAGGCCAAACTGGGCTACATTGTGAAAGCCTGACTTACAGTAAAGTTTTACTTTTTAAAAAAGAGCCAGTTCAAAGTAGAGCATTAGATGTAAGAAGTTGGGCTGGTGTTGCCCACATCCCCTCACAGAAGTGTGTGTGGAGGGTGGCTCCCATGGCATGGAGGGTCTTCCTCCAAGTGTAATCCAGAGGAACTGGAGTGACTGGGTTAATGTGACCTGGTTCTTGAACTGACTTAGATGTTCTCGGTCACCATGCCATCAGCAATGAGTAGAATGATAGTGGCATTCACAAGCTGCCTGCCTTTGGGCTCAGCAACTTCAGATACCAAACAGGAGCAGCCCAGTATGGCCCTTCTTTGGGTTCCAACTGCTTGTTTGTCATCACTCCTGGGAATTCATACACTGGCGGGGAGGCCCTCCAGCAGGTAGGGCCTCTCCTGTCTATTCCTACTGCAGGTCCCTGCCTGAAGCAACAGTGACATCCCCAAAGCTAAACTTCCCATTGTCTTGCTTGCGTTGTTTCTTTCCCAGAAGAGGACACTCTGGGTTTATCCTTGTATAACCCAAAGACCCATTAAAACATTTTCTTCCCCTAAAAATAAAAGGGTTGTTCCCAGAAGAGCACATCACTGCCACCTCCACAGGAGACAGAGCAAGCAGACTAAAAATCCCAAAGTCTTGCATCTTAAGATTGCAGTTTGTCCCCGGTGTTTGCATCAGCTATTTCAGAAATAGCAGAGGCCACTTTCTGCACACCCCATTATAAACCTATCCGGAAAGCAAAGACTGAAAAGGAGGCCATGGCCAGGCCGCAAGGACTTGTGGGAATGTTTCAGTTGGAGGCACAAGGTCAGCAGAATTCAGTTTCGCCAGCACTGGGATCTGATGTAGGGACTGAGGGCCAAGCGTCAGCAGCTAGCTGCAGGCTTAGGGATGGCGAGTTGTCAGGCCTCTTCCAGCCTCAGAACTCTGCACCATCAGCGAGGCTGGGACATGCTTCAGGTGTGGGTTTCCACCCGCCTCTCCCTGCATTGCATCAGCGGCGGTGGAACTCACCCTCCCACCCCACTGCACCCACAGGTCCTTCCCGCTCACGGAACCTCTCAGCGCTTGATAACATCCTTTTGTTCTTGAGTGATCCACACCCTTCGGGGGTGGGAATGAGGAAACCTACAGCGAAAGTGCTGTGCAGAAGAAAGGAGAAGCTGAGCTGCACTCCAAGTCCCTTGTAGGCCAGCTTGTTCCTCGGAAGTTCTCAGGCACTGGGCAGAGGGAGCTCGTTTTGGGGGAGTCATTAGGGATTGTTTTCCAAGGAATTCTTCAGTTAAGTGTTGGGTGTCTTCCCACCAGACCGAAACTCCTTCGCATTGCATCTAGGATTCTGTGAATCTTGCCCTAGACTTTGCCAATTCTCTTCCCACACTCGACGAGTTCTGGCCACTTAGAATGACCTCCTATTGCCATGGAGGGCTCAAATTGTCATGCCTCTGTGACTGTTTTGCATATACCATTTGCTCTGTTTGGAATGCCTTTGGCATTCCACTTTATACATTTTTTTTATCTTATCTGTGTGAATGTTTGGCTGCATGTTTATTCACCATGTGTGTGTCACGCCAGCAGAAGCAAGAAGAGGGCTTCTGGTCCCTCGGGACTGGAGTTACAGATGTGTGGTGCTGGGACTCAAACAGGCCATTGCTTTAACCTAACTGCTGAGTGTTTCCAGCTCCCCACTTTTCAAATAACTGTTATTTATCCCTCAAAACTCTACCTAAAGCCTCTGGTGTCTCTTTGAGCCTGGCTTGACTACCCAGACAAGGCTGGCTCCGAGGCATGGGGTTCCTCTCCTGGCTCATCACCTCTCAGGGTAATTATTAGGATTTGCATGTTTATCGCCTTCCTAGCTGCTCCTCTAGGGCAGACACTGTCACTCACTTCTGCAAACCCGGTGCCCAGAAAGTGCCAAGCCCTGATGATTCCTCAAGTAACAGGGTGGAAGGAAGGGGTAAGCACCATTTCTTCTGAATGGCATCAAGAGACTGCTTGTGTCAGCGTGTATAGTCCCTGGGTCATGGTGCCATCTCTTCAGTGAAGAGACATATGTGTGAGTCTGAGTATTCACCCACTACGAGGATGGAGTTTGCCATTTCCAGGTGCTTTCACTATGCCTTACATATTAACTCTACGGATGTGTGCGTGCATATGCACACAAACCTTTACCAACATAAAATGACACTGAGATTACTATCATGTTCAAAGTCTCCTGTGCTGGGACTTGAACCAGAGTCTTCTAGCTCCAAATCAATGTGCTCTTTTTTTGATATCATATACCAGAGATGCCCAGTCATTGATGAGCATTAGCACCCTGGGAACTTGGTAGCAATAAAAATAAGAGTTTTTTTTTTTTTTTTTTTTGAGACAAGGTCTTATATAAACCAGGCTGGCTTTAAACTCACTATGCAGCTGGGGATGACCTTGAATGCCTCATCCTCCTGCCTCCACTTCCCAAGTGCTGGGATCACATCATGTCAGGTTTACATGGTACTTTGCATTGAATCCAGGGTTTCCTGTATGCTAGGTGAACACTTGACTGAGCTGTATACATCCCCAGACACCAAGATACTTTTTAAAAGATGAGTCTGAAGTTGGGCAGTGGTACATGCCTTTAGTCCTAGAACTTGGGAGGCAGAGGCAGGTGGATCTCTGTGAGTTCGAGGCCAGCCTGGTCTACAGTAAAAGTACCAGGACAGGCAGGGGTACACAAAGAAACCCCTTATTGAGGCACCCCCCAAAAAAGCTGAGCCTCTAATTCTAGCTCTCAGGAGGTTGAGGAAAGATTGCCACATGGTGGAGGCCAGCCTGAGCTACATAGCAAGAATCTGCCTTAAAGAACCAAAAGGAAAAAAATATAATTTGAGATGCCATCCCAGACCTGCCATATGGAAAACTCCTGGCATGGGGCCCAACAGTCTGCTTTAACCAAACCTATGGGTGATTGTGTATGGCTGGTTCAGGATTGAGAACCACCGTTTACACTGTCACAGCTGCTCTAAAGTCTTGCTGACAGCCAGGGGAGGGCGCTCCAGGGCAAACTTTCAGCCATCAAACAGCCTGGCAATGGGAATGGCAAACTGCGAAGCAGGCTGGAAGGCCAGAAGCTGCCTGGCCTACATGCAGAGCTGCTCCGGCTTGCCGGGCAGGATTGGCTCCATGATTTGTCAGCTGCCAGACCTGGTCCTCGGTTTTCTCATCTGCAAAGCGAGGATTCTTACTGAGTGCTCTCACTCTGATTATCCTCTTCGATTTTGTTATCCAGCTCTCAAGAGGAGTGTGCTGCTGTCTGTGCCAAAGAATAGACAGAAGACAGAATGTCAGTGTTTCTATGCTTATGTATGCATTTTGAGAAAAGATCTCACACGGTAGCCCAGGCTGGCCTCGGACTCTTAGCGTCTCTATTATCTCTGTCAACTCCTGGTAGGAGGCACCAGGCCCAGCATGTGACTGCTCTATTAAAGTTGTTTTTAACATTTATTTTTCTTTCTGAGTATGTGTGTTTGCCTGCTTGTCTGTATGTGTGCCACATGTGGGCGGGTGCCCTTCCTTGAACTGGAGTTACAGCAACGATAAGCAGCCTGGTGTGGATGCTGGGAAAAATAAACCCCGATCCTCTGCGAGAGCAGCAAGTGCTCTCAACAGTTGAGTCATCTCTGTCTGCAGCCCCGTGGCTACTCTCTTGTTTGTCTGATTGTTTTAAGGTTTTCTTTTAGCTTGAGACAGGGTCTCACTATGTAGCCTTGGCTGGTCTTGAACTCCTTGTGTAGACCAGGCTGGCCTCGAACTCACAGAGATCCGCCTGCCTCTGCCTCCCGAGTGCTGGGATTAAAGGCGTACGCCACCACTTCCCCGCTTATGACTACTCACTTTTAACGGATTTTTTCTATTCTGGGAAACAGCTGAAAATGGCAAATAATGGGGCAGCCATCTTTTACCTTCTTCCTTAGGGGTAGAATGTGGAATAGGCAAACATGGAGTTGTTGGGTAAAAGCGGAAGATGATTTGATCCTATTGGTCTGGGCCTCCGTCCACTGCTTTAGGCCCTTCTCTGAGCCCGCACCAGCCACCCTCCAGGTCTACTTGGTCCTCTTGCTCAAAGGACCACCTTCTTATTCTCTCCCTCCCTGAGTTGCTACACGTTCCTCGTTCCACAGCGTTGGCTTGCTCAACTCTCAGCCCCCTGGCCCCTTTTTACAATCTGGAGAAGGGTTAGTGTTATGATAAAAGTGCGAAGGGAACCTTGCTGGATTCCATGGCAGGCGAGGGTAATGGAGGAGGAGGGACAAACATGCCAGGCAGACAGAGCTTAAATGAGGAGTTTTATTAGAAAGGGGAGGGAGAGGGAAGGAAAGAGAACAGAGGTAGAGACACTGAGACACAGAGAGGACAGAAGAGGGAAAAGTCCTGTCTGCCCCAGGGGAACAGCAGGAAAGAGAGCAGAAAGAGACCGTAAGTGGGCGGGGGTCTTCGTTTTAAAGGGGTCCTTTGCACCTGTGAGCAGACTACAGCCATGGAACCCTGGGCTGAACAGGGTTCTGCCTGAGTGCATTCTGCCAGGTGACAGGCAGGCCAGCATAATGCCTGAGCTGAGCCCTTACAGTTAGGGTGTCAGGGTGGCTTACTGGGCTACACAGGGGCTTGTGGACTTTTGACACTTTGAAGTCCTCTCCTATTGGCTTCACATGAGACCATGGACTCTCCCTGGAGCCAACCCCATAGTGGGTGGGACCGTGTCCACCCGGCACTGAGGAAACCTAGCATCTAGCCAACGGCTTGAAGCCTCAGGACTACTTGTCTAAAATGAAGGAAGAATGCTTCCTGCCCCTCTGAGATAGTTAGGAATATTTAAGAAGAACGAATGCATTGTAAAAGTAGAGCTAGGGGCACGGTAAGGTGGCAACTGTGTGCTGGATAGTTTCAGCACTCAGGAAGCTACAAATTCCAGGCTAACCTAGACTGTATAGACTCTGCCTCAAACAGCCAACTCCTTCCCCAAACCCCAAGTGTAGATAGCTGAGTCAGAAGCGGGGTTAGGGGAATTTGAATCATCAGCAAAAGAACCTGCTTGAGGGCTGGAGAGATGGCTCAGAGGTTAAGAGCACTGGCCGCTCTTCCAGAGGTCCTGAGTTCAATTCCCAGCAACCACATGGTGGTTCACAACCATCTATAATGAGATCTGGTGCCCTCTTCTGGCCTGCAGGCATACTGCATGTAGACCACTGTATATGTGATAAATAAATCTTAAAAAAAAAGAATCTGCTTGAGCTCTCAGAAGGGTCTCAAAAGAGCACGTGTCCTTCAACAAAACTACATATACTGACCCTCAGCCCCGCAGTCTGTGTCATGTGCCACCAACCACCCGGCAAGGATAGGTTCATAAACAAGCACCAGGGAAGACGGGGAGCCAGGACCCACAAGCTCACTGTGGCTGCATTTCTCAGGGGCCAGTGGACCAAGGAAGTTGTTCACCTTTACACAGAGAACCAGCTAGGACTCTGTAACTTGGACCTCACTCTGGAATCCCTTCAGCTCCCTGGGCCTGATGATCTACATAGAAAGAATCCTGAATTGGGCTAGTGAGATGGCTCAGGGGGTAAAGATGCTTGCAGCAAAAGCCTGACAACTGAGTTCTACTTCTGGAACCCATATAAACAGAGAGAACAGATTCTGAAACGTTGTCCTCTAATCCCCATACA
Source organism: Cricetulus griseus (assembly GCF_003668045.3). Lineage (NCBI taxonomy): Eukaryota > Metazoa > Chordata > Mammalia > Rodentia > Cricetidae > Cricetulus > Cricetulus griseus. Next base: position 12,875,725 of record NC_048600.1, on the reverse strand, counting down.
TACACCGTGACAAGCAGGAGCATGTCCACACACACAATTTTAAAAAGCAGGCAAGAAGCACAAGCCTCCATCCAGATGGTAGGATTCACCACAGAGAAGACGAGGGTGCTCAAAGCAGCCACTGTGGAGGAAAACACTCTTAAGAAGTGAGGCTGGACAGTGGCCAGAGAAACCAACCTACATTTCAGGTTGGCTTTATACTATTTCTTGAAGTTTCTGGAACAGACAGCTTCCTGAAGGGCATTTCCTTATCGAAGTGATTGACAGGCCCATTGGGATTAACTCTGAAGGGACAATTAGTATGTCTTTGCCCTTTACCAGAAAACCTCTAACTAGATAGTAATCGTATGATCTTTCGGACAGTTTAGAATGTCTTGTCTCCACCCAGGCCTGTTCTTTTAACCTGTAATCAAACTCTTGCAGTTTTAGTTCCTGACTTTACAAGCTGATGATTATGGGGGAGGGGTTCCATCCTTGATGATCTTCAAGCTAAAGCTTGACTCCCAGCTCCCAGGAATGTATATTAATAAAGAATGTAAGCTGGATGTGGTAGGGAACACTTGTACCCCAGCCCTTAGGAGGCTGAGGCAGGAGGATCACTGTGTGATCAAGGCTAGCTTGGACTACAGATTGAGACCTATCTCAGCAAATGTCATCATCATTATCACAATAATAATAATTTTAAAATAATGAGAGAATTTGTGTGTAATAATAACTAATATAACCTTTGAGTCAAGTATATTGTCAGTAGTTCTTTTTCTTTTAATTAAGAAAAAGTTGCCCCGAAGTGGTGGTGCACACCTTTAATCCCAGTACTTGGGAGACAGAGGCAGGTGGATCTCTGAGTTTGAGGCCAGCCTGGTCTACAGAAAGAGTTCCAGGACAGCCAGAGTTACATGAGGCTAGAGAGATGGTTCAGTGGTTAAGATCACTGGCTGCTCTTCCAGAGGACCTGGGTTTGGTTCTCAGCACCTACATGGCAGCTCACACTTGTCTATAACTCCAGCTCCAGGAAGTCTGACACCCTCTTCTAGCCTCCACAGTCCCTAGGCACACATGATACATAGACAAGTGTCTATGTAAAATGTCTTGTAAAATGTCAATGACAAGTGGGTAAAACACCCATACATGGAAAAATAATTTTAAAAAGAAAGAAGAGAAACTCTTTTAAAGATTTTTAAAAAAAACTTACATGTATGTATGCACTTGTGTGAGTTTAGGCACACCAGCTTTGTGCAGTGTCTATGGAGTCCAGAGGACACTGGATACCCTGGAGCTGGAGTTACAGGGGGTTGTAAGCTGCCTGATGTGGGTGTTGGAAACCAATACTTGCAAGAGCAGGAAGTACTGTTAACTACTGAGCCATCTCTCCTATCCAAAGAAGTCTTTAGACTTTTTTTCTTTTTTAATATTTATCTGTCTATTGTATATGTGTGCACATGCTCACCTCCAAATATCACAGGCTTACATGTGGAGGTCAGAGGTCAGCTTTCAGGGATCTGTTTTCTCCTTTCACCAAGTGGCTACCAGGGGTGGATCACTGTCTGGACAGTGGGGAGGACTCTGGCAGTTGAGTGCTTTTCCTTCTTGGATTTGAATTTAAGGAGAGGCTGTTGGGTGGAGCCTGGCTGGAAGGAGAGAGCCAGCCTCCCCCAGATTTCCAGCTGCCCTGAGTAGTTGCCTCACAGGCTGTTACTTAACCCTCCTCACCACTTCCTGGGGTGGGGAAGACGTGTAGCAGCTGATGCAACAGGCTGACCAAGGCTGGTGTTGTTCTTTGAGGACAAAGACAAGGGCCAGCAGGGCTGGCCCACTCAGGGCTGCAGCTGCAAGGCTTTGCTCCCTGCAAGGTTCCAGCTTTTACTTCTTCCCTTCCCATTCTGTTTTATTACTGCAATGGGGCTCACCCTGTGAGCCCCCTAACTGTTAGATGATTCTTCCTCAGGAGTTACCTGCATTCTTTTGTTGGCTTTGTTGACCCACAGCCTTGGAGAGCTGACATGTCTGCTGGGAACTCTCGCAGCAAGGTGTTCAGAACAAGACAGGCCGATTGGAGGATCTGCTTCTCATGAGGTCTTCCAGTAGGACATGGATCCAGTCTGAGGGGATCAGAGAGTGTCAGATCCAAAAATGTCCTCTGTAGAGCCAAAGGCCTCAAAACACACCTGAGGGATGCAGTTTCCATTTAAGGCCCCATCTAGCCAGTAGAAATGAGCTCTGTGTTACTATCTCTTTAGCAGGAGCACAGTAACTCTTTCAAACTCTTACGTTAAAAAAGAAAATACTGGCCTGGCTGGATGTCTCAGTGGATAAGGCCACTTACCACAAGAGCCGGGTGATCTAAGTTGAATCCTGGAACCCATCCAGGTAAATAGGAGAGAACCAACTCCATAAAGCTGTCTTCTGACTTCCATGGATAATAAAATCAATTCCAAAATCAAATGTGGTGGCACACAGGAAGTTCCCAGAATCTACCCCTATCTTCCTCAGGCCCAGTGATAGGGTGACAAATGTATGCCACCATGGCTGATTTTTCTTTAAATGACTAATGGACAGTTAGACTCAGCTCCTTGAACTTGAGCAGCAAATGCTTTACCCCCTGAGCCATCTCACCGGCCCCCAGAACATGGATTTTGAATACAACATATAGAATTCATTCTGCGAGGGAAAATTCAATTCTAAATCTTCCCCCAAGTAAGTTCATTCTGAGATGATTAATTTGGTTAATAATTGATTGGCTCATTTTCCCCTTGGCGTTGAAAAACTAAATTTAGAAAGAAGCCTTGAGCAAGGTAGCTCATAATTTAAGAACATATTTTATGATTATCCATTTGTTCACATACAGTAGTATGTAATCAAATTTAATCATCTGGACAGCCCGAAATAGAACAATTATGGTGTTAGTGCAATAGAGCAGGAGTTGGGGGCCTTCTTCTTGCATCAGCCATCAACCTGATTTATAGATGTTTTATCTCATTAACCTTTAAGTCTAGAGCTAATTAGTGACTCTGAGAACTGGAAACTACACTGAAGCAGCCATGTAGTTCACTGTACACCAAACTAAATCGGCCCACTTATCCCACGTCATAGTAATATCTTTGGAAAGGCTTTGGCTCCAGCTGGAGGAGGACCCCACTTCTCCCTCTTAGCAAAGGCACTGTCCCCTTTGTTTCAGATGGCTAGCTGGGGGAGGACCCTGGTTTTACCAGTTTGCATTTAAGCCATTTGAATCTCTCAAAGGTGTTCCCTCCAAAGAGACAGTATTTTAGTTAGGGTTACTATTGCTGTGATGAAACACCATAACCAAAACAGGCTGGGGAGGAAAGGGTTGATTTGACTTACACTTCAGCATCACCGTTCATCATCAAAGGGAGTCAGGGCAGGAACCTGGAGCAGGAGCTGATGCAGAGGCCATGGAGGGTGCTGCTTACTGACTTGCTCCTCATGGCTCACTCAGCTTGCTTTATTATAGAACCCAGGACCACCAGCTCAGGGATTGCCCCACCCACAATGGACTAGGCCCTCCCCCATCAATCACTAATTAAGAAAATGCCCTACAGCCTGATCTTTTTGTTGTTGTTTTATTTTAAAAGACAGGGTTTCTTTATGTAGTACTGGCTGTCCTAGAACTCACTCTGTAGACCAGGCTGGCCTTGAGCTCACAGAGATCCACCTGTCTCTGCCTCCTGAGTTTTGGGATTAAAGGCCTGTGTACCACCACTGCCCAGCTACTACAGCCTGATAATAAGGAGGCATTTTCTCAACTGAGGTTCCCTCCTTTCAGACTGTAACTTGTGTCACGTTGACATAAAACTAGCCAGGACAGATGGAAATAGATGTGAACTGCTAATTTCTGTTTGGATAGAGTTGCTGCAGGGTCCTGTGGAGGGTGTCACCCTGTGAGAGCACTGCCTGCTTTCTACCTGAAGCTGGAGTTCGGGTGGCAGCACCGAAAGGCACCTGTTGTCACTGTGGCAATGAGGTGGAGCTGTCCTTTCGGCAGAGGGCAGAGCGTGAAAGGAAGCCGGAGCTGGACTGGCTTCCCTTGCCCTGTTCCAGCCTCTGAGACTCAGCGCTTACAAAACTGTTAGGGACCAAGACCCGAGGCAGAAGCAGTTAAAGCTTTTCTTCTCCTTGCAGCCTCCATGAGCCCAGGCTGGACTCCCCACTTTTTGTGATGATCAGGGTGGAATTATAAAAGAAATCTAACAGGAAATTTTAATTTATAGAAGAGGCCAGAAACTCTTCTCTGCACAGAGATGTGCTGGGTGTAGCTGCTGAGTGGGAATTCTGATCAGAAAAAGATGGTTACCTATCCAAAACACTTCATTACTTTTAAGGCACTTGGAGTTAAAATGTATTATTATTACAGTATCTGCACAATATGTGTGTGCACATGTGTGGCTCATGTGCTATACAGTGCCTGTGTAGAAGTCAGAGGACAGTACTGTCATGTCATTTTTCTCCTACCTTTATGTGGATACCAAGGATTGAATTTAGATCCCCAGGATTGAGTGGCAAGTGTTTTTACCCATTGAACTAACTTTCCACCCTTGTTTTATTATTATTGTTGTTATTATTATTATTATTATTATTATTATTATTATTGTTGTTGTTGTTGTTGTTAGAGAAAGGGTCTCATGTAGCCAAGCCTAATCTTGAACTTGCTAATTAGCCAAGGATTATCTTGAGCTCATAGTCTTCTGGCCTCTACTTCCCATATGCCATCATGGATGGCTAGCTTATTCCTGGACATGAAGGGAAACCTTTATATGGGGGGGAAGAGGGTTTATTCATTTTACATTTCAAATAATTTTCCAAGACGGGAAAGTGATTTGGATAAAAAAAACCTAAGTCAATGAATGGCCTCTGGTGTGGTTTTCTGAGCTTTCCTGATCTTGATACAGGGCAGTACATGAGTGCGGTATTGTCAGGGGCAGGGCTCCACCCTCCAGGGATGTTACCCAGAGTATTAGGGTCAGAGCCTGGGCCCTGGCAGCCACAATGAGCTAGGCTCAGCTATCTACCCCCAATAGAGAATTAGGCAAGTTATAGTGAAAAACAGAAAAAAAAAATTTATTCAGTGTAGCCACATTGGGCATCACGTTCTCCATGGGTCTGTCATAGGGGTCTGGCAGGAAGTTAAGGCTTAAGTACTCTGTTTAAGAGGCCCAGAGGCAAAGCAATCCTTGTCAAGATGTGGCTCCTCCCACCACCATTGTCTCAGCTCCATTCTCTCCTTCAAGGTGGTCCAGCAAGTTGTGAGAACTTTGTGAGATCTCTTTCCTGGAGATAAATTCCCCTTTGGCTGGCTCGAGGCTTCAGCTTTTTCCTTCTCTCAGATTGAGACTCCTGGGGAAATTCCAATTTCTTGGGGTCTATTGTTTCAATAGTTTGGTGGCCATCGGGAGGGGCTCGGATGTCAATTTAAAGTGTCTTCACCTGTGTGAGTGTGATTGCTAAGGTTTCTTTTGTGTTAATTCTGCATGAAGAACAAACTCCAGGGCTGGCAAGAGGAGACACCAAACTGTAATCCCTTTCTTGGTTTAGTTTGAAGATGGGTTGGATTGTCACATGCAAGAGGATTTTTGTGTGGGTTCTCCAAGTGCCAAAGTGCTGTTCTAATGTCTTTTGACTCACATCCAGCCAAGTGACTCAGTTCTGGCCCCACAGACCCTCCACAGGCTCTCCCTCCCTCAGGGGTGCAGGTGTGTCCCCATGTGGGGCGGAGGCCAGGAAACTAACCACAATCTCTTGGCTAGGAGAACAGGCTCCTGCCTTGCAGGCAAAACAGGGCAAAAAAGCAGGCAGGCAGAATCCCAAACCACAGAAGCTCAAGTTAGGTCATTCTTGTGAGCATGACAACTGGTTGTCTCTCTGGGTCAACAAAATGAAACACAGACACATCTGAAAGTGGCTTTAAAAGGCTCAGAATTTGCAGGACCGAGTCAGCCTGCCCCTGAATTCTCTTCCAAAACAAGGAGAAGTTAATTGACCCTTCTTTCTTAACAAGTCCCGCCCCCCAGGGGTCCATCATAGGGGTCTATAGCAGAGATGTTGAACAGCAGACAACTAAGTCACATGTTCAGTGTGGGATTCATTCCCTATTTCCATGGACTGTACACTGGGCAGGAGCCATCTTCAAATTCCTTGGAGAAGCTGCAGGGACATTGTTAAGGCTGTGTCTCTGCTTCCTGGGCCACTTACAAATAAGGTTAGGGGTTAGGTCAGCGTGGGGAAAGTAGTGGAAACTTATTTCCTTTCAGATGGGGAATCTGTGTGCGTGCCAGCATGTTGCATGCGAATGTGTGCATATGCTCATGAGGGCAGAGGTGGGTGTTGACAGTCTCCTTTCATTGTTCTCTATCTTATTCTTATTACATTTATTGATTGGTTTATTGTGTGCATCTGAGAGAGTATATGTGTGGACACACACCACACTTCGTGCGTGGAGTCAGAGGACAGTTTGTGGAGACCAGTTCTTTCCTTCTACTCTGTGGGTCCTGGAGTTTGAACTTAGGTTGTAAGACCCCCGGAAAGCTCAGGCCTCCAGGATCTCAGCCCAGGACCGAGGTCACCCCAATCACCAGGCAGAGTCGAAAGCTTGATGCAAACTGCATGAGGCTTTATTATAGTTGTTTAACAAGCTAACACCATGTTAGCTCCGGCCTTCCATCCATCCACCATGGTGGTTGGCTAGAAAGACAGCTCAAAGCGTCAGCATAGAGATCTTATAGGGCAGCATAAGGGGAGTATCTAGGGGTACACACAGGCTCAGGATTGGTGAGCCTCCAGGCTTGGAGGGCTTGCCCTGTGTTGACTGGTCAACTGGTTATTATGGCCCATAGGCCCTCCCAGGGTGGTTGCTATGCTCTGCATACCATTGCTGTGTACCTGTCCATAAAGCACACCCAGAGCCGTAAAGCATAGCACCACTGATTGGTTCCTTGCCATGAGGCAGGCATCTAACCTCTTAGTGACTAAGGCAAGGTCAGACAAGCACGTGTTCAGCTGTTATGGCTGCCGAAATGGGGAGCTGGTCCCTTCAAGGTCATCAGGTTTGGAGGACGGCACTTTTACCTGCTGAGCCACCTTGTCAGTCCCTGAATACTTGATTTTATCTTAAACATGGAATTCTGCTCAGTGCAGAGGTAGAAAAGCCCTTCGGAATACAATTGTGTTACCTCTGTCCACCATGGAAATGAATGAGTAAAAAGACAATGTTAAAAAGCATCTTGTTGCTGGGCGTTGGTGGCACACGCCTTTAATTGCAGCACTCGGGAGGCAGAGGCAGCCTGGTCTGAATTCAAGGCCAGCCTGGTCTCCAGAGCAAGTTCCAGGACAGCCAGGGCTACACAGAGAAATCCTGTCTCAGAAAACAAAGCAAAAACCAAAAAGCATCCTCTGAGGCCTGTGGAATGGTTCTGGGGGAAACAAGTTCTTGCCATGCAAGCCTGACAACCTGAGTTTGATCCCTGAAACTCACTTGGGAAAAAAAAAAAAAAAAAAAAAGCTGGCTATGGTGTCATGTTTTTTTTTGGGAGAGGTGTTTGGTTTTTGTTTTTTCAAAATGGTGGCCTGGATCTTTAATACCAGAATTCCTACAACAGGATGGGAGGTGGAGACAGGAGAATGGTCCAAAAGCTCCAGAGTTGCTCTTCTCAACCCCCTGATGCTCCAACTCTATAATTCAGCTCCTCATGTTGTGTGACTCTAACCATAAAATTATTTCCATTGCTACTTCATAACTGTGATTTTTGCTAGTTATGAATCATAATGTAGGTATCTGTTGAAAGGTTCAGGCAGACACCCAGGCAGCTTAAAGGCCCTGTGTTGCGTAGCCACTTCACGGCACTGTCGTTCATTACGGGCTACATAGGGAATCAGTGCACATGCTCGAGCTCCCCCTTTTAAACCGGCAGCATTATTCTCCTCTCTCTTTCTGGCAGTTGACCGTTCTCTTCTCTCTTACTCTCTGCCCTGCTCTGTTCTTGCATTTCTCTCTCTCCCCCTCTCGCTCTTCTGCCCTATAATAAACTGGTTAATGTGCTCTCTATGTCCATCTCTTCCATGTCCATCTCTCGAATTTCCAATTTAAGCAAAAGAATAACATCCGTGTCTTCTGATGGTCTTAGGCCCTGGTGAAAGGGTCATTCAGCCCCCAAAGGGGTCGCCTCCCACAGATTGAGAATGGCTGCTCCAGGACCACAAGCCTCAGCACGGGAGGAACGACTCCCCAACGTTGTCCTCTGCACACCCCATGTCACACACATGTACACATAGAAAAAAGGCCCCTCTATGCACACACTATGACCACTAGGAAGAAAGAGCTGTATTTTGAGTAGAGTGAGCCGAAAATGGAATATATCTCCCAACTTCTTCTGTCACGGTTTTCTAGGAAATCTGGATAATATTAGAAGTAATATTATCAGCGGTATTACTATTAGCAGATTAATATTAGCAGTAATAATAATTACTTCAAAATTTAGTTATCGTTCCATTCCTCTAAGGATAGTTACTAACAAACATTGTTTGTTCTCTGTAAGATTTAGCGTTTGTCCAACCATGAAATTTGGACTTAATCCAGAAGCCATTCAGGCTGCCTGAGAAGTTTTGTGCTGACATCTTTAAAAAACAAAAAACAAAAACTCAAACACTGTTTCATGTGTTCCAGGCTGGCTTTGAACTTCCGAGCCTTTTGCCTTTTTGCCTTCACTTTTTCAGAGCTGGGATTACAGGTGGGTGCTGCTGCTGTGGAATAATCCTTCTGTATACAGTGTGAATATATGTCGCTATGATTGGTTTAATGAACAAGCTGACTGGCCAATAGCTGAACAGGATAAAGTTATGTGGGAAAGCCAAACTGAGAATGAGGGGATAAGGAGGGTTGGAGTCAGAGGAGTCACCAGCAGACGCAGAGGGAGCCGGAGATGAACGTGTCAGACCAATAAGGTACAGCCACATGGCAGAGCATAAATAAGGAATATAGATTAACTTAAAATGTAAGAGCTAGCGAGTAATATGCCCGAGCTATCAGCCGAGCATTTGTAATTAAGGTAAGCCTCAGTGTGTTTATTTGAGAGCAGCCTCAGGACTGAAAATCTCCGCCTATATGCTGCCATGCCTGATTTATGTGGGATTCTAGGCAAGTCCTCTAACAAATGAACGACATATCCCGGCCTCCAAGTCTAATCCAAATGTAAAACAGAGACACTAGCACCTAGGGCAAGTGTATTCTCTTCTACCTACTGCAAGCACATTTGAGGAGGCTCCACTGAACCTCGTCAAGATGAGGCTACACGACTTCCCACTCTCCACCGGCTTAGCCTCTGGCCCATCTATCAGACCTGCCTGTTTGGTTGTTTTCTTCATGGCTACCCTCTTGCCCTCCATAGATGAGACAGTTTAATATGTTCTTGCCCCATGTGGCTGTAAGTCCCGTTCTGTGCCAACATTAGGACCAGTCTTGCCTTAGGCAGAAGACCAGAAAGACTTTTGCCTTGGAAGTTAACATCATCTTCCTAACTTCTTGGGAACTGGCCCCATAGTGGCCTCATGTCTGGGACGTAAAACTAACCCTTAACTTGTCCATTCACTTAATAAGTGTTCATTGAGCAACTGTTACACATCAGCCACTGTATCAGGCCCACAAATATAGTAGTACCTAAAACAGAGAGGAACCCCCCCTCAAATGAATCCTGTTCACCCTTTGTTATCTGAGCAGTAAGTCACTCCTTTTAGAACATTGCCTCAGTGCTTTGTGTTCACCTTGGGATATTGTTAAAATGCAGACTGTGATTCAGGAAGCCAGCAAAGGGCCCTGAAATCTGCATTGCCAGCTAGCTCTCAAATGCTGCTGTTGGGGATTCTGGCCGATCATACCTGGAGCAGTAACAGTATACAGACAGCAGCATCGCAGTGTCCAATCCCCCCTTAGAGATGTAGAATCTCCGGCCTCACTTCAGCCCACTGGCTCAGAATTGACCTGGTGCTGAGTCCCCCTGATCTAGGATGACCATTTGCAAATCATATGCCCCACCTAAAGGACCCAGAGACCATTATGAAGTGTCCCAGGCCCACATTGTCTATCCATGGGTGCATATTATGGGAACCCTAAATGATTCAGCTGGGCACAAGGGTTGACAGCATTGGGAAGCATCTTGGGAGGACACTTTCCGAGGTTCACGTAACTGTGGAGAAGGCTGCAGAATGCATCTGATGATGGTCAGCCGGGGGCCTGGGCTTCACTGAGTATCACATAAATCCCATTACAAACTGAGGCTGTCTAATCCTAGCCCTGGGGGAGGTGGGAGCAGGGGAATCAGAAGTTCAGAGATCTCTCCAGGAAAGCAGTTGGTAGAGCTGAGAATTGGAGCCCAGTTTTAATCCTCTCAGGTGGAACTGGCAGCTGTGGCTGGATCGATCAGTTCTAGGAGGGAGGCAGCGGGAACCATATAAAATGCAGCATACATGGTGGTGTGCACTTGTAAACCCTGAGCTGGCGAGTCAGAGATGGGGGGGCGGGAGAGGGAGATCCCTGGTGTTTGCTAGCCAGCCCATCTAGCCTACTTGGAGTGTTCCAGACCAAACAAACAAACAAACAAAAAACCCAAACAACAAAAAATCAAACTAACCAAAGCCCAAACCCTGTCAAACTGGGACTGTGAGATGGCTTTGTAGGCAAAGGCATTTGTAATTCCAGTACTCTTTAGCATAGGAAGCAGGATCTTTGTGAGTTCAAGGCTAGCCTGGTCTCTACATAGAAAGCTCCAAGCCAATCAAGGATACTTAGTGAGACCCTGTCTCAAAAAAAGAAAAAAAAATCAAAGAAGCCAATCAGCCAACTAAACAAGACACCAAAGGAGAGAAAACAACAACAATCAAAAACCTCACTACACTTCCTGCCCCTCAAACATGTGAACGCTAGGGCGTCCCAGGGCTGGTGGTAAAAGGCAGAGTCAGCTGGCTTTGTGGACAGGTCTTTGTCAGCAGCTGCTTCTCCAGCAGCTGCCTTGCCTGCAGCCCAGCTTCCCACCCACGGGAGGAATTCCTGTCTTTGACCAGTTCCCCACCCTTTACCTCCTCCAAGTGGGTTCTGCCCATTTCCTCCTAAACCTCCACACCCTTTACTTCAGCACCCACAGTTCTCTCCATCCATCACCACCAATCAGCCCGAATGCGTTGACTTTCTCAAGACTGTTCCTGTCAGGGCCATTCTAGCTCTTCTTGTGGAAGGTGAACTATGTGGGTGGGAAGGGTGTTGTCCGCAGGACCTTCATTAATTTTTCTGGTAACATTAAACTTCCTGGTTTTGGTCTTCTGTCTTGGGCCTCAGTTACGTGCCCTAGAGCTTTCTGGAATGTGGGACAGCACCTTTCCCTTTGCTTATAACTCAAGACTTCCTCATTTTTTTTCAAGTTGGCCACTTTCTCCCCTCTTCTGCCTACGCAGGTAAGGGCGGCTCATCATGCAAAATGAATGAAATAGACACACCTGAACTTGGGGCCTACTAGCCCATCTATAATTCACAGATCCTACTTAGTAGTTTCAGTTTTGGCTGTATCTCAGAATCTTCTAGGGATTTTAAAACTGGGTGGGATTTTGTGTGACTCAAACATGCACAGGTCTTGTGCTTGCAGTCATAGTCTCCATGAGAACTTGCACAGGTCTTGTGCTCGCTGTCACAGTCTCCATGAGAAGGGGAAGTAGACATAAAGTTCCAACCCTAACCAAGCAGCTATTTGTGATTGATAGCTGCTGGGAACAGAAAAATCAGTTTTCTTCAATGGAGTGATAGATACTGGGTATATCAACCACGCTCCAAAGCAGGCCGAATACTCTGGAGTAGCTGGCCACCACAAACTGGACTCTATGGTTTCATTTTGGGGATGGGGAAGGCCAGTGATTCAAAGACTGCAGGGAAGCCTACTAGCTGCTCTGGGGGGACAGTGGGAGCAAGTGTGTGGTGAGATGGGACACACCGGGCCAGGAAGTATTTTCTAAAGGTATTGACCCATAGCAGACCTTGGTGAAGGGGTGTGGGGCTGAGTCATGATGGCAGGGTTAAATAATGGTGATGTGTTGACTACCAACCCGAGGACACCCATTCCACACAGATTGAACCCAGTGCATATCTCCACCCTTCAGCCTTACTCTCCAAGGCATCCTTTGCTCTAATAGAAAGCTATTGAGGCAGAAGACCTGATTTTGAAAATGTCTGGGTCTGCTTGGAGGCAACTGAGCAGGTATCATCTCTGTGCAGGAAACTCAACTTTCTCCTGTGATCTCCCTTCCTCTAATAACCATGTTCCCTGAACTGTGGGATAGTTAGGGAGCTAACCTCACTGACCTTGTGGACAACAATGATAGCTCTATGTCCCAGCTATGAGTCAGACGGCATATGTGTGACAGCGGGCTGGATGGTGTGCCGTCAGGGCCTCCCAGCATAGAGAAGAGGTTTGAATCCCATCGCTAAGTGCTGGGCATAGAGTGTTAATCAACATTAGGCAGGTGCTTTGTTTAACCCAGGACACAGTGTGGATTCTCTCTTTCTCCATCTGCTTCTCCCTTAACCCCTCCGGCTCCCAAAGAGGGTGTGTGTGCTTCATCTCCTTATAGAATCACACCTTTCCTTTCTGGGACGTCAGGATGCTCTCGCTGTTCTGCACTTCATAAAGTATAGAGGGCTCAATATGTAAGTTGAAATGGGAAAGAAAAAGCAAATCATGAATTACATCTGGATTAGTAACCATCTTACTCAACTCACCAGCTGCCAACAATGTCTTAAGAATAAATAACAGGGAAGTATAACTAATGGGGGAGAAAGGCATCGTTTCCTTCATACTCCATTTACGAATGCAAGGCTGTTCACATGGTACCTCTTTTGTGTCTGTGTGTTACATGTGTGTACACAAATGCAGTGGTGCATGTGTGGAGGCCAGAGGCCAATGTCAGGTTCCTTCCTCTCCACCTCTATTTATTTATTGACTGATTTTGAGACAGGGTCTCTACTGAACCTGGAGCTCTGATTTGGCTAGACTAGCACTCAATACTTGCCTGCCGTATTTGAAGATTTAAAACTATAACCTCTGGATTCACAAGATTTGTGTTCAAGAGCAAGACTTTCCACTCTCAACTTGAACAACCTTGGTCAAGTGACTCACTCTCATCCTCAGTTTCCTCATGTGGAAGTGGAAATACTATTATAGGGCTAACAGGGATACTGGGAAGATCACTTCAGACAACGACGAGAAAATGGGGCTGGAGAGATGGCTCCGTGCACATGAGCACTTGTTGCTCTTGTAGAGGACCTGGGTTTGGTTCCCAGCACCCACAAGGTGGCTCACACTCCAGTTCCAGGGGATCCTATGCACTCTTATGAACTCAGCTACCAGGCACACATGTGGTGCACAAATACGCATGCAAACAAAACACCCAGGCACATATAAATAAGTCTAGGAACAATTTATTTAAAAAAATAAAATAGGTCTACAAGAGTTCCAAGACAGCCTCCAAAGCCACAGAGAAACCCTGTCTCGAAAAACTAAAATAAAATAGGGAGAATTATTGTAAAACACACAAAATTAAGAAAAAACAAAAGCAAAAATGATAAACTCCTGATTATTAGTTGGGGGGATGAAGTTAACAACGAAGTAGGACTCTTTACACAGGCATAAAAAAAAATTGATGGCCAAACAAAAGGAAGATCAGTGTCTAATGGGAAGGCACCAGGCTTTGGAGCCAGGCAGATGTGTTGTTTGTGATATTAGGCAGTATAGTATTATCTTTTGCAGGGAGGAGGGTCCATCCCAGAATACCACAAAACTCACTGACAAAGAAGCTCGGAGTCGGAGAATCCATGGCTTGCAGGAGAGGGCGTGGCTTCTGTCAACTTCCTCAGCCCTCTGCCGGAACCGGCTCATGCGCCGGAAGCAGTTCAGGTTTTTAGGCCGGTCGTGGATAGGTTACCGGGGCTGACACCATGCTGCTTTCTGCCGTCTCTTGTAAGTAGGGTCTGAGGCGGCGGCAGGGCCTGGGGCCGAGACGGTGACAGGCGGGTCCTGAGGTGGAACCCGGCGGGGCGGAGGCCCCCCCGCGAGCCCCCCCCCCCCCGTCCTCCGGCTCCTGGCCGACTTCCGGATTAGAGCGGCTTCTCACCTCACGTGACCTCGCTGCAGTTTGCAAAGTTCACTTGTTAAAGCAAGAGGCTTGTTACAGTGCAGATATTTGCACCATGGACGGGTGTGAAAGGAGAGCACATACTACTTTAGAAAGATTTTTAAGGTGCCAGTCAACTGCATGGATTGTCCAAAAAAAAAAAATCAAAAATTTGTTGGTTTGATTACTCTCTAATATTCAGGAAAGTTACTTTAGGGTGAACGTGGCATATTTCTTAAGTGTTTTGGGTTATTACTAATGTTTATAAGCACTTTGCATAACATAAATAACAAATGTATCTTTTTATTTTTCTTTTCCAACCTTACACAAAGTTGCCAAGAGCAAGTCAAAGTAAGTAAGAGTGTTTGCTTTATTTAAACTTTGCTTATTTCTATTGGGATTGGTAGTCTAGCCCTGCCATTGTATCTGTCGCTTAAACCAGTGTTTGGTTTAGATTTCCTGAAAGTTGATTTGGGTTTATTTATTTGGTTAATTATTTTGTGGGTGTGAACGCCTTGAAGAAAGAAATGCAGATGCATCTTGATGATGGTGATAACTATTTGATAATCCTGCCCCACGTTGCAGATACATAAACAGAAAATGCATTTAATGTACCGAAACCACAGAACACATGTTTAGCACCTCAGTACCTGTGCATAATTTGCTCCTTCCTCTGACAAGTGTGTGGCTGATGGGCAGCTGTGGTACCTGCTGCCCAGCATCTCCCAAGAGTACCCATTACTGACCCAGGAAAAGAGGCATAGTTGGAAATCTGGCCTCTTCCGAAGTGTCTCATTAACACTGAGATAAAATTGAAAATCATAGTTCGAGGACTGTCCTGTTTCCCTCTGGTCCCACTGAGTAACTCCAGTGAGTATACTTGACCTTTGTTTAAGGGGCTTTGGCTTCTTTTCTCATCTCAGGATTTATCAGTTCATTGTTTTATTCCTGAACAAGTTGCTCAGTTCGGATCAATACCAAAATTGTATTTCCTCACAGTGAGGACCAAGAAGCACTTCCCTGGAGTCTTCTGCAGGAATCTACACATGAGCTCTGATTTGACTAAATCCTAGAGCCTGTTTTAGTCTGAGCACTAAATTGTATAGCTAAACATTAGGCTGGACTAGAGGATAGAAATACGCCTTGCCTTTCCGCTATGTGCCAGTTCATCTTTTGTACCATAATTTTAGCCCCTAGAAGATGGAGGCTTAGTTTTATGCTTCTTGAAGGGCTCCTTACAGAATAAGAACCCCATAGAGATTTGTTGGATCTTTTTGAACGAATGAAGAATTAATAATATAACACCTCCCCCACCCCTAGTACTGGGGATTGAATATAGAGCCAAATTCGTGCTGGGCAAATGCTCTCTTACTGAATTCTGCCCAGCCCTCTTTTTATTTGTTCGTTTATTTTTCTGAGTTTTCAGACAAAGCCTGACTGGGTTGTCCAGGCTGACTGTGAACTTGTGAACTTCCTGATCCAGGCTCCTGAATGGTTAAGGTTATTGGTTTGTACCACCAGACCTGGCATCATTGTCTTTCTTAATTTGTAAACAAATATTGGTCTTTGGGCTTTATTTTGTGTTTTGAAACAGGATCTCATTCTGTAGTCCATGTTGCTCTTCAATTAACAGCAGTCCTCCTGTCTGAGCCTTCAGAGTACTGGGATTATAGGAGTGAGCTGCCATGCCTGGTTGTAATGTGGTCTTAAATACTTCAGATTTTGTTTGGGAATGCCATGAGAACTCATGTCTTCTGTGGGGTGAGAAAGATAAAACACACGTATGACAGAGTAACAGCACAGGTATTCACAGGTCCGGGGAGGCAAACAATAAGTTCTATGGTTTAGGTGGCTAATTTAAATGAAATATAAAGGTGCCCAGGGCTTGTACATTAATGGTGTAAAACTTCAGCTATTGTAATTTTGTCCCTTCCTGATTGTACAGCTATCAGTCATTTGGGAAGAATGGCATTTTTTTTCTTTCTTTTTTTTGGTTTTTCGAGACAGGGTTTCTCTGTGTAGCTTTGGAGCCTATCCTCGCACTCACACTGGAGACCAGGCTGGCCTTGAATTCACAGAGATCCGCCTACCTCTGTCTCCTGAGTGCTGGGATTAAAGGCGTGAGCCACCAACGCCCGGCCAAGAATGGCCTTCTTGAGGCAGCCATCTGCAAGGTTGCCCATAGGCCAGCTGGGACTACCTACTCTTGTATCTTCTTCTGCCTGATTTCTGCTCCTGTGGGAGTGGCATCAGAGGTTCTTGCTCTCACTTGGCTTGATTACTCCTGCTGTTTGGTTAGGTTGTTACCAGGTCCCTGTAGGGACCTTAGGATCCAAAGCCCTTGAAATTGCTTTATGGGAGATATAGACTATCATAGTGTGGACCCTCCTTAGGGCTGAGTAATAGTCATAACTGCTGTGACTCCATAAAATTTGCACAGTGTGCTATGTGTTTTTGGTGGCTTAGTGTGTTTCCTCAGCTTGTAACAGTGTATTTTTGACCTTAGAACCATTCTGGTGAGACTAGTGAGCCAAGCTGGGACAGGTTTCTCCTTCAACCACAAGAGAAGCCGACTCCGAGAGAAGCTGACTCTTCTGCATTATGATCCAATTGGTAAGACTCAGAGAAGTGATGTCATAGCAGGGGAGTGATGTCATGGCAGGGCAGTGATGTCACAGCAGGGCAAAAGCTTTCAGGGCCTTTCATCCTTTCTTGAATGAATGTCTTTGGTGATTTTGTGACCCCTTTGGAATCATGACATTCATTCACCATGTTTGTTATGGCACTAGCTAGCTGCCACGCCAGGTTTGGGTACACCAGCACACAAAACTCAGCCTCTGCTCTTGGTGTTTGCAGTTGGTGTGGGAGGGAGAGGGAGAAGTGCGATGAATACGTTCTATGAAGATCACTGGGATGTTGGGATGTAGCGGGGCTGGGGCCCCTGGGAGATGTACTCGAGCTGGGATGGCCAGGCAGTCTCTAAGAAGATTAGTTCCGTGAAGGAAGGAAATCAGCCATGCAAAGAATAGAGGCAGTAGCTCTCTGTGAAGGGGAGGTGTGATCTGACAGGGGCCGGTTACGAGCTTCAGTTATGAATTAAATGAGTAGAGTATATGTTGGTACATTGGGGCAGAACATTCTACCAAAAATGCCATAATAAATGATAACTTTAAATTTGTCTAAAAGAGACAAGCTTAGTTGATGAGGTGGCTCAGCTGATTGAAGCCAAAAGGCCTGGTGACCTGAGTTCCATCACTGTGGCCCACAGGTAGGAGTAAATAATGCCTCTGCCTTTCCAGTGCTGGGATTAGGGGTGAGTGACCACAGCTAGTTTTTCTAATAGGAAATGTCTGAACGTCGGTAGCAAAATGTCTTTTCTCGAGAAGATAATGTCCTGGGGTAGCCGATGGCTGACATCCTGCTGTTCTATGGATGCCCTGCAGATTTACCATAAAGATGATGATGTTTGCCTTGGGGCCAGCCTTGCTCAGGGTACCAGGGAATCTGGCCATTTCCATCATTTTATTGCAATGAGTAAAGTTGGTTGGAGGATAATGTTCTGTTTGTCTCTTGTGAAGCAAATCAGGAATGAAACACAGGATTCTCAGTCAGTTGATCATTCCACAGACTGCTCTGAGGCAATAGCCAGTTGCATCTACCTCTTTCATTCATTCATTCATTCATTCATTCATTCATACATACATACATACACACACATGTATATGTACATATATGCAAATATGCACACACATACACCCCTACACCCCTACACATATATATTCATTTTATTTGTGAGTGTTTTGCCTGAATGTATGTATGTGTACTATGTGTGTTTAGAGGTCAGAAAGGGCATCAGGTTCCTGGGACTGGAGTTCTGGATGGTTGTGGACCACCATGTGGGTACTGGGAAGTGAACCTGGGTCCTCTTGACAAGTACTCTTAATCCCTGAGCCACCTCTCCAGCCCCCACCTCTGTCTTTAGACTCCTTTCCTCATCTAGAACTAGATGCCAAGGAGGATGGATTAAAGGCTGAGGCATAAGAGTATTAAACTTTATCATGAAGGGAATGAAAACTTGTCAGTTTTAATTCTGTGGATCACTAAACAAGGCAATACAGACTTTAATTGAAACAGAATAGATTTAGGTTAGCTTTAGGGAAAGAACTTGACAGATTCATTCTTCTATGAATTAAACAGCAAATATTTTGACTGAAAAGTACATTATGTTTAGTGTTGTGGATAGCAGTTTGTCATGTCAGCTCAGCTCACACGAGTGCACACTGTTTATCTGGCAACAGCTCTGAGGGGATGGGGCTGTCTTTCACATCAGGAAGGAAACTGAGAGGAGAGGGTTTTGATATTTGCCTTGGGGCTCAGGGTGGATGGATATTGGAGCCATACTCCTCCCTTCCCTAGCTGGGTTTTGACCCACGACTTTGAGCAAGTATGCTTTAATATTGTACTACATCCCTAGTTCCCTGTTGTCAGTGTTAGAACCTAGTTCTGGCTATTTCTAGTACATGGGACCCATTTTATCTTCCTAATACTTTTTTAAAAAATACATTTTAACAGTGATGTTCAGGGCATAGCAACCACCCTGGGAGGGCCTATGGGCCATAACAACCAGTTGACCAACACAGAACAGGTCATCCAAGCACGGGAGAGCACCAATCCTGAGACTGTTGTGTCCCCCTAGACACACCCCTTGCTCTACCCAATGTATTCCCCACCTCACAGCTCCTTGGGGTCCTCCAAGCATCCACCGCCATGAAGGGACAAAGGGCCCAAGGTAATGGGTTAGCTCATTAAACAATAGTAAAAGACTATTTGCTTTTGCATCAAAAAAAATACATTTTAATTGAAATAAAATTGTATTTCTTCCCTTCTTCCTCCAACCCCTCTCAGCCACCCTTCATCAAACCCCAAGCTGATAGCCTCTTTTCTCTTTTTCTTTATTACTGTTACGTGTGTGTGTGTGTGTGTGTGTGTGTGTGTGTGTGTGTGTGTGTGTATTTATGTATGTGGATAATCATAAGAAGCTCTTCCTTGGGAGATACTAATTCTCATAGCAGTCATTAGCTGTGTGTAGTTCTTTGTCTAGGGGTGAGACCCCATGAACTTTACCCCCTTCATGTTAACATGTCTATTGATACTGCTATTGTTCCAGTCTTGCTTATGCAGCCGTTCCAAGAGAGACTGTTTCACCTCAGACTTCTTGGTATTCTGGCTCTTACAGTCTTTCTGCCCCCTCTTCCATGATGTCTCCTGTATCTGTTGGGGCTGGGCTCCCCAAGATCTGTTGATGTCTGTGATGTGTCCCATTGTGGTTTCCTGTGGTGGTCTCTGTTTGCTTAAGAAGCCTCTTTGATGAGGGGTGGTAGCTGCACTTAACCAGGAAAGGTGGCTAGAGCACCTTCCTAATACTTGTAGAGATGGCTCAGAGGTTAAAAGTACTGGCTACTTTTCCAGAGGACCTGGGTTCAACTCCCAGCACCCACATGGCAGCTCACAACTATCTGTAGCGCAGGTTCCAATGCACATAAGAAATAGGAAAAAAAAAATCAGGACCTTGGCTGGTATATGCATGGCTCAGTGTTTGTGTACTTGTTTTACCTCTACAAGGTCCTATGTCAATCCCTAGAACTGCCAAACAACCACAAACCAACTAGATAAGAACCCTGAAACAGAAGAGTTAGGGCCGGCTCCTGTTGTCAGCCTGGCATTCAGAGCTCCACTGTCACTCCTGTTTTTAGTTACTATATTTTTGGGGACTGGCACACATTGGACAGGTGCTGTCCCGAGCTGTGGACAGAGCCCCTGCTCCTGTCTCACTGCCTCCAAGTGTCGCTGTGCTTGAGCGAGTAAGCTCTGACTTTTCCCTCAAGTCTGACCCCTCCCTTTGTTTTTTAATTTAAATTTTGAAACAGGGTCTCATTGTGTGTCCTTGGCAGGCCTCGGGCTCACAGATATCCACTTGCCTCTGCCTCCTGAGTTCTGGGATTAGGGGTTCGTACACCATGACCGGCTTAGAGCCTTGTTCTAATAATCAGTGGTTTCTGGACATGGCCATTTAATAATTCCTGATTGTTCTCGGTGTATAAAGATATTCTCTCATGTTTTAAATGATAAAAAAATAAGTGACAATAACTGTTATAATGTCTATATTTTATTAATTTAGTGGTACATTTTTCTCGACTGGTTAATGGCTCTTAAATTCAGCTTCTTAGAGAATTTTAAAAAGTCGTTGAATTCCTGCTGCTGAACTAGAATTAGGATAGAGGTGAGAAATGCAATATATTTAGATACTTTGTTTTCATTATTTTTCATCTGTAAGGGTGATTTGGCTACCTGTATGTCTGTGTAACACAAGTGTATCTAGTGCATGCAGAGGCTAGAAGAGGATGTCAAATCCCCTGGAACTGGAGTTATGGATGGTTGTTAGCCAGCATGTGGGTGCTGGGAATCGAACCTGGGTTCTTTGGAAAGGCAGTGCTCATAACCACTGAGCCTCTCTTCACCCACAGCAATATATTTTAAATAAACTCTCTTGCTAATTCTTAATCATGGTTTGGAAATTTAATAGGAATGTATTCATTTTCACTGTAGTTGAAATGTCTGCGTGGTCAGGGACAGTAAGGGATTGTGAGGTTCCACTGTCCTTTGGCCTCCTGGGTTTCCTTTGGGTGTCTTGTTTTGATGGCAGAGAAGAACCGGGTCTAGTAGTTAGGTGTGTGTGTGCGTGTACAATGGGGTTGTCTGGAGGCTGGTGGTGGACTGTAGGACACTGGGGCTCTAGAAAAGCCACCTTTCACAGCATTTGGCTCCTGTGTCTCACTAAGGCAGGCAGCACTTTTGTTTTGGGAACTGTACTCAGTAACTTTGTAGTATTGAGATTTTGCTATACTGCTGCATTGTCGCTCTGAACTCTTCCTATTTGGGTGTGAAGCCATCTCTATAGACAGTAGAAGTTCTGTGGTATTTGCTCTCCCTTCTGGCTACCGGTCCTCTGTGGACTGCTCAACTCTAAATGCTATTCTGGAGTCCTGTGTCCAGTTGGTTCTTGTTTACTCTCTTATGAGAGTGGAGCCCAAGTCAGGGTTGGCCATGTTTGCCCCAGTATCTCACACTGATTGAGATAATGGCTTTGTAGCCTGTTGAGGACAGTGCTGATTGGCTGGTAACCTTCTCTTGCCTTCTTAATGGTTTCTCTCCATCTTGGCCTAAGATTGAGAAGCTGGGTTTTCATATCAGCTCATCCTCATGCCAGAGGAATAGTAACACAAGGGAAAAGGAGAACGCTCGGGCCATGATGTGTATGTTGATAAATGATGATGCGTCTCGGTTTCTGCTACAACCCTTTTCTCTTGTCTCACAGTGAACAAAAAAGTTCTCTTTGTGGAACAGAAAAAAATACGCTCCCTCTAAGTGGATTGAAAATGAATTTGACTCATGAATGAGAAGACCCAGGATGAGGCCCCGGCTCAGAAACCTGCAGTGTGTGCTGAAGAAGAGGAAGCGCACAGCATGGCCTCGGGTGAGGGGAAGGCCATTGTGAAGGAACAGTGCCATGAAAGAAAGTTCTTCACAGAAACCAGATAGTTATCTCTCTGGATTTATTTTTTAATTGGCATTAATAAAAAAAAATGTCAAAATAGCCTGTGCTCTTGTCTCTTGGTGATATTTTCCCCTACTATTTGAACCTTAAAGATCAACTACCTTACCAAGAAATAAATATTCTCTCACACGAGAGAAGCCATTTTCCATAGTGAGACTTGAGCAGAGGTTCCTAGGCTGCTCCTTGTCCCTCCATAAGACAGTGCTCCAGGTAGTGCTGGAGCAATTGCCCTGTGACGACATGACAACAAGCAGCTGGAAGAAGGAAAGAAACAGAACATCTGCTTTGGTTTGTGCTTGGGTCATTACGAACTGCCATTGTCTATATTCTCAAACAGCTCTGCAGAGCCCGAAGTCTAGTTGTTTATGGTGTGAGGTTTGAGACAAGCTCTCACAGGTAGTTCAGGCTGGCCTGGCCACAGGCTCTTAGGACAGCAGTGGACTTGATTGTACCTTTCTTTTACAAGAAGCTATATCATACGGCTGCTTTGGGGGCATGGTGATGTCACATAGCCAACTCCGATAGCCTTGTGTTCATATGTGACTGCTGCCTCGTCTCATCATCCCTTTCTCACTCAGGCTGTTTCCCACCGTTTGTTTTTCTTCTCAGATTTCTGGCTTGAAGTAATCAAGCCAGATTACATTTTAAAGAATTGCCAGTCCATATACTACTTCATTAAAAATGCCTGAGAAAATGTAGTGTTTCCCCTAGCCACAAGCATCAGGAACCAGTGCTGTCCCAAAATAGCAAGTATGTGTCTCAAGATCCAGTCTGTGATATTGGAGGGAAGCAAGCAACTCTTGCAGAATGTAAACAGGACACCTTACTAGGAGTTGGCTGTCTACTACTATTTGGATCCCAAGAGTCAAACTCGGGTCATCAGGTCTGTTAGCAAGCACCTCTACCATTGAGCCATATTATTTTTCTCTCCTCTTTCTGAGACAGGATTTCATGTAGTCTGGGGTGTCTCAAATTTGCTATGTAGCTGAGGATATCGTGAACTACTGACCTCCTGTCTCCACCTCCTTGGTGCTGGGGTCACAGGCGTGTGCCACCACATGTAGTTTAGGCAGTGATGAAGCCCAGGGTTTCATGCATACTAGGCAAGCCCTCTACCCACTGAGCCACATCCCCAGCCCCTCAAGCGAGTTTGACAACATAGGCTAAAGGGGAGTATTAGCTATCTCTCCAGAAGGTGCTTGGGAGAGCCTACTGCTGTCCCCTTTGCCTTTGGAACATTCTTTGCTCCGTCTCTTAAATACTCTCCAGCATGTGTTCAATGCTAGAATTTGCTGGTACTGTTTGTACCGATTCTAATGGTGGAATCGAATTCTAGTTGAAGCTGTGAATGTAAAAAGGCAAAGCATCACTGAGTCGAAGGCTTGATAACTTCTTAAGTGAACAGAATATTTACAAAGAAAGGGCATTTTTCTAGTAATTATGAGCTGAGTGGCCATGTGCATTTTATTTCCAGGTTATATTTGGGGTTGGCAGCAGTCAGAATAGAGCAAGAGGAAGGTCTTTTTTGTATGGATAAGAGGCCTGTGTTCCTGCAGCCTGGACGCTGATTGCAGCAATGAAATTTGATCTCTTGAGCATTTCTTCCAAGGACAAATTTGGGTAGTAAGCCAGGTAGAAGGCCAGTGCCCCCACGAAACTGTCACCAGCACCCTGCAATGAAAGAAAGCACAGTGAGGAAGACAAACGTGCAATCAAGCTGTGGCTCAGTGGTTTAGAGCACTTGCCTGGTACATGGGAGGCCGTGGGTTCAAGCCTCAATACCCAAACCAACCCTTGTAATTTTAGAATTTCAGAGTTCCAGAGAAGGAGCAAAGACTCTCTAGCCCCAGCTCTGTTAACATCCAGACACTGTATATTTACCATAACTGATGAGATAATGGTACATTAGTAAATGAATTTCATACTTTATTTGGATGTTATTAGATTCTGCTGTGTCCTTTTCTTTCCCAGCATCTCAGGCGGGATGTCATCTTACAGTTAGTTGTCATACTTTCTTCGATGTCTGTAAGCTCTGGCAGTATCCTAAATGTTTTTGATGACAGTTTAGAGGTCAGCTACATTGTAGAATGTAGATAGGATGTCACTGTGTAGGCCAGGCTAGCCTTAGCCTCTCCAATGTGGGAGACTGCCTGGCTATGGGATTTGTCTCTAAACTGTCTCATCAAAGCAAGGATGTGTGTTGTGATAGTCTCCTTGACTATGTGGCTGAGTGGCTTCTGCCAGGTGTCTGTAATGTCATTTTCCCCTTTTCATATTATATTCTGTAAGCCAGCTTAGGCTG
Organism: Cricetulus griseus; assembly: GCF_003668045.3. Lineage (NCBI taxonomy): Eukaryota > Metazoa > Chordata > Mammalia > Rodentia > Cricetidae > Cricetulus > Cricetulus griseus. The sequence continues at coordinate 12,851,651 of NC_048600.1, read as the reverse complement.
GCTTCAAAGTCTCTGTAAGTAGTCAAGAATGACCTTGAACTCCTGATCCTCCAGCTTCAACCTCCTGTGTGCTGGGATTGCAGGCAAGTACCACCACACTGGTTGATGTGGTGGTACAAGGGACTGAACCTATGGCTTCGTGAGGTACTCCACTAATTGAGCTACATATATCCCTAGCCAGAAGCTCTTGTTCTTAAGTGGGTAGAGTTCCATTCTCAACTTGCACTTTAGATCCCTGAGCATATACTATTGACATAAATTGTTTTGAGTTTTGCACTCAACACTTGCTTCCCCCATTTATTTAATCATTGTATCAGTATGAACTCATTCTTTGGGTTATTATCTAATATTATTTTGTTCATTCCTCCCAGCATTGGGTTCTTTTTAGCTGCTTCCTGTGTTTCTTATACTATCATTCAGATACTGTTCTCAAACCAAATACAGGGAAAAGCACCTTTCTTTCCATTTTCTAAGGTCTGTGTTGGAGAAGATCATGGAGAAACCAAATTAATACCCTTAACAAAGTCTGTTATCAGTGCCTCTAGAGTGATACCTAGTCATGCATTCATGTAACTAATATGTTTAAAACCATTTTAAGTGAAATTACAGAATCTCACTTTGGAAATTCTGGTATCAACTTTTCTGGGGCATTTTCCAGTGCCCCCCCCCCCCGCCCCATGTTACAACCCCCCATCCCATTACTGATTCCTTAGACCTCGTTTTCACAATTCTTATGTTTTTGGTTGAGTCTAGCCTTTAATGGTTGAGCCATCCCTCCAGTCCTAGTTTTCACAATTCTTGATACGTCTTGTAGCTGTTCTAACCACTGCACAGAGAGCCCTGATGTGTACTGTTTTAGTTGCAGCTGAAACATCCATTAACTATGTATGTGTCCAGCACAGTGATGGACAATAAGAAAAGAGGCACGGTGGAGAAGGACTTTAACCTCAGGATTTAATCAGTAGACAGAGGCAGAAACTACAGTCTTGAGGCTAGCCTGGTTTACATGACTTCAAGGCTAGCCAGGACTACATAGTGGAACCTGTCTAAAAAGGGGTGTGCGAAGCCGGGCGTTGGTGGCGCATGCCTTTAATCCCAGCACTCGGGAGGCAGAGGCAGGCGGATATCTGTGAGTTCGAGGCCACCCTGGTCTACAGGGAGTTCCAAGACAACCTCCAAAAGCAGTACAGAGAAACCCTGTCTCGAAAAAAAGAAAAAAAAAAAGGTGTGTGTGTGTGTGTGTGTGTAGAACCCATGTGGACTGAGTATTAAACAGTATGGCAGTTTATAAATGGTTTGGGGTGTGTTTTTATGAGTGAGAGTCTCACTGTGCAGCCCACAGCTGGTCTGGATTCTTGCTAGGTAGTCCAGGCTGGCCTGGACTTATGATCCTCCTGTCTTGGCCTCCTGAGTCTTCGCTGGGTTTACAGGCTTGTACAACACCATTCAAAGCTTAATAGTGTGGATTTTAAGAAAGGGTTTGATCAACATCTGGGGTTTTCCTAGAATAAGCTGGATTTCTAGGGAGAAGTCAGTCCTCACAGAACAAGACATGGGAGGGGGAAGCATGAGCTCAAAGTCATTTCACTTTGTCTACACTGCCTCCCTCTCCCCTCCCCCATCCCCTCCCCTCACCTCTCCCCTCCCCTTCCCTCTCCCCTCTCCTCCCTTCTCCCCCCTCCCCTCTCCTCATCTCCCTTCCCTGGTGTTTTGCTAAGTTCATTTTTTCCCCAGAGGATGCAGTGGAGGCACGGATATTGTTCTCAGGCATATTTAGCTTCCCAACACAACAGCCTGACATGACTACGGCTGAGACCAGAGGAACAGTGAGCTGAAGGATACATTGTGAAAACATGAAAAGCTGGGCACACTGGCGCATACCTGTAATCCCAGCACTCCAGAGGCTGAGGCAGGAGGATCACTGCAAATTCAAAGCCAGCCTGGTCTACAAAGAGAGTTCTATTCTAGCTAGGCCCACCCAATGAGATTGTATCTCAAAACCAAAACAACAAATAACAACAAAAGGAAACCCCTCCCCCTATGATCTGCTATATTAAAAATGACTAGAAAATATGAAAATCCCAATATGCCACAATTAATGACTGAAGAGATGAACTTGATTATTACATTCTATGTATGCATTGAATCACACACTTCATAAAAATGTGCAAATACGCCTCAATAAAAGACACAAAGAATGGAGCTGCAGGGATGACTCAGCAGTTACTAGCACTGGCTGCTCTTCCAGAGGACCCAGGTTCAATTCCCAGCACACACTTGGCAGCTCACAACTGTCTGTAACTCCAGTTCCAGGGGATCAGACACCCACCCACCACACACACCACACACACACACACACACACACACACACACACACACACACACAAAGAATAGAAAGAAATATTGTACTGGTTGCCACAAAAGTTTTATTGACACTACTTGCATTGCTTTTTTCATCATCCCCAAAGCTGAAGAAACACCTGTGAAGCTGTGCCCTGGAGACACTACAATTTCCTTCCTTCCCCATGTCACACACTGGGGACAGACCACATGGCACACTCTTCCTATAGTTAAAATTGGGTTTTTCTACCAAGAGCACCATAGCTTCACTGCAGGATTCTTCCAAAATTTAAATAAAAAATAAAGCTGCTGTGATACAAGGAGCACAAGAAAAGCCCAGGGGACACAGGTCAGCATTGCCATGACTCCAAAAGCAGACTATAACATCACAAGAAAAACACAGCACTAGCCACATGGATTTGGGTTTAAAAGTGGTAATCTTTAGGCAACTGGAATGTAAATATATAAACATGCACCACCATCAAGTAGAAATTGTTCAAGGAATGAATGCAAGGCTAGCCTGACACTTACTTTTAAAATTAATATACATATATTTTTAAAAACTTTCAGGAGCACAATAGGAGGGGGGCATTTATGAACACATCTCCTGTGGGCCTCACCCTTGATAAGGAAGAGCAACGATTTCCCCCTCATTCTGGGACCTGGCCTGGGTGGTGTGTCGTCACGTCACTTTCATCAGTGTTGTTCTGGGTTGCATAGCCAGTGTGGAAAAGCAAGAAAAACAGCAGGTAGACAGATTGGAAAGAAGGAAAATTCTGTGAAGATGGCATAATGATTTATGTAGAAATCTAAGAAAAAAAATCCCACAAGAAATAGGTTCAACAAGATTACTGGATACCGTGTCAGTATAAAATGAATTATATAATAACAATGGACAATGAGAAATCAAAATTATTAGGCTAGGAATGCCATTCAGTTGGTCCAGGGCTTGCCTAATATGCACGAAACCCTGAGCTTGATCCCTAGCACTATCTAAACTGGATGTAGTGGCCCATGCCTGTGATCCCAGCACCAAGGAGTGGAGACAGGAGGACCAGGTCAAGACCACCCGAAACTATGCAGTAAGTCATGTGTCAGTAACTTAATTCTCAAATTGTTTCTCTAAAAACATATTTGGGCTACAAAGGTAACAGGTTAGAGCATTTATAGCGTATACATGAAGACCCAAGTTCATGTTTCTTGAACACAGTTAAAAAGCTAGGCGTGCCCATGTGTGTGCCGGTGACAATGCAGTTGGGGTGATTGGACAGAGTTGGGGATCACTGTGACTTGCTTGTAGTAAGACACTGTCTCCACATGGAGAGTGATAGAACAAAGCACTTCATTATGTCCCTTCTGGCCTCTGCCCACACACTAGTACTGCACGCATGCATGCAGGATACACGTGTCCAAGAAGGAGCAATGAACTGACTGTGACAGCATGTTAATAACAGGTGGAATGAACAGTGTGTGGCAGAGCTGTAGTTTCCATGTTTTCTTTGTGAAATAAAAATTAAACACTTTAAGTTCTTTTAAAATTGCTTAAGAATTTTAAAAATAAGGGACTGGAGAGATGGCTCATTGACTAAGAGCACTGGCTCCTCTCCCAGAGGTTCTGAGTTCAATTCCCAGCAACCACATGGTGGCTCACGGCCATCTATAGTGGCATCTGATGCCCTTTTTTGGAATAAGGTTGTGTATGCAGATATAGCACTCAAGAATCAAATAAATAAATAAATAAATAAATCTTTAAAACAGAAGTCAAATCAATCACCTTTTGTCAATTTGCAATTGTGACAATTTTTGCCTCTGACTCCTCTCTTTGTAAAACATTTTGTGGATATTCACTATGTGTTGGTGTAAAATGAATTCAGAGAAACTCCTGCTTGCATGTATGGACACTTGAGTTTACTGTGACAGTCTCTTGCAACCCAGGCCAGGCACTTGAAAGTTGAGGGGATTGGGAGAACACTTGGTGGCTGTGACAGTGACTGCAGGAGAGCTGAGGGTCAAGATGTTAGCAGCAGAGCTATCGGGACCATGGTAGGACACAGCAGCTTTATTTTGTTTTTAACCAAGAAACTTGACTGAAGCAGTCCCCACCCACACCTGGTTAAACAGTTTGGAGAGGTCAGAAATCATCTCCATCTTTCCCTAATGGAAGGTTGTCAAATACCATAAAAGAAGTACACACTTGGGCTGGGGAGATGGCTGATGGCAAACAGCTTGCCTTATAAACACGAGGACCTACTGAATCCCAGAACCTACATGGAAGCTGGGCATGGTGGTAGGGATTTGTGATTCTAGTTCTAGAGAGATGGAGACAGGCAGACCCTGGGGCTTGGTGGCCAGCCTGCCTAACCTTGGTGAGCATCAGGCTGAGAACAAAGCCTATCTCAGGAACCAAGGTGGGGGCTATGGCGATAACTTGGCAAGACAGATTGCTGTAGAAGCCCAAGGACCTGGGTTAAAATCCCAGGACACAAATAAGGGCATGGGTTCATGTTGGGGCACAGACAGGCAGATCCTGGGAACTTGCTGGCTAGCCATGCTGCCTGGCTCAAACAGCAAGCTTCCAGTTCAGAAAAAAAAAAAAATGAGATGGGGACAATAGAGGACCTAATGTCCTCTTCTGGTCTCATAAACACATGTGCACATATGCCACACATATATATCCTCCATAGAAACACAGTCCCCAAGGATTGACCTCTTGCCCCTACAACCAACTTCCAGTTGCTCTGGCTTTGGCCTCAGAGGAGTGAGATGCATGGGTATTCCAAAACAGGTACAGTTGGGCCACAGTGCTCCAGCCCCAAGGATGGAAAAGCATGGAGAGTAGAGAGGTGACTCTTCTTCACATGAGCAGAAGGGTGACGGTGATGTCTGGGTGTGAGCTGCTCAGGTTTGCTCTGTGGCAGAAGGCTGCAAAGCTGGATTCTTTGCATACAGCACACACTCCCAACTTCATTGACCTTTACATTGACCTTCCCCAACTGAGACAGCAATGAAGGAACAGAATCTCAGAGACATACCAGAGCCCAGTAACCCTTCAGATCAGTTCATTCCGTGTTCCCTGCTCACTGTACCCAGGTAAAGTCTGGGCAGGAAGGAAGGACATCACAGAGTTGAAACAAATCTCTCTTTTCTTAAGTATATGGGGAATTCTATCCTTCCCATAGGACCCTGAATACATACACCATGCTGTGTCTTTTCTGTAGAGGCCTACAGTCAGGACAACTTGTAGACTCTTTGGGGTGGGGTCCACATCTTTGCCCCCTGTGTCTCTTCCCCTTCCCTGCCCAGCACTTGTGTTGACCTGACCTAGTGATTCTAGGTCCATCATGTTCTCTCCTTAAGATCTGGCCTGAGGTGGCTGGCTGTCCTTTTTGTTGGTCGGGGTGCCACGGCTCAGTTACTTGACAGTTCCATTGTTGGTGTATTTATACCACAAGGCTTTCAAGTGCCAATATATCACTTGGCTGTTGATTCACACCTTTAGTCTAACTATTTTTATACATTGGTAGAATTCTTTTAAATGGAAAGTGCTTTAAAAGTGGAAACTATTCTATCACCATGATTTTCCTGTAAGTAAAGTACTCTCCAATCAATCATTCTTGTTATAATGGAAGAGATCTCATTGATAGAACTTGATGGTTTTAACATCCCATTGAAAATTATTTTTATGTCAAAAGGGGTGATGGCATAATTCACCTTCCTTCCGACAGTTACCACGTGGCTAGTACTGGCTGCCTTCTCAAAGAACGTCCCTCCTGAGGACTGGGTGCTCACCTGGAGTGCATGTGGCATTCTGAAAGCCTTGCTTTCCCAAGGGCCACCATGTTCCTGTGGTTTGAGACATTCTGCTCCATAGTATATGTGGAGGCAGCTCATGTGCCAGGGTGTGACAGAGAGCGAAGATGTCCAGTGATACACACTGAAGCTTCTAGAGGTGTGCTTGTTGGCTTCCATCAAGTCAACAAGCTAGAGTCATCTGGGAAGAGGGAGTCTCAGCTGAGGAATTGCCGCTATTAGCTTGGCCTGTGCACAAGTCTGTGGGGGCCGCTTTTTGATTAATGATTGAAGTGGGAAGCCTGAACCCATTGTGGGCGGCGTCACCCAGGGAAGATGGTCCTGAGGTTATAAGAAAGCAGGTTGAGCAAGCTATGGGAAGAGCCAGTAAGCAGCTCTCCTCCACGGCCCCTGCTACAGTTCCTGCCTCGTGCTCCTGTCCAGACTTCCATCACTGATAGACTGTGACCTGTAAGCCAAATAAGCCCTTTTCTCCCTAAATTGCTTTTGGTCATGTGGTTATCAGAGTAGCACACTAAGATAAGTGTTGTGGTCAAGGTGGAGTCTGAAGGCTGTTGATGTAGGGAGGGCACTGGTACATCCGCTCAGATGACCTCAAGGGCAGGACCTGAGGGGAGGGGATTTTTAAGGACAGTGCCAAGCTGGGTTGTAGGGAGGCCCCTGCTGCAAGGTTGGAGACAGTGATGCTGTGTGGAGGCTGGTCCCTCATTTCCCTCCTCCCAAAGCCCCACTTCCCATCCTCCCACCCCTGCCCCACCACCCTGGGGCCCTTGTCTATGACCATGGTTCTGTGCCCTCACTGAACTGACCTAGTTCATAGCCAGTCTCTTAGGGCTGTCTGGTGAGAGAGGAAACTGGGAAGTAAATGGTAGAATGTCACCCAGCACAGCATCTCACATGTTGATCCATGTCTCTGATGTCTGCAGTTGCTGTTTTTTTGTTTTTTTTTTTTTTTTTTTTTTGCTTTATTTTGTTTTGTTTTAATGAAGTTCTGCTCCATTGGGTTCTTTTCTGGGCCTGTTGGATGTTACTGCTTGTACCGTTCACAAGGACCCCCATGGAGGAAGGCACAGTTCAAACTGTGGTTGTTGTACAACTTGCATTGCATCTGAGCGCCTGTAGAAAGGGGCGAGTCACACCAAGCTGTGGGTTCATGCAAGGAGGCATCTTCTGATTTTCCCAAAGTGGCATGCAGGCCCTCAGGTTAAAGCTAAGGAAACAGAGTCTCCTTGGTTCAAAATGTGTCAACAAAAAGGAAAGGCCATGCGCAGTCAAGATTTGCAGATGAATTGATGTTTTCAGGGGACAGTAGTTGAGAAGGACAATCAGAGACTCTTACTATCAAACAAACAAAGCCAGACGTTGGTGGTGCACGCCTTTAATCCCAGCACTTGGGAGGCAGAGGCAGGAGGATCTCTGTGAGTTTGAGACCAGCCTGGTCTACAGAGCGAGTGCCAGGACAGGCTCCAAAGCTACACAGAGAAACCCTGTCTTGAAACAAACTAACTCTTACCTGCTGAGGAAGGAGGAGCAGTCAGGAGGGGCTCAAAGGGATAGGAGAAAATGCAAGCAACGAGGAAATAGGAACAACATAGAAGAAGTGAGAAAACTGACCATGGTCGGAGTAACCCCGAAGGGTTTCAAGCAGCTTTAACAAGATGCTGCAAGTCATCACGGGAGAGGGAGGCTGGGACAGAGATTAACAGTCACCAGAGCTGAGGGCACCTAGGAACTATGAGACTTGGAAATGGCTCATCCTCATGGCCCAGAAGTCACCCAGATGACAGAAGCACCAGGATGGAGGGAAAATGTTGACATAGATGCTGAAGTCTTAGATGACCAGAGTCCAGGAGGGAGGGGGAGGTGCAATCATGGAGTCACATGAGCCCCAATGATGCAGGAAGGTAGAGGAAGGATGGCTTGAAGACGAGGCTTTCACTTGCAGGGCTGGGAGGGGAGTTGGGACTGGGAAAGGGCCCAGTGAGAAAGCTTTGGGGAAGATAAACACTGTGAAGCTGAGCAGCAAAGCATCACAGAGAGGGAAGAGCCTGGGCCCTTTGTAACTCCTAAGAGCCCTCTGCTGCCTTCATTACAGGTCCCCTTCCTCCTCTCGCATCATCGATACTGGTTTCCTCTGAGTCCACCTGCCTGGGCCCACTGCCTTTCTTGTTCCCAATTCCCGGTGCTTCAGCTGCTAATACAGTTTCAGCTACTGTGAATATTTAAGCCCTGAAGCCTGTACTCCATGCTCTTCGTCCTCTGGATGTGAAACCGCCTGGCCAGGCTCATGTCTCCTGCAGACAACCTAAGCTCACTCCAGCCAAACAGTGGCCTCCTGTCTCTCGGACACCTTCACACTGAGAACTGGGGGTCTTCTGGACTTTTCTACTGTAAACGTAACAATTAATGCTCAGATATGCCCTCTTACCTCTCTCCACCCCACTTCCCACTCATGTCCACACCCTCTCGGGAGGTCCACAGTGGCTTCTTAACTGGTCTCCCTGCTTTCAGGCCTGACCCTCCCAGTCTACCCTCCACATGCTTGCAAATCTGGCTGCTTCATCTCTATGCCTAAAACATTCTACATCCTTGTTGTCTTTCTAAAGATAACATGTTAGCCCCCTTAACAGCACAGCACATAAACACATAAACCTCCTTCCTTCCTTTCTTTTCTTTTTTTTTTTTTTTAAATTTTGAGACAGAGTCTTACTGGAACTCACTGTAGACCAGGCTAGCCTGGAACTCACAGAGATCCGCCTGCCTCTGACTACTGAGTGCTGGGGTTAAAGGTGTGTGACTACCACACCTGGCACAAAGTTCTTTTCTAGTTTTACGTCTTACTGCTTCCTCTTTACCATTTGGATCTTTGTTCCTGGAGACACTACAGTTCAGAACCTTCCACGGAAAACTGCTACCTTCATTTCTAAGGCTCAGCACAGGCATCAGTGTAGTCAGTCACACACTGACTGCCTGGCACCATGTTTAAAGTATTCTCTGATCCAACTAACTTAGACCAGTTACCACCATGTCCTCTATGCTCCCTTTCTGAGGTCATGAAGACAGTTTGTCACCTTCAATCCCAAGGCCTAGTGCTGTGCCCAGTTCTGCTCAAATGCTCTTTATGGATGCTAGGCTTGAGTGGTCAGGCCAGAAAGAGCACATGCTGTTCCAAGAATGCCCCATCTTGAGGGAGTGGGGTGGCAGCAAAGTCCTAGTTTGTCAAATTCCAGATGACATAAAAATGGAGTTGGAAGGAATGATAGGTATTAAATGTGGTTGGGAAAAAAACAAAACAAAACTAAGTGCTGAAAACCCTAAGGTAAAAACTTGCTGGGCAGCACAACAGAGCCCAGATGATCCTGCAAGAGTGATGTCAGTCCTGAGGGTTCATCCGTTAGGAATCTGGCCCCACACAGCATGATTCAGAGGCCAAACTGCTGAGCCACCCGAACAGAGCCCCCACATTCCTCCTTGATGTCTTCACACATTCCATCTGACAAAAGGATACCACTTTCTTTTCTTTTTGGAACATTTCCCTCCATAGAACTATTCAGAGTCCACCCTGCAGGCTGGATTCTTCCGTCTGCTTGTGGTTTTAGAGGCTAGAGATGAGCAAATGGCTGAAACATGATGATGTGCCACTTCTTCTTCAAGGATCTGGCCAGGGGCTCAGGAGAGGGTTCCTACTACCCATATGGTGCTGGGGCCCAGATTAGAGTCCTCTGGATCATCCCTGCTGTCTACACTTGGTTTGGGATGTAACTGTTTTCCAGGCATCATTTTAGAGAGCTGCCCCAGTGGCTGAATGACGGCCCTTAGGCTAGACTGGCAGCCAGGCCTGCCCTCCCTGGCATCCATGTCTAAGCATGGACTTCTGCCTCTTTCTCATGTCCAGGACCTGAGGCGTGAGTAGTTGGTTGGGCCTAGAGTCCCAAACTTCAGGGACACATACAGAAGTACCTTTTAATCTTGCTTCAACCCCTTTTTGTTTGCTTTGCTCTGTCATCTTTTAGGAATGGCAAACAGATTGCCTGGTCATTTGTATTGAAGACCCTCTGTCATTTGAGTTAAAACTCACACAACTGGAGTATTGCTTCCTCAAGTGGAACCATGTGCAAATGCATGGGGCCAGACAGACCTGCAACCCAATTTCACTAATGCACTTGTGTGATCTCTGGCAGGTTGTTTAGCTTTCCTGCATCTATTTATCTGTATGATGGGACTGTTGTGGATACTAATTCAGACAATGTCAGAGGGTCCAGGAGAGCCTGGGGTAGACTAGATGGTAGCATGTCGGAGGCCATTTCATTTGTTCAAGGTTTTGTAGTGAAAACTCATGACCTAGGTCAGAGGGGTCAGACAAGGTTTCAGGGACAGAAGGGGTCACCATCATAGGCACACGATCTATAGAGTGTTAGAACAAGAGGGTTGATTTTCTGTTCCCAGCTCCAAGGAGAAGAATCAGGGTGGCTGAGAAGAGTGGAAGCCAGTATGCTGGAGCCCTTGGTTATGCAGGCCAGGACCAAAAGAGCTCTAACAGTGATCATCAGTATTTCCTGAGGTCTTTGAACTGTGAACTTCGAGATGAGGTATTTGATGAACCCGTTAGTGAGTGGATGAAATTAAAGTGATGGAGAGTAAAAAGAAGGAAGTCCCTGTAGTCAGTGTGGAGTTGGGGAAGCCTGTCTGGTCTCGTGCTCCCATGAAGGGACGAGGAGCAGAGGCTAAACAATGAGCTCTGCTCTAGGAAGAGTCAAAGCTAGGAGAGGTGGGGCCGGAGGTCAGCATGGAAAGGGGGGCTTCCTGTGGCAGGGACACCCTGGACCTCCACTGCATTGAAGCTTGGTGGAGCACTGTGAAGCTTGGAGCACTCTACAGCTTGGCGGAGCAATTCTGAAGCTTGGGGGAGCACTCTGCTTTCCATGACTGGGTAGACGCTACCACTGCCAGGGAGAGGTGGCAGCAGAGCCCAAAAGGCAGCAGGTGGCTGTGCAAGCTTGGGATGAGATTCCTCTACCAGCACTGGAAACTGAGGTCAGGGCTCTCCCTGACGAACAGACACCATCAAGCTGATGGGTCCCCTTCTCCATGTGACCAACCTCACCACTCACTGCCAGGATGAGCATGAAAACTCTGACAAGGGCTTTTCTTTCATACAGGGCATGTGTTCCCAGCTGGGAACTACAATGGTTGGTGTCTCCTTAAAGGGCTACAGTATATACTATACACATGAGTATATTTACCATTTTAACATTTCATGGGGGAAAAAGGGAGGTTGAATAGGGAAATTTTTTACAAGGTTCTTTGGGGCAGGGTGATAATGAAAATAAGTGTGAGACATGCTGAAGTGGCCTCTTGTCCTGAAGAGCAAGTGGTCTAGTTAGGGTGTTTGGTGTGTGAGTAACCCTAATGGCAAATACTCTACTGCAAGGCATGAGGACAACCATTGGTGGCTCCCCACCTTTTTCCATTGAGCCAGAAGTTTGACATAGTTACCAGTGTACCCCGGAGGTCTCAAAGGAAGGAATTTGGGAAGCGGATGGGGACCGGGATGGCTGGTGATATTTCCCAGGCAGGACAGTGCAAAGGTTGCCGCCTGTGCAGATGTGACAGTGAGCTCTGTGGTGGACTGACCCTGAGATAGGCTGTTTACACAAGAGCTCAGTGCGTGGCTGCCATTGGAATCTGTCTCTCCTCTTATCGGCTCATGTTTACCTCAGGAGGATGAGATCACATCCTTCCCCAGCCTCAGCCTTCCCGCCTTCCCAAAAACCACTTCAGTTTATGAGCATCATGACAGCCAGCCAGAACCCAGATTTCCTCTCTGTGTAAATTAGCTGACCTCCACTCTAAATAATTTGTAGGAAACATGACAAATTATAGTATCACAGATGTCCATGTCTTTGCCACTTTAAGAGAAATGTTCATGATTAGGCTGAGACAGTCCACTTCAAAACACTCTAGGATTAGAAGATTAAACAATAGGCTGGGAGGTGGTGGTACATGCCTTTAGATTCCAGCACTTGGGAGGCAGAGGCATGTGGATCTCTGTGAGTTCGAGGCCAGCCTGATTTACAGAGCTAGTTCCAGGACAGGCTCCAAGGCTACAGAAAAACCCTGTCTTGAAAAACAAAAAAAGATTAAACTATTTTGTGACCTAATATAGTCTACATGATCAGCATTCAAATTAATTAAGCACTGAAACTTGTTCCTTGGTTTATATAATCTGCTAGTCATTTGATTTGTGTGTGTGTGTGTGTGTGTGTGTGTGTGTGTGTGTGTGTGTGTGTGTGGTGGGGATGGAACCCAGGACCTCCATTACTGAGCTACAACCAACTCATACAGAAAGACAAACACAATAAATAATCAATCTCTCCCCAAATCCTGGCTCTGGGATCTAATTCATACACCCCTAGTTCACCTGCTCACAGTGTACAATTCACTGTTCTTTAGTGTAGTCACGGGGTTGAGCAACCATCACTGCTAAGTTTAGACGTTTTCATCCCCCTAAAAGAAGCTGCATCATTTACTGCCCTTAGGCCTCTCTACTTTGTATCTCTACAGACTTGCTAAATATATACACTTTTTTCAGTAAAATAATTTCATATTTTAATTCTATAGTTATCTGATAATTTGTTATTTCATAGCTAGACAAAATTTAGCCATATTCCTTTTGTTGCACTTCAGATAAAAGTGAGGCTGCTTGTTGGTCTGGTGGGAACTAGCTACAAACTTCATTCCTAACAAACATTGCAGAAAAGGTTCTGTTTCCTTCTTCCTCAGATTCTCACCAAAAGTCTGTGAGGTTTTCAGATTAAAGTAGCAATGCACCAGGAGTTTGCTGTTTGAGGATTTCTGTGGTGAAACTGTCTGTGACCGCTAATCTGGGAAGTGAAAACCCACCTACACTTTTCAACATTAACTGGTCTGGTTTGTCAATCTTGGTTTCTGTAGAAACCATTGGCTGGTTTGAGGGATTGTGATTTTTTGTGCAGCTTAAGGGGTGGCATCAAGGTAAATGTTAGGCTTCCTTCTTAAAGGTCTGAGATGGCAGTTTCTGGTGTGGTGCACACTGGGCATGAGCACTATGGTATTCACATGCTGCCCACCCTCACAGACCAGCACAGAGCATCTGGGGAAGCCAGTGGAAATATCGTATCTGAGCACAGGTACTAGGTTTGGGTGAGCCACTAATCAGGGAATGGTTTTCCTTAACAACAGATCAACTTGGTGAGGCTAAATGGCAGAACCCGAGCCACATCCAGCAGGTCACTGGCTGGGTCAGGGAAATGACCTTCCACTCCTGTCATAGACAATGCTCCCAACCCTAGAATATTGCCTTAAGAGTGACAGGACTTCCACATTCTTATCTGTTTACAGGCTATGCTTACAGATGCAATTCAAATAGAATCTCATTACAATTCTGTAGGGCTGCCAGGCTTTAATTTTCCAGACAGAAACCAAGCATAAGAGCTCAAGGCCACTGACTGGTGGCAGTCAGGATGTCTTTGGTTGGAGCTCAGTACCTGGAAAGGCTTTGGTCTTTATCCACAAATATTTTAAAATACCTTCAGAATAGATGGCGTACCTCTGAATATCGTCAGTGGAAGCAAATGTACATCTTATAACCTAGGGATTTTCAATATTGACCTCAGAAGAGCCTGGAGGGCTTGTTAAAATGGGGATGGCTGTGCTCCACCTTCAAACTTTCTGATCCATTAAACCTAAGGTGAGGCTTGGGGTTTGCATTCCTAATGAGTTCTCAGGTGGTACTGATGCTGTGGGCTGAGGGACTTACTTCTGGAAAGAGTGAATCATATAAAAACCAAGGCTAGTAATTTAGGTCTAGGATCAAACGGTGTAGCTCCACCATTTGGTCAAAAACAATGGGAGGAAATGGAATGATGGCCCAGACAGGTCTCTTTCTGTTTGTTTTGACTCTTTTGAGACAGTCTCCCCATGTACCCCGGAACACAATACATAGACCAGGCTGGCCTTGAACTTGCTGTGAACCTCTTGCCTCTGCTTCCTGAATGCAGGCTGTGTGTGCTGCTGCACCTGGCTGGTTTGAGGAAAATCATTTCCCCACTGGGTGCCGAAGAGTTGGAAGAACAGGAATACCTTGCCCAGCTTCACACTGTGAGACATTCATTATCAACCTTTAATTTTATCTTTTTCCAGTTAGGGCAGTGACACTTCAGCCTGGTGTCAGGGAAGAGTTAAGAAACACTGAGTGTCGCTGAGCAGGCAGGGGTCCTTTCTCTGCTGCTATCGTAAAGGGTGCAGATGGGAAGGTGGAGGGAAACTCTGATTTTTCCTTTCCTGATTTTTGCTATTGTGATCAGAATGGAATAGGTGAAAAGGTCAAATTTTAGATGCCAGAGACAAACATGTAACATTTCACCCAGAGAAGAAGAAGAAGAAAAAAATCCCAGTAGGAGAAAAAAAAAAAAACCCAAACCACCAAACAACATATGACATTGGTACTGAGAGAGTCAACCCTTTGTGTCACAGCAGGGAGAAGGAGGCAGAGGAATGCCTAAATATTGGCTCTATTTTAATTTCAATTCTACATTACATTAAACTCTCCTTGTACTCCTCTTTATTTTACAGTGAATGCTGACACAAATTGGCGTGCCTCCTCTTTGACATCCGTATTCCTCTTGAATTATGTATTTCTATCTGGAATGAGGTTTATGGGGCTAAGCTTTCTTTCATTTAGATGGATGAGAACAGAGAGGATCAATGGGAGGTCAAGTGTAAAATCAAAGTGAGGTGAGGCTGAGGTATGTTCAGGCCAGCGCTTTATTGCCCAAAAAGGCTGAAGGTGATATTAAAGATGATTCTGGTCTCCCTATTTTCACCACATCAATTAAACTTCAATTAGTACAAAGCAAAAAGCTCCTTATGCCTCCTCGCCTAAGTCCTAGGTTCTTCACTTGTTGGTACCCTGTCTTTATTTGTAAAAGAACAGGCGATCATAACAACTGCCTCACTGGGGTTTTGTTTAAGGTTTAGTCACAGCTAAAAGAAGTCCCTGCTAGATGCCATGTGCTTGTGGGGAGGGGTCCTCAGGTTTCCCACATGTGCAGGACTGTGGTGCTCAGGCTGGTGACAAATGGCTTCTCATTTGCTGGCTCCATCTGGGCCTGCCTGTGGATCAGGGTTCTCTCTCAGCCTCATCAGTCAGTGGTGGCCTCTTCATGGCCTGTCACCAGTTCTGAGGTACACCATTTTGATGGAGTACTCTGAAGCAACGCTTGCATCCAAAGGATCTCATATAAAACACAGACATACTGAATAATGTGCAAAGCAAACATCTTTGTACCCGCTTTGTGTACCCCATTCTACCTGTAGTCCAAGCTTAAGCCCCATCCTTTAAGCCATGCTCAGCCACAGCAGAAAGCCCTTTCTCTATTCTCAATCTCTACTCAACGCTGAGAGTGAAAATGGGGGAAAGCTGTCTTGCTTGTTGCTTGATAATAAAATAAGAGCACCTCATGTTTTACTTACAGCTGAGCATGATATGGAAGTTGTCGGGATCGTTAAGACCTCAGTAAGTAGTTCTGTCACACCTTCTGAAGTTGGCTGGGCCCAGAGGCCATGTCTAGGTGTCTGTCACTCACCAGTACACCTCTCATTTGGCCAGGGATGGCCAGACTGCAGAGACCGTGAGGTGCACTGTCAGCCTTGAAGTGGATGGCTGCAGCTCCCCAGGTTCTGGGGCGGGGCCAGCTTGGGCTGTGTGCAGCAGAATCCACAGACCCTCAGTTAGGGCCTTCACTGCTCTGTAGTCTGGGAAGCCATGGAGAAAAATGGCTTAAGGAGACTGAAAACTGGCCAGGACCCCTATTTGCCCAAAATGTCTGTGGTAGATTAACTCATTCTATAATTAATAAAGGAGAAAAGGAATCTGAGTGCAAACTAAAAGTGGAATGAGAAAGCTCCTATTCTTCTGACACTGTTAATGAAGGCTTTGTGTATAAATAACTTTCCATATCTTCGAATAAATGGCACTTAAAACCAAGCATCTGTTGGTGACTCATCGGTCCTAAAGACTGGCCTTGCCTTTTGTGGTCAGCAATCTTTCTTCCTTGTGACTCCACCATTCTAGACAGAAAACAGTTAATCCAGCATGACTTGGGATCCTACCCAAGATTTACTCAAACATTCTCTGCCAAGTGCTCATCTCCACCAGCTGCTTTCGTCTCCTGATGAGCAGTGCTTGAAGTATGGCCATTGTTCTCTGGGAACTGCTGAATGGCTCAGAGCCGGCCGATTATCACAAGGTAAAGGCCTCTGATGGCATGAGCCCCAGCCACAGGCTGCACCTCCGCTACACAGAGAACTTTGAGTAATTAGTCATTGCACAATGCTGCATCCATGCCTTTCTGTGCTTGAGCTGTTAGGCCACAAAATCAGCAGGCAGTTGCTGTTAGGAGAGGGTTTCTGGGTTATTTATGATGTCTCCACTTCCTCACAGTGACTGCCTCACTCCTGGCTTTTGAGCCAGGTCTACACTATGAGGATGAAGGGAGAAACTGAGCAAAATTGTCTGGAGACTAACTGTGCTAAAAGTTGGTGGGGGTGGTTCACTGCCAAGTGCTTGGCCCTGGGCCGGAACACCTGGTTCTATCTACCCACCCAATCCCATCATGCACTGCCTGTGAGGTCCCTGGCAGGAAGGAGGAGGCTGTTTCAGTTAGGAGGGAGCATGGGTGGTAGACAAACCATTTGAACTACCATTGTGCTGTGACTGCTTATGTGGAAGCTATACATTGCAATTTATATTATATTATTTATTTATGATTATATTTATTATTAAATGGCAGCTGGTATTTAAATGAAGGGTAGGTTCTTGCTGTCAGCACTTGTCTGCTGGACAGATCAGTCACCACAGAAGACAGGTATGCATGCCTTTGAAGGACACAGAAGTTACGTGAGATTTAGATTTTTTTTGTATGTTACACTTCTCCTATTACTGTCTGTGGAAACCGGCGTCAGCCCTAGTGAACCAGGAGCCAAAATCACTGAGACCAACTGAACGGTGTTTGTTTTCCCCACAAAATGGCCATCTTGCTGTCTTCTGCCACGTAGTCCAGGCTGGCCCATGAGCCCTAAGGATCTGCCTGCTTCTGCCTTCCTTGTACTAGGATTGCAAATGCACACTTGGCTTTTTTTTTTTTTTTTCTTCGAGACAGGGTTTCTCTGTGTAGCTTTGGAACCTGTCCTGGCACTCACTCTGGAGACCAGGATGGCCTGGAAGTCACAGAGATCCACCTGCCTCTGCCTCCCGAGTGCTGGGATTAAAGGCGTGCGCCACCAACACCCGGTGATCACACTTGGCTTTTAAAACATGAGTGTGTGTGGGTCATTTTATAGACTGAGAGATCCCCTTAGCCCCTGTTTTTTGATTTCTTAATACAACCTTTCTGATGGGGTTTGATGGGATTTTGATACAGGTTGTATTTTTTTTGGGGGGGGCAGGGTTTTTATACAGCTCAGGCTGGCCTTGAACTCCCAATTCTCCTGCTTCTACCTCCCAAGTGCTGGGATCACAGATCTACAACATCATTCCTGATTGACCTTAGTATTCTTGGGGCCTTCAGTTTTAATGCTTTTGTTTGGATAGAGATGAGTTTCAGGCAAAGTGGGATATTGAATCTAAGACTCCTTCAGGAAAGAACCAGTCACACGTTTAGAGAATAGCAAGAAATCCTGTCTCTACTGAGACTTTGGAGTCTGGATCCTGTCCTTTGTTCCATTTGGACTTTGACATTTACACTATCTGTGTGGTTCAAAAACTTTATAAGAGAATCCGTATTCAGCTAGGGACAGACCTGGGGTGACCAGTAGAGTTAAGAGGGAGAGGGGGAGCCGGGCGTTGGTGGCGCACACCTTTAATCCCAGCATTGGGGAGGCAGAGGCAGGCGGATCTCTGTGAGTTCAAGGCCAGCCTGGTCTCCAGAGCGAGTGCCAGGATAGGCTCCAAAACTACACAGAGAAACCCTGTCTCGAAAAACAAAACAAAAAAACCCCCAAAAACCCAAACCAAAACAAAACAAAAAAAAGAGGGAGTGGAGGTGTGGGGGAAGGAGTTGGAGGGAAGACACTGTGGGGTGGAAATGATTTTCTGTACTCACCTATGAAATTCTCAAATACTAAACAAACAAACAAACAAACAAACAAACAAACAAAAAACCCCAAACTCCTTAAAGCTAAAATAGCAAAATGTTTAAAATTAATACGGCTGCATTGCTGTGGCTTATTTTATTTTAGTTATTTATTTTGAAGTGTCTCTCTATGCAGTCTCGGCTGTCCTGGAATTTTCTATGTAGAACAGGCTAGACTTGAACTCACAGAGATTCTCCTGCCTCTGCCGCTCAGGTGCTGGGATTAAAGGAGTATGCTACCATGGCTGGCCTATACTATTTATTTTTAAATATCTTTCAGAGTTACTGAAGTTATTTCCTAACTTTAGGAGGGACGGGGAAGAGGGAGAAAGGGGAAGACATGTAAAGTGGTAAATACATGTGTTTGAGGCATGTTATAGTCAGAGCTGATTTCAATGAGTAGATTCCCATATGCTAAAGTTAAAGAGCTGACTACAGAGAATAAAAAGGGTTCCCATCAGAAATAGGTCAGTCATGGGGGAGTCACCTAGCACACAGAACTTAGGGGCTTTGGCCCAACTGTGTTTTGTTTTGTCTGAAATAAAGGAGAGAAAACTTTAGGTTTTTAGTTTTGGAGACTCTCAGAGAAGATGCACATAACTCCACTTCCTAAGGACCTTTCTGTCCCTTCTGTCCCCAAACTTCAGTGGGGTTAGAGTATACAATCACCTCCTCCTCCTCCTTCTTTTTCTTCTTCCTTTTGAGACAGGGTTTCTCTGTGGCTATGGAGTATGTCCTGGAACTAGCTCTTGTAGACCATGCTAGTCTTGATTTTTTTTTTTTTCCTGCAAGACAGGGTTTTTCTGGGTGCCCTGGCCATCTTGGAACTCACTTCTGTAGACCAAGCTGCCCTCAGACTTACAGAGGTCCACCTGCCTCTGCCTCCTGAGTGCTGGGACTGAAGTTGTGCACCACTACCACCGGGCAAATTTTATATTATTAAAAAAGCTGCCCGGGGCCAATTTGATGCCAGCCTGGTCTACATAGTAAGATCCAGGACAGCCAGAGCTCCATAGTGAGACCCTACCTCAAAAACCAAACCAAACCAAACCAAAAAGAATCCCCCCCAAACCCAAACAAAAAGTGAAAAAAATCTGTGTGTGTGTGGTAGCATGTGACTGTAATCCTACAATCCCAGTAACTCAGGATATGATTAAGGTAGGTAGAGAATCTTGAGTCCTACTGTAGTGTGTGCTTGTGCAGGCACGTGCGTGCACTCGTGTGCGCATGCATGCACACGCACACACAGTCTTCCCTTTATACCATTAGTAGTATATTTACACAGAATACAACCTATAGCACGCACTCATATTTTTCTACAAAGAACAGGCAGATGTCCACATCTGTGAGCCATACACCTCCATCGGCAGCAGTGACCAATGAAGAGACTGGCATTGCCTGGCTCCAGCTTTTTGGGCTCTGTAGTTTGATAGCAGTTTTGAAAAAAAAATCTCTTCATAGTTTCAATTAAGTGTCCTCCAGAAACCTCTCCATTCTATGCGAGGTACTTAGAAGACTCACATTATAGTCCTGGTGGGTCTGCCCTGGAAAAGAAGCCAGGAGCAGACCACAGGCTCATTGCCTTCCGTTTCACCAGGCTCCTGAAGGGTGGGGCTGAGGATAAGCAAACCTGAAGAGTAGGGTGCTAGGAGGAAAAGATGCCAATCATAGATGGTTACAATCTACCTCTGCCATCCCACGCTGCTCATCCGCTAGGGATGAGCTCCTGCCTAGGCCCACAGGACACTCCAAACCTAGATTTCTATGTTTCTCCCTGGACTCTTGCTATGCCTGAGGTGACTGCTCCTCCAGTCCATGCCACTCTTCTCCACAGGCACACTTTTGGTGTTAGGCCATCTCTGAGAGAGGACTGGTCCTAGGCCCCACCAGGAGCTGCTAGGATGGGGCTCTGGGCACCTGTACAGGTGAACCCAGTTCTGCTGTGGAGTAGTGCATCAGAAACATGGAAAAAATAGCCTGACGCTCGGACCTGGTTCAGTTCTTCAACATGAAGATGACATTTCTGGTAAGTAATTACAATTAGATTTTTAGAGCTCTGGGTTTTCATCTGATCACATGCAAGATTAAGAAAGATAATTTCAAATATTGAATTCCGCCTGGTTAGCTAATAAATGAGGTGATCTGCTGATGTGAAAGTGATGTGGTACATCTAATACAGCCTTCAGGGCATGACACATGTCTGTGTCCTCTCTGCCAGTTGCCTTAGCAATTACCCTGTCCTTTGTCCACTCCTCATGGCCAGCGAACTCCTTTTTGTATTTTTGTTCTTTTCTGTCAGCTTCTGTCAGCAGAGTTTCCAGAGTATTTTATAAATGTCATTCTTAGGGCAAGGAAGGCTATTTGAAAAAAAATAGATTTATTTGTGTGTACTAATGTTTTGCCTGTGTGTACCTGCATGTATGCATTCACGAGTGTGTGTACCACATGTGTGTGTGTGTGGTGCCCATGGAGGCCAGAAGGTATTGGATCCTTGGGACTGGAGTTACAGTCAGTTTTGAACTACCAGGAGGATACTTGGAATCCAATTCAGGTCCTCTGGAAGAACAGCCAGTGCTCTAAGCTACTGAGCTATTTCTCCAACTCCAATGAGGGCTATTTTAAAGATTTAATTTTAACTATGTGTATAAAGTGTGTGTGTGTGTGTGTGTGTGTGTGTGTGTGTGTGTGTGTGTGTGTAAGTGTAAACATGGTGTGTGTGCATGCAGACGCTGGAAGAGGGTGTTGTATCCCTTGGAACTGAAATTTCAGGTTGTGAGCCACCATCTGTGAGAGCTGGGTTATCTGGAAGAGTAAAAATAACTGTTCTTTGCCACTGAGCCACCGTCCAGCCCCAGGAGGACACTTTAGAACTCAGTGGGCTTCCTGAGTTTCAGAGGTGCCTTTCACTCTCTGTAACCTGGACTTTTTAGTTGTGGTCTTTGTTAAACAAGAATATTTTAAAAGGGAACACTGGGTAATTATTTCATTTTCAAATAATTTATAAGGAGCACTGCACCTCTGATTTCACCTTTCTCTAGATATTTTAAATGCAGAATGTAAGGGATGAGATGAAGCCTGGAGAGAAGTCCCAGAGACAGCTGAGTGGAGCGACTCTTGCTCTCCAGCCAGTTACTCCCCAGAAGGAACTAGAACTTTGGGCGTTTCCGAAGGGTGGGTGTAATACATTGAGATTGGGACTCCTCACAAAGGACCCCTAAGCTGGGTCCTGAGCATGGGGAGTTTGCTAGGCTGGACAGGAGGAGTGGCTAACTCATCTGAGCTACAAAGGCAGTTGGGAAATGTTAGAAAGAGGGTCGCTGCCCTCAACAGTTCAGGCTCCTACCACAGAAGTTTAATGAAAAGAAAATTTGATTATAATCTGTAAGAGAATGAATGTTTCCTCCAGGAATGGGCACTCAGGGACAGAATTTATGGGTGTGAATCCTGCCAGAGTCATTATTATCAGGAATGACTTTATCCCACCACACCACTTCCCACACAGCCGGCCTTGCCTGTAGAGGAAGCAGCTATGTTGGAATGGTGGCACTGCCTGGGTTCTGTGTACAGTGGGCAAAGCAAGCTCCTGGCATTTTCTGTCTAGAAACCCCCAATTGGCATAAGTAACCAGACAGACACAGAGGGATGTACTAGCGAGTTGTTTCTTTGTGGGTGCTGGCACCAGCTGGAGGTATTCGGGGTTTATGGTGGGTCATTCCCTTCTATTGAGGCTGCAATGTAAGCACAAGAAAACAAGGCCTTTTCAAGATCTGGCAACTTCTCAAGATCTAGAGACAAGGAGTGATTATAGAAGTCTGTATCATGACAAGTGACAAGAGTATCAAGTCACAGAGAGGTGGACTGTCACCCAGATCAAAAGGCGGAGGAGTGAGACAATACGTAAGTTATTTGCTCAGAGCAGTCTAGCTAGCTAATGGATAAAGCAGGACTAAAACCGAGCTGTCATCTGCCTCAAGCCACTGGACTGGGAAACATATAAATGCAACCTTCACTTTTTACTGAAAACGTGACATGGCTCATCCTGCTGGTTTGCTGCTCATCATTTTCTCCTTAGGGGACATCTGATTTTTTCTGAATTTATTTTAGGTCACTTCTGGGCATCTTCATTTGCTTCCTTGTATTAGTCTGCCAGGGGTGCCAAAACAAACCACAGATTGAATGGCTTAAACAACTATTTCTCATAGTTCTCAATGCTAGGGGGTCTGAGACCAAGGTGTCACCAAGATGGCGTTTCTCTTGGCCTGGCAGGTGGCTACTATCTTGCTGGTGCTCATGGGGCTCTTTCTTTTTGTGCATGCAGAGTGAGCTCTTCCATGGAACTGCCTCTTAGGACACACAGGCTATTGGAGCAGGAGCTTGGCCTGTGACCTCACTTAACCTTAATTGCCTTCAATGGCTGTCTCCAACTAAAACTGCACTGGAGGCCAGGGCTTCAACATGTGGACTTGTGGGGGACACAATTCAATCTTCATCATGGTGTCACATGTTCTTCCACTCCCAAAAGTCTTGTAGTCCTGCTTGTCCTGGAACTTGCTATGTAGACTAGGCTGGACTCAAACTCACAGCAATCCTCCTGCCTCTGCCTCCCAAGTGTGGGATCAAAGGCATGCACCAGCATGCCCTGATTTGGAACCGTTTTAAATAGGAGGGTTATGATTGATGACGAACCAGGATTGCAGGCGTATTCCATCATGCTCAGCCTTTTATGGGGTACTTTGCTTCCAAACTCTGCTGCTTATGCGTGGGGTTTATACACCAGCACTTTACTGACTGAGACATTACCATAGCCTTGCCTGGTCCCCTTTACAAGTCTTTCTGCTTAGCCAGTTGCCAAATCCAAGACCCATTACAAAAGCAGAGTCAGGCTGACTCAGTGCCCCGGTGTGAGGAAGAAGGCCCAAGAGCCAAGTTGGTAACAGCAGCTTCATCCAGAAAGGAGCTTGAACATGAGCAGTTTCTTTCCGGATGTGCAATACATTTGAATGATGAACTGAAGCAGTAAGCTTTGACATTTACCTGGATATTTCCAAGGGGAACTATATAAAGTAACATTTTTGAGGAAAACTATTTCTCCCAAAAGAATAAGAAAAAAAAAATCCTGTCAAAGTGTGCACTGAAATATCTAGACTGGACCCTTGAGGGCCCCAAGTAAGAAGGTACGACTGGTCTGGTATGGCAAAGAGCATCCTTCCAGAAGCCCTCATGTCGAAGGGTGGCTTGACCTGGTTACATGGAGACTTAAGAGTACCTGAGAGGTTGATGGTGAAGCCAAGAACAAACTGGACATCAAGGGCTCCTCTGTGATGACCCCACCAGCAGCCTTGGAGCGATGATGGGACCTACCTTGTGTTATTCTTTTGTTTGCTAGATATCGATGGCTCACACAGCTCTTGGCTAAGCCCCCAAAAAATATTTGTTTCAAATAATAAAGTAATACCCTAAAAACACAGGTTTATGGGCATGATCTCAAATAATTCAGAAGGATATGAAGGGGAAAGTGGTAATGATGACACCACTCCCTTCCCGAGAAGTGATCAGAACAGCCTGATGAGCTTGCTCCAGATGTAAAATCTTTATTTACCTACCAAGATCTGCAGTAACTTTCCAATAACCAGCATGACATAGTTATTGTGTAACCTCTTCTACCGAAGAGGACATGCCATCTTTGAAAGTTTGGGCTAATAGAAAGTTGAGATAAACATCCTTGCATAAATATCTGTACATGATCACACCTGTAGCATAGACTCCTGGAAGGGGATTTGCTAGGCTCCAGAGAGTGTGTTTTAATTGGTACTCTCAGGTCACCCTCTGAAGACACCGTAAGGATGCATGTTCCCATTAGAAGTACATGGTGTGACAGAATGTGGTTTCTGAGCTGCTGGAGTATGGACATTATCTACCTTTAATTTTTTTTTTCTTTTTGTTTTTTGAGACAGGGTTTCTCTATGCAGCCCTAGCTGTCCTGGAACTTACTCTGTAGACTAGGCTTGTCTTGAACTCACAGAGATCCTCCTGCCTCTGCCTCCTGAGTACTGAAATTAAAGGTATGCGCCACCACTGCCTGGCTCTACCTTTAATTTTTTGCTAACCTCATGGGCAGTGGTTCTCCCTGCTGTTTAATGGGCATATTTCTGGTGTCCTGTGAGGGTAAGCATTGCATGGTTTCTTTGTTGTTCTGTACCTCTTCTTCTGGGACCTGCCTATTTACATTACTCTGGAGGGATATTTTATGTGGGGTGTAGGGAGACACTGTAACCATGCCCCCTAAGGGCTGGTTACAGGTATGCCCGACCACGCCCATCAGGGTGTGGTCAAGGTGATGTCAGGGTGACTTGGTAAAGGTTTAAAGAGATAGGGAACACACATGGTAACTCTCTTTTCCCTGCTGTTTTGGCTTGCTCTACTTGCCTGCTGGTTGGCTACCTAATAAATATTTATCCTGACCATCACGGGCTGCAAATTAGTAATTAATTGTGATAGCGGGGGACTGCAGAAGCATCTGCACCCGGTGACAGAATCACAAGCACCAGCCTTTCCTTCTCCTACCCAGCTGGTGTCTTCCCCATGCCCCTCCCCATGCCCACTCCCATGGCACATTACATGTGTTCTCCCATAAGCAGAGGAAAAACTGAATGAAGACCTGGTGGGATACAGGAGCTGCTGAAGGCACTGGGCCCAAGGCCTCACCCATGCTATGCAAATATCTCAGCTGAGCTACATCCCAGCTGGTGGTCCTGTGACTGACAATGGGTGTCACAGAGTAAGTCTCCCAAGGTCAAACAAAATCTCTTCCTGGATTAAAAAGTCAAAAACCACGAGGACACAGAGTTAGAGTAAGTCATGATTATTCTGTAGTCACCTCTTCAATATCCAACATTCTATTATTCTTTCCCCACAGTATCTTACTCTATTACGTGTTCAGCAGTGAAGGACACACAAACATTCTGTTCTGTTTCTGGGCAGAAATCAACAAAGACTGTGTAGAAACCCCACTCATACACTGATGGTGCATGCTGACTGGAAAGCAAAAAGGGGGAGGATGAAGTGTGCACTTCTGGGGAAACACAGGCCACTGTCAGAGACAATTTCAGCAGTGGCTACATGATAATCTGGAGTGGTCAGACTTCCCAGTGGACTGCCATATGGCTAGGAGCAAGCAGTGCTACTGAGCACCTGGGCTGTGAGACACCTCTTACTGTGACCGACAGTCATTGGTTCTAATTACATTTGGCATTAGTGGTTGGACCTTGCACCTGTCATAGTAATGTGGCAGAAAGGGAACAGGGTGCAGGGGGCAGGGTAGGAGAAAGGTCTACTAAGGTGGGGGTAATGACCCCCAGATTGCCAGATCCCAGGATGGGAGAACACATCCCAAAGAAGCCACCTGTAGGTATCTAGCAAGTGACACTACTATAGTGTTCCCCTGGTAACTTTCACAGAAACAATCTGTACTTCCTCCTGGGGCAATCTCCATGCAGGGGATGTGATGCAGATAGGACAAACAGAAGAAACAGCAGCAGCAAGTAGGGAAGACGCATCCCCTTTGCCCCTGGCTTTTGTTTAGTCTCGACTTAGTTACCGTCCTGATTTATGGTGTATGATGTAAAGCCAGTGATTCTGGAGGACACAGATTTAGCCTGAGTCCTGCATTCTTGAAATGACAGTGTCAGGGCAGATTCTAGGGCTTAAGCATGTACACAAAGAAAGGCAATCAGCACATAAGGATCTTACAGAGCTTACAGGGCCAAATAATAGGACGGCATTATAATGTTGCATTTCATCACACTAGCATGATAACCCCTAAGTATTTCTCTCTCTCTCTCTCTCTCTCTCTCTCTCTCTCTCTCTCTCTCTCTCTGTGTGTGTGTGTGTGTGTGTGTGTGTGTGTGTTCATGACACAGAATGCACTTCCATTGATTCCTGACTAGAACACACACGATCTGAGGATGAGATGCAGAAATGGGAAAAGAGACATCTGTCATGTCTTCCAAACTGAACAGAGGACATCTGCAATTACTGCCACCCTCTCACGCCAGCACAATGGGAAAAACAGATGTAAAAATAGAAGTGGTACATTCAACTATGAACAGAGGCAAAACGGAATACAGCAGCATGCAGCAGCACTGACGTAGAGGCTGTCTCAAGTGGACAGTGTGCCAGCCAATCACCACTATCTTCTATCCATGTCGTGCCTGATGTCTTCGAGTGGAGGAGGGGACAAGTGAGAAACCTGCCAGCCAACAGCAGCCAGTAATGCTCTGCTGACAGGAAGCCAAGGGGCTGTTTGCTCAGGGGAAAATCTCACCCCAGGAATCCCTCACCTCACTGGGGTTAGGGTTTCATCTTAAACTGGCTGAATAGTTGTGTGTGGTTCAGGCAAGAATATTGGTGGTGAGGCTGCTGGATGAGAAGAGAGGAAAAAAAAAAAAAAACAGCATGAAAGACAAGGGAATGGCTAGCGGGACAGCAGAGTCTACAAAGAACTTACCGTGAATACAGCATGTATCAGTATTCCTTTTAGTATACAACTATAGCCAGGTATATGGATACACTACAGTTTGTCCACATAGCTGCTGGTGAACACTGGGCATTTCCAAGTGCCTGGGAATAATGCTACTTGGAATATCAGTATACATCTATATTCATTTCTCTTGGGTATCTACCTAGAAGTAGCACTGTTGGTCACTTGTGGACTCTATATTTAACTTTTTGATGTACTTCTAGACTATTTTCCAAAGTGAACAATTTATCTCAAACTCCTGCCACTGATGTACTAGAGTTCTAATTTCCCCAGTCTAGATCATACTTATTACTATCAGGGCTTGGGTGTGGATATTCTAGTGGGTATAAAGTAGTCTCATTGTGCTATTTTTTTTAAAACATCTATTATGTTATATTATGTATATGAGTTTTTGCATGTATGTATGTATGTATGTATGTATGTATGTATGTATGTATGTATGTGTATTATGTATGTGCCTGGTGCCCACAGAGGCCAGGAGAGGACATCAGATCCCCTGGAATTGGAGTTATAGATGGTTGTGAGCTGCCATGTAAGTGCTGGGAACAGAACCTGAGTCCTTTGCAAGAACAGCAAGTGTTCTTAACTGCTGAGCCATCCCTCCACCCCTGTATTATTTTTTAAAATCAAAGCCAAGCATTTATAGTTTAATACATGAAGCGTAGGTATATATGTTCCATTCATATTTCTATAAGGGAAGTACTTTAAATTCTTTCAGTTTAATTCTGTCACTTATTTTGAATTTCTGGTAATATGTTTGTGCTGTCATTTAAAAATCAGTTTTAGATAATATTTCTTAACTTCCAAATATGGAAGATGAACATTTAGTGTATGTATACACAAATACACACTCATTTTATCTTTTCAGTTTTACAATATAACCACAATCCCCATTTTGTTGTGGTTGTTAAATCAGTCATTTTTAACCTCTTGTATGCAAGGCAAGCTAAATCTCCAGTCCACTTCCTCAGTGTTTGACACACCAAATTCTGCAAGGAAATGAAAAAAAATCTGGATATATCCACACATCCTAGGTATGTTACTTTCTCTCTACATCTCATTGTTAGTCTCTGTGTCTCATAAGGTTTAGTTATATAGACCAGGCTGGTCTGAAACTCATAGACCTGTCTCAGTCTTCTAAATGCTGGGATATATACTGTTTCTTTCATTTAAAAATTATTTCTTTGGTATGTGATCAGAATTTAATTAGTATTTGTTGAATGAATGAAAGCAAATATCTAGACCTGAAATGAAAATATCAAAGATCTGGAGTCAGAAGGAAGCCTGTAGTCACTTCCTGTCTGCCAAGTGCCTTTCCTAGTCCATGGTGTTAACACAGCAGCTTCATTTGGAGGTGAGGTGTTTAAGGCTCTGAGAAGTTTTCTGACCTGCTTAAGCCATGAACAACTGTTGTGCAAGGCGAGGCCTCCTGTCTCTTGAGCTGTAGAACCCCTCTAGTTGATGACGTGATTTCTACAGAGAAGAAGTCTTGTGTATTGACAGGGACATGAACTTGGAATCTTTATTCTTCAAAGTATTTTTTCGGAACCCTAAAACTTAACAGTAAGTGCAAAGACTCTAAATAAAACACAAGAAGTATCATCAAAATGTGAAAACCTGACTCACATTGCTGTGTTAATATTGTCATGGCTAAGATTGGTAGGACCCAAGGAATCCAGTCTTCCAAAATGAAGCGATTGAGTCATTACTGCTCATTTGAATGTGCCCAACTTAGTGCCACCCCAAGTAGTGCCTTGTGTGGTCCTGAGCATGAGTTCCCTTTGTTTAACCAGTGCCTGTTGCCCTGTTTGCTGATGTGAGCTCTTTGATCTTCATTTGACATTATAGATGGGGACATGGTGAGGCATCAGGTGTGGGGACAGAGTGTTTGGGGATCACTCTAGGAAGAGAGGTTGCTTGAGTGCAAAGCACATGGCAAGAAGAGCAGAGGTCACAGGGAGTGAGTCAAAAGGGCTCCAAAGCTTCCATTTGCGCGCACCAACCACGGGTTTCTGCCTACAACCTACTAGAGCTGTGACAGACACACTAAGCAGAGGGGCCACGCCACTTCCATGTACCCACAAATGTCTGATCTATCTCAGGCCCCTTCTTGTTACTCTGGCAAGAGAAGAAATTTCTCTCATTTTGATCCAAACTTGGAGCAATTTTAGTCTGATGGAGAAGTTAACTAATGAACCTTTCTAATTTAGGGTCCTTCTTGACAAAACAGAAAAGAGAGCTAATGATGCTAGAAATGACTGTGTAGGGAGATAACAGACCAAGCATGAGTCCTCAGGAGCCCAAGGAAGCATGCTTCAGGAGGCATCCAGGGGCACTAACTCCACTGTGCAAGTGTCCTTTCTCGTATATGGTCTTCCTTTCATTGGGGGCTGAGGGGGTGGGGTGAGGAGGCTGATACTGTAGTCCAGGTTGGGCTCAAACTGGTGGAAGTCCTCCTGCATCAGCTGCTAGAGTGCTGGAATATTTTGCAAAGCTCATTCATGTTTTTACTTTCACGAGGGTCCCTCTCAGGATTCACTTTTGAAAAAATGAATTGTATTAAAGTGGTTTCTTAACAAAGGCATACCAGGACAATTTTTAAAAACAAAATTTGTAAATTTCTTACAAATGAAATCGCTAAACTTTTCCTCTTTATTAATGCTAATTTCTCATGCCTGAAGTTTGCATATTTTTCTGGTTAGCTCTTCTGAATTCTTATTTTTTTTTTCCAAGACAGGGTTTCTCTGTGTATCCTGGAACTCACTTGGTAGACCAGACTGGCCTCAAACTCACAGAGATCCACCTGCCTCTGCCTGGGATTAAAGGCATGTGCCACCACCGCCTGGCCAGCTCTTCTGAATTCTAACACTAAAGAATTCTTATTTCCCTAGTTAGGTAATCATAAACCACTTTCTCAACTTGTCACTTTCTCATGTCACACAGTAGCTATGACTTCTCTATTTCATGCACTTCCTGCAGAAGCACCTGTGTGGGAAACACAAGCCCCCCTTTGGAGCCACCGCTCTCTTACTTACTAGAAGGTAAAATGAGAATGACAACACATCTGCTTCATATAATTTTTGCAAGGATTCAGTGAGATGTATGTAGGAGTCACAGAAGCCTGCAATGATCTGAGCTGTTATCATTTGTTGTC
Organism: Cricetulus griseus; assembly: GCF_003668045.3. NCBI lineage: Eukaryota > Metazoa > Chordata > Mammalia > Rodentia > Cricetidae > Cricetulus > Cricetulus griseus. The sequence goes on along the minus strand of NC_048600.1, from coordinate 12,821,635 downwards.
TAATGGATGATCTCTGTACTTACACACCCATGTTTACTGCTGCAGTATTCAAGATAGCCAGGGAACAGAGCAGACAATGTGAAGACAATGTGGTGCATACACAGCATGGGACATTACACAGTTGGAAAGAAGGATGAAGAATGACAACTGCAGGAAAATGGATATAACTGATGTTAAGCAAAATAAACCAGACTCAGAAAGACCAGACCATGTTTTCTCTTACATGCAGAACTCAGTTTTAAAATTGTGTGTGTGTGTGTGTGTGTGTGTGTGTGTGTGTGTGTGTGTGTGTGGATAACTAGAAAGAGGATAATGAGAAGGTGGGAATGAGAAGGTGGGAAGTAGAGTGATAGAACATGTACATTAAGGAAGCAAACAGGAGGAGGAGCTGTGTGAGGGGAGAGTCCAGCAAAAGGGCGGAGTGTGTGTGGAGAGGTCATGAGCAAAAGTGTAATGCGACTGTATGGCACGTGTGTGAAGATGCTGTAATGAGACCTATTTGTGTACTAACACAAAGATTAAACAAAAGAAAACAAAACAAAGAATGCCAGCCAGTTAGCTTTGTTAACCAGTGAGCCTTGTGATTCCTGCCACCTCGGGGCTCTAAGACATGGCTGTGTAACTGCTGCAGTTTTAGCTCCTGCCTTCTTCCTCATATGTTGCTAGCATCCAGAGCATGGCTGCCACATAAATGAATGAATGTATATCGAAATTACAGCAATATTTTATGGGTAAGGAAACAGTCTCAGAGAGGTTGGTGACATAAAGTCTCCCAGTGACTTAGGGGAACTAACAGATGGTCCTCCTACCTGGCTGTCTTCTGTCACACCACTCCTAGATCTTACCTCATCATCTCAATCTTCAGACAGGGTATCTTTGTTATTAGGTGATCTTCAAGTGCTAAAAATAATTTAGAGTAAAAAGGATTCTTCGTTTGAAGCCTACCGTGGTATCCACAGCCTTGACTGCTTCTGTGGGAATGTGCTTTGGAACAGGCTCCGTCTGTGACAGTGTCACACATCCTGAAGCCCCTAAGGTGATGACCACGACCTGGCATCCCCGTTCTAGGAGAACCAATGCAGCCTTCCCAGCCTCAGTCGGATTATTCACTGCAAGGCCCGTTAAAATCTCAGCCTGGAATACGTGAGGAAAGAATCCATGGTGAGAATAAAGCAATTGAGATCTACTGCAGATTTGTCCCTTTAGAAAATGTGTCTTCCCTATTTTTCACAATGATTAAAGCAATGGGAACATTGAAGGACACTGGTGCAGAAACATAAATAAAAGGAACTAAAGTAAACCAGACGGTAGTAATGTGCACCTTTAATCCCAGGGGTTGTAGAGGCAAGTCAATCTCTGTGAGTTTGAGGCCAGCCTGGTCTACAGAGTAAGTTCCAGGACAGCCAGAGCTACCTGGCTTGTCTCCAAAAATTTGCTGTGTAGGATATTCTTAGAATGGGCATGGTGTGGTTTCAGGCTTACTATCTCAGTATTTGGGAGGCAAGATGGAAGGATAAGGAGTTAATGGCCCCAGTAAGTTCAAGCCAGCCTGCATTACAAAGTGACAAATGACAACAAACAAAATCCACACAAAAACAAAAACCTCAAACAAAACGAAACATTATTGGTTGGGGCAGAGTGTTGGAGAGATGGCTCAGTGGTTAAGAGCACTTGTTGAGCTGGCAGAGGACTGAGGTTTATTTCCCAGCCTCACACGGTGGCTTGTAATCACCTGTAACTCCAGTTCCAGAGGATCCCACCCTCTCATCTGACCTCCACAGGCCCCAGAACATACATATATGCAGGGGAAAACATTCAAATGCATAAAATAAGTCTAAAAATATTTTTTAAATTCTTGGGATAACTGGAGAAATCGGATATGATTTGTATATTAGATGACAGTACAAAATTAGTGATAATCTTACATGTGACAAAAGCATTAGGGGCTTTAGGAGATGCACACTAAAAGATTCAGGGGTATGGTACATTATCTATACCTCACTTTCAACAAAACAAAATATTTGTTTTTACTTTTCAATAAAAACAAAAAAATAAATACACACTTCGGGTGGGAGAACCAATATAGCAGTATGGACAGCTCACAAGATGAGGGGAGACTGATGTGTTGCTCTCTCAGCTCTGGATACAGGACTAGGAAGAACAAATGCAATCTATGAAAGAAAGCAAGAAGGTGGGGAGTAGGGGGTGGTCGCTGCCAGCGACTCCACAGACGCTGTGCCTGTAACACCGGCAGCTAAGCATGCCATTCCCCAGGCCTCTCCTGGCCTGGTATCTTTCTCATGCTGCTGCAGACGACTCAATTTTGTTTGTCTGCTTCTGCTAGAGAAGCTGGAAGCAGGCGAGCCCCTGCTGCTCACCACCTCCATGACCTTCCATAAATCAATAAATACAGTAATACAATACAGTAATTAAGTACAATAATTGAGCACAATCAGTAGTTCTCCTGGAACAGAAAAGCATCTTGGGCTGAGACAGGGTGCTCCTCTGGCATCTCTGGGGTGCTCCTCTGCTCGTGACACAGGTAGTTAAAAAATGCACTCGAGGAATTATATGGTACTTCTGACTCGGTGTATATAACTAAATAATTTTTTCCTATCACAGCTTAAGCACACACTATTAAGAGTGCATGTATGCCCTGCTTGTAGTTTCTGAGAATGTGCCCAAATTAAACCCATTTGTTATATGAAAACACAAAGTATGCAACTAGGCTGCTGTGACAGGTATGTTGTACCGGTGTGTACATTCTGACCCTTCGATGAGACACTGCTTCCTTCCTTAGACAGCAGCCTCCATGGGAACCTGAGTCTCTCCACCATATTGTCACATGGTCTGTACACTATAAGGCAACAGCCACTCCAGGAGTTGTGTGCTAATTACAGTTGCTAGTGGTAAAGGCACTTGCCATTAAGCCGAAGGACCTGAGTTCAACTCCCAGGACTCCCCTGAAACTTCCATACACCTGTCATGGCGTATGAGCATGTACACGGACAATGTATAAAGCCCTTTTAAAGTATATAACCAGATTGTGTCTTTCCTGTGTTACAGTTTAATTGTATGGTATACATTCTTAAGAATGGGACTGCGTCCCACTTTTACTTGCTCTGAGCATGCCCAAATGAGTCCTGTTGTTGTATAAAAACCAGTCTTCAAGTGTCTGCTCATTCTGAGCATCTGTGATCCCAATAGCAAAGGTTTCCTGTACTTGGCCATGTAACTTCTCTTCCTGTCTTTTGTGTGGCCCCTTTCAGTCTGACTGGTTGTACTCTGAGACCATCTTTCAATTTTAAGTATTTATTTAATTTTATGTGTATGTGTCTGAGTTGTGTCTCTGTACCATGTATGTACAGGAGCCTGAGGAGGCCAGATGAGGGCATTGGATTCATCCCTTGGTCCTTGAGTTAAAGATAGTTATAAGCTAACATCTGGGAACAGAACCCGAGGCCATTATCTTTTTTCAAAAAAAAAAAGATTTGTTTTTATTTATTGGTGTTCTGTATGCATGTGTGTCTCTGTGAGGATGTTGGCTCCCCTGGAGATAGAGTTACAGACAGTTGTAAGCTGCCATGTAGATACTGGGAATTGAACCGAGGTCCTCTGGAAAAACAGCCAGTGCTCTTAACCACCACTGAGTCATCTCTCTAGCCCTGAGGCCATTATCTTAAAGAATAAGCTTTGGGTTAATCCGTTTTCCTAGGACCAGTTCTGTCTGCTAAATTCACTGACCTATTTTCAGAGATACTCACTGATATCTTCTAAAAATCATGGCTCAGTGGTTAAGAGCACCGGCTGCTCTTTCAGAGGACCTGAGTTCTAGTCCCAGCACCTGCATGGTGGCTCACAACCATCTATAGTGGGATATGATGCCTTTTTCTGACATAAAGTACATTTTAGCACTCCTATACATAAGGTAAATACATAAATCTTTAAAAAAATGTGTTTAAAAAACTTTGAAATCTCTTCTAACAATCCCTCTACTCTGTGTATGTGCATGTGTGTGTGTGTGCATGTAAGAAGGAGCCCAGGCTACAAAGGCAAGGCATGTGTAAGTTTTGACCAATAGTCCTATTATGTTTCAGGAAACACTGGTACCAACTATCACACTTATAAATGAAGAATTCCTCATTTGAATTTTTCAACTCTTGCCACAGGCACAGAGCAAGTACAAGCCATGCTATGCTGTATCCTTATTCCCCATGTGTGGAAACTGGGATTGACAATAATTACTATTGCTTTGGAGAATTTATTATATAGAAATAAGTAAGTATAAAGTCAGGGGCAGGGACAGTAAGACAGATGCTTTGTCTTAACAGACTTTGTAATTTCATGGAGAAGATACATCACCTGAATAATCAATTTGGGCTGTGAAAATTGTCTGAAGAATAAATAGTATTTTTTCAGTATCTACCCAGGGAGTCAAAGCCAGTTTGGTGGTTGAGAGTAATGTAACCTCTTATTGTGAAATGGTCACTGTCTCCCACAAGTCCCTTTCCTAGCCCAATGCGCAACCATGGTGGTTGCTCAAAAATGTTGCATAACCTACTGTGGTTAGTTAGAATTAGTTTCCAGGTAGCAGCCTTCCTTGTCCTGTGTCTCCTGACAGATGACATTTTCAAGAGAGCGGTTTAGAAAGTCTAGACCTTCATTTAGCCTCAGCACCAAGGGAAAGGTAACCTTTCTCCTCAATCCCTTCCTCCCCGTGTGTGTTGCCTTCCAAAATGCATAAAGATGTTCTACAACTCAGTGACGAGAGAGTTCTAGTCTAAGGCTGTCATTCCTACTCTTATAAAAGAGTAGATTACATCACTGCACTGACAGGTATGTTGTACCGGTGTGTACATTCTGACCCTTCGATGAGACACTGCTTCCTTCCTTAGACAGCAGCCTCCATGGGAACCTGAGTCTCTCCACCATGTTGTCACATGGTCTGTACACTATAAGGCAACAGCCACTCCAGGAGTTGTGTGCTAATTACAGTTGCTAGATAAAACACAAGCTCAGGGAATTTTGGTTTTCAGAAAAAAAAAAAAACAACAAAAAACGACAAATAGTTTTGTATGTTTGCTCACGAATTATTTGAGATCCAAATGTAATTGGGCATTTCGTATTTTTATTTGTTCAACTTGGCAACTTTAAAATTAACGAGTCCAGGACAATGTGAAATAATTAAAATGAAGACAATGTTATCGATAGTGTGGGGACTGAGCAGAGGTGTATGTAGTCAGTGTCAGATTAAGGGCTATGGCTCAGATCCTTTACGGCCACTCAGGACTTAGCTATTTCCTGATGTCCACACCTCCAAAATCCCCTTTTTACTGAATTCATATGTGTTCAAACTGATGTGGTTAGTCCTGCCTCTCTGTTTTGTCCAATTGCCTGAAAGTTCTCTATAGAAGAACCACTGCCAGGCATTGGTGGCACACACCTTTAATCCCAGCACTTGTGAGGCAGAGGCAGGCGGATCTCTGTGAGTTCGAGGCCAGCCTGATCTACAGAGTGAGTTCCAAGACAGGCTCCAAAACAATACAGAGAAACCCTGTCTCGAAAAATGAAGAAGAAGAAGAAGAAGAAGAAGAAGAAGAAGAAGAAGAAGAAGAAGAAGAAGAAGAAGAAGAAGAAGAAGAAGAAGAAGAAGAAGAAGCAAACCAATTATCTTTACCTCACTTTCATTGCAGCACAACACATTGGAGAGGGTATAGAACTGGGGGTCTAGGTCAGCGGTGGCAGGAGCTGGATTGAACAATGTTTTCACTGCAAAGGAATGGGGAAGGGAATCAACAGTTATCACTTAAAAATATTAATTTAATATTTCTATGTATCCTTAAGATTAGATGTAAAGTAATGGGTTTTAGTATAGTGTTTTCATACTATTTATGTGTAGACATTAAGTGAGAGAAATCTGCCATCATTTTGCACTCACCAGATTAAACATCTATTAAACCATAGATACAGAAAAGGTATCTCAGTCTCAATGACAGCCTAGCACCAGTTCTTATTTCCATTTCCTCTGGCTTTCACTTTATCACTTCAGCTTCATGGGTGAGCATCATATTTACAACTAACATGATCGCATAGTTCAGGCGAGGACAACAAGAACATTAAAGTGAAAGTTTGGCATGAAAGGACATGCATGAATGCAGATGGAAAGGTGGACATTTCTGTAGTTAATCTAAGTACTTATCTGTAGGGATACCCTACCCATGCCTACTTGGGGCTGGTTACAGGTAATGCTAGCCACGCCTGCTTGGGTGTGGTCAGGGGGATGTGAGGAAGGTTTAAGAGTGAGGGACATGAACATGGGCTCCCTTCTACTTACCTTGCTTCCTGCCGACCGACAAGGCTGATCTGAGTGAGTAGCAATTTCCTAAATAAACCACCTTTATATCTAGACCTGATTCCATATTGCCCTTCCACTTTACTTATCTGTGGGGATGGTCCATAAACTCATTTTTTTAAGGGAAGAAAAAAGTGATGACAAGAAAGAAATAGCAAAGAATTCAAAAGAATTCAAAGTTTTCCTAGTACTGACAGTAAGTAGGAAACTGAGGTATATTTTGTCATCCATGCCAATACACACACACACACACACACACACACACACACACACACACACACACACACACACACACACACCTTCTGATCTTGGCTTCCAGGAGCTATCTGGCAACACAAGAAGATTGAGAAAGAGGGGAATTTCATTCACAGACTGAGTAGGATGGATGGGGATAGCAGAGCAAGAGAAGAGAGGATGTCACAGCCATTACCACAGTGACAGAAATGCTTTTCAGAGAAGAAAAGTGAGGCTTAGAGAGGAGGCCAGATGCAGTGAATACACTTGGACATGGTTAGGATGGGTCTGAACCTAAAATCCAAAGGATTTTAGGGTTTAATCCTCTTTAAAACAGCAACATATCTAGACCATGGCTCTATCCATTGCAACACATTCTTCCAATGCATAATATCTTACAACAGTTTTTGGTGTGAAATTCTGCCAATTCTCTCAAAGGCTTTAAAAATTCCATTTGTAAAAGCTCCCACTTTGTGACAGAACAAATAGATTGGCTGCTCTTCTTTTACCAAACTGGATCCATTGATTCATGTGGTAAATAATGCCACTGTCTAGTCCTAAGTAAAACCTCTTAGCCGCAGTTCTTAAAGACTGTTCTAGAACAATGGTTATGAATTTGGTCACACAACAGCAGAGCCTGCTCAGATGTAGGATTTCTAGGCTCCACTTTCAGTCCACTGAATCAGAATCTCTGAGGGTATGATCAGGGAATCCACACATTCACAAGTTCTCTAGGTGGCTTTCATATAGCTAGCTTGGCAGTGACACATCCCACTGTTCTGGGAAGATGCTAATCAGCTCATGGCTGAGGGAGATGGTACACCGTTGCAACCTTGTGAGCGTGTCTAGTCTGCTTCTGTACTTCCTAGGTCTTACCTAACAGTTGGGTCAGTGGTCTTGGCTAGTATAGGCTAACAGTATTGCCACATTTTTGCTATTTTAGACTTTTCAATGTCCCCCCACATAAATTATGCTTTTTCTCCCCTCAGATTTTTGTACAGGACAATTGGGTAGCTTAAATTAGAAAATGCATGTAAAACCCCATGTAAACTATAAAGTGTTGTCCAAATATAAAGGATTATTACTGTTATTATACTGTCCTTTGCAAACAGCAGACACCCCCGCCTGTCCACCCCTCTTCCTTCTGCTCGAGTGTGGAGCCCACCACCAACCTCCCAGTGGTTTCTCATGTCTTTCAGGGTTTAGAGATTCCCATTTTACAAGAAAGTGCTCTGTGCCCAGCTTTCAAATGTAGTCGGGCTTTAGGTTTCCAAATAGCATTGGGGTATTCTGAATAAGAATGGCCCCTGTAGGGGGAAATGCTGACCATGCCCTCTTGGGGGCTGGTCACATACTTGGGTGTGGTCAGAGTGACGTTGCAAGGCTTTAAATATCAGGTACGCAAGCATGAGGCTCTCTTTTCTCTCTCCCACCTGGCTGAACAGGACTGGCTCAGTTGCATGAGTACTTCCTAATAAACCATCTGTTTTCAAACGAGTTCTGACTCCTTGTGATCCAGTTAAGCTGGTGTCAGAAGTAGTTTTGATTCTGGACCCACGGGTGGGTCGTGACCTTTGGCAGGATTTATTCCCCTGCCTCATCGGCGCCTGGGCAGCCTTTCATCTTTCCCTCCCAACCCCCTTTCCCAGAAATGCTCATGGCACTAGTTGCCACAGAGTCTCTCCGGCACTGTTTGTGCTGAGAGGAGCCTGCCTTGGCTGTAGCCGCCTGGGAGTTTCATTCCTCCCAGGTCAGTCTCCCAGTACAAGAGTGGTTCTTATGTTTGAATATTTGGTTCCCAGTTGATGGAACTGTTTGGGAAGGATTAGGAGGTGTGGCACTGTTGGAGGGTGTGGGCTTTGAAGTTTCAAAAGCTTTGCCACTCCCAGTTAGCTCTCTCTGCCCAGTACCTGTGAGTGAGTAAGATGTGAGCTCTCAGCTATTGCTCCAGAACCATTCCTGCCTGTCTGCTGTTATGCTCTCTGCATTGATGGCAACAGACTCTAACCTCCTGAAACTGTAAGCCCCAAATAAACTCTTTCCTTTATAAATTGCTGCCTTAGTGTTCTATTGCTGTTCTATTGTGTCATGACCATGACAGCTTTTATAAAGTAAAGCCTTTAGTTGGGGTTTGCTTGCAGTTTCAGAGGTTTAGTCCATTGTTATCATGGTGAGTATGATGCCATGCAGGCAGACATTGTTCTGGAGAAATAGTTGAGAGTTCTTCATTCAGATCTACAGGCAACAGGAAGAGAGAGCCACTGGTCCTGGCTTGGGCTTCAAAAACCTCAAAGTTCACCCTCAGTGATACACTTCCTCCAACAAGGCTGTGTCTCCTAATCCTTTCAAGTAGCGACACTTCCCTAATGACTAACTAAACATTAAAAAAATCTATGAATCTATGGGGCCATTCTCTTTTAAACCACCACAGTTGCTTTGGTCATAGTATCTTATCACAGCAATAGAAAAGCAATTAATACAAGCATACTGTTCTTGATTTTCCTTAAGCATTAAATTGAATGCCATTGCTCAGCTCCCATCATCCCCAAGCTTGCATCCTGAAGCGTTTGTTCACAGGTGCTGTATCAAGCCACAGTAGCAAAGATGCAGAATGAAGCCATTCTCAGAGAAGTTCCTTTTGGTTCCTCCAAAGATACAGGACCTAGCAATGCCTTGTGCGTGCTCCTCTTATAGAAAGTGACAGGCACAAGTGTGAAGTACGGTGATGCTCATGCTTATGGGAGAAAAACAAAGGGAATTCTACACATCTCTCCGAGGAGCTGGCTTTACAAAAAGCGGACTGGCTGGTCTAAGTAGATTCGCTGGTCCTCTTTTTCCTTGGTTACCCGATAAATACTCTAAAGCTGCTAAAATGAATGAAGTCATCTATGCTTTGTCAGAGGAATATTTCTTTTTTTTAATTTTTCATTATGTATACAACATTCTGCTTCCATGTATCCCTGCAGGCCAGAAGAGGGCACCAGATCTCATAACGGATGGTTGCGAGCCACCATGTGGTTGCTGGGAATTGAACTCAGGACCTCTGGAAGAGCAATCAGAGCTCGTAACCTCTGAGCCATCTCTCCAGCCTCCCCCGCCCCAGAGGAATATTTCTATGCTTTATAACCAAAAAGAAGGCAGTCTTGTGCCATTCCTTCCTTCTAAAATAAAAGAAAACATAACTATAGCTGGGCGTTGGTGGCGCAGGCCTTTAATCCCAGCACTCGGGAAGCAGAGGCAGGCGGATCTCTGTGAGTTCAAGGCCAGCCTGGTCTCCAGAGAGAGTGCCAGGACAGGCTCCAAAGCTACACAGAGAAACCCTGTCTCGAAAAACCAAATAAAAAAAAAACATAACTATATGTGTATATGCTTGTTCACAAGAGAAAAATTCTGAGCAGTTACTCACTAAACTCATAAATGAATAGTTGTAAAGACTGGTGGGAATAGTCTGACTGTAGATTCAGTGTTGTACTTTAGGAAAAGACCTCATTCTTTGGACATTCATTGTATTATTGTATTCTTCTAATGAAGAAATGATATTTGGTTTTGTAGTGAGGGACAATGGAGAATAAGTTGAGATACAAATGATATGCCATCAACAAGGTCTCAACAATCGTGGAAGCTAAAAGATGGCATTATGTGGATTTACCAGGCTATTCTCTATGTCTTACTGTATTTGAAATTTTCTATAATGAGAACAGATGTTAAAGAAAATTACATTATGTTTTAGGCATCAATGGCTGGAATGAGGAGCTCTATAAATTAATTACTATAAATATAGCATAAAATCAAGCAAATCTTATTTGCCTATATTTCCCTGGGGAACATAATTCTTTCCAACTGACACAGGTTATGTAATTGTGGTGTCTGATGTGTGGTTTATAGTATCTCAGCTTAGGGCAGAAGTGAAAATACTACAAAGAAATCACTCTTCTTGGCTTCTCCTGCTATAAATAAACAAAATCCTTAACCAGGATGAAGAAGCATGAGAAAAATAGTAGACACAGGTAGTTAAAGAGAGGTGCAAATTTATAACACCCAAGATGGAAAAGATGATGTCATCCTGGGACCAGGCAAAACCAGAGAATGACTTGGAGCTGCAGAGAGGGTGACAGGACACAACAGTAATTATCACTCATTACAGAGGAAGATACACCGAACTCCTGGTCATCTTAACCACACACCAATGACTGACACAGTAATGTTGACAAGGAGGTGGTGGAGCTTAGGGAAGCAGCTGGTAGGCTGGGAAATCGGGCAGAAAGTCTTAATGCTGCCATGGAAAAGAGGATGGCCAGTTAAGAATGCCCCAAGAACTAGTTTCAAGGAGCAGGGGACTAAAGTCACCCCCAAGCAAAGGAACTGTGAGAAGAGTGGGATACCCCAACACTGGCTCGGCTGTCTCTCCACTGGAGGCTGTTTTTTGGGGGGACTTAAGCTGCAAAATAGCTCCAAGTTTGGCCCTCACATGGGGCAATGTTATTGCAGAAGTCTCCACAGCCAGCCAAGAGGTTCAGTTTGCCAAATGGAAAAGGGCTAAAGTGGCATTAAAAGACACTTTGTATCATACCTAGGATTTAATCTTGGCGATCTTACAATCTCAATTATTTATAATTGTCCTTGTAATGTTCCATTTGCTTTGAAATGGATATAAAGACCAGACCCAACATGAACAGTTTCAACATTGGCAGCCCCAGCATCAGCTCTCCCGGCAGGTCTACCTAACTGCACTGTGACCCAGTGGGAACTGATTTTGTTGTTTCTTTGTTTTGACATTGTTAGTGCTGTGTCTAAAGGCAATTTTTCCATTTGGGTAAACCAGGGACAGTTTTGAGAAAATGTGTTTAAGATAGGACTTCCCTTGTAGACCACCTGGGTTATATAATGTGTAGAGTTCAAATTTGCTACTTTTAAGGGGTGAAAAAGAGGCGTGAAGTCAGATGTCGAAGAAGTACAATGTTCCCTCACAGGCAGCAGGTCACTAGAGTTGCCTGCTGGGCTCTGTGATCAGCCGGTGGTGCCATCAGTGATTGTGAGAGTTCTTAGCCCATATCTCCTGTTGTACAGCACAGACATGGCAGAGCTGGAGCAAGCAGTTGACTTTTTCTTCACTGAGGTTCCCTATTTGCTAAGTGATTCATTTGGAAGTCAGTACCATCCTTCATGATGCCTAAACTAATGCTCTCTTTTCATTCTTATATTCTTGTCTCACTGGGACTGAAGATGCACCAAATACACACACACACACACACACACACACACACACTCCATCCCACCCCACCTCACAGTGCAGAATCTAAGCTGCATCTGGCTGGCCACCTACCAAATAAGGCCAGCTGCCTGCATGGAGGATTTCTAGGCAGAGGTCCTCACTGCTAAGATGCTTTAGGGTGCCTTTGCTTCTTGAGCAACACAATCACTGAATCTACATTCTGGCTACTGTTACAATGTGTGGACTTTATTGTTCTGCTCCTCAACATCAGTACCATGTGGCAGTTTCTAAAGTGGGGTTCAGGGGACAGCAGCTCTTCATTGTGGAGCCTGAAATCCTGTTGTCTCTTCTCATTAGAAGTGGGAGGTGGATTAAGCTATTTAGCTCCCCTGAGTTTCAATCTGAGAGAACTGTGCAGCTGAAGATAACGTTGAACTTTTGATCCTCCTGCCTCAGTCTCCCAAGTGTTTGGAATTCTATGCATGTACCACCATGCCCAGCTTGTAGGGTTTCCTGGGATCAACTGTATTGAAAAGAACTTTGTGAATTATAAGCTGTAAACTACACATAAGCACAAGGTGTTAGCACATCCAGTCTTATTGCAGAGTAGCTAGCTGCCTTTATCTTGGTTTGGTTCTCCACAGATTCAGTTATCCATGATCAATGTCAACGAGTCCAAAAATATTAAGTGGAAAAATCTCAGACATTGCAGTTCCTCAGTTGTAGTTTTCACACCATTCTGAGGCATGCAGCCAAATCTCATGCCATCCTGATTCATGCCCCTGGGTGTCAATCAGCCTTCCACCCTGTATAGATAGCTTGTTAGCCACATAGTTGGACTGGTCAGGTATTGAGGTGTTTGTTTTCAAGGAACCCCTATTTTATTTACAGTGGTTCCAAAGTACAAGAGCAGTGAGGCTGGAATTCAGGTATGCCAACATAAAGCCATACAGTGCTTTCTCCCGGTGATAAAGTCTAAGTGCTTGACTTAATGAGGCAGGAGAAAACGTATGCCTGGGAGGAAGGAAGATAAAATAGCACTAGTTCTACATTGTACCTTAAGATGCAAAAGCTATGGCCATACTATGTGATGAGCACTCACTGAGATGCAAAAGGCACTAAAGTAGTTCAGCACTGTGGCAGGCATCCACAAGGGGTTTTGGAATTAATGTTCTCCAGATTAGATGGGACTGCTATGTAGGAAAGATCATGCAGAATTAATGCTCAGGCACACCGGATCTTTGTAGAAACAGGAAGTAGGAAACTAAGCATGGTGGTGAACACTTGTAACCCCTGCAATTAGAAGACGGAGGCAGGAAGATCAGAAATTCAAGGCTAACACAAAACCTTGTTTCAAAACAAAACAAAACATACAAACAAAAAGTTAAAGTAAGCGAGGTGGCCAGTTGATTACCACCACCCACCCTCTTCTTGATGGCACAAGACCCTCAGCTTCTGAAGGGGAATTGCTGAGTGGCAGGGAACAGAGGAAACATTTCTGGACCCCACCCAATGGCAGTGTGAGGTCAGGCTGTGTCTCACCTGTGATGGCTGTACCTTCCTGTCCTCCACAAGCGGGGCAGGCTGCAGAGAACTAGAGGAGGCCAGAGGAAACAGTGGTCTCTGAGAAGCAAGGGTAGTAAGAAAGATAACTGAGGTGAGGATACACTGTACGAAGACAGACAGACAGGAAAGCAGAGAAGCACACTCTCTGCACACAGAAGAAACAGGTAAAGTTTTCACTTTACCTGCTTAGAATGAGTAGAAGGCACAGAATAGGCTTTTTTGTTTGTTTGTTTGTTTGATTTTTCGAGACAGGGTTTCTGTGTGTAGCTTTGGAGCCTGCCATACAACTAGCTCTTGTAGACCAGGCTGGTCTCAAACTCACTGCTCTTTTGTTTTTGAGATGGGGGTCTCATGTTAACCCAAACTGGTCTTGAAATTGCTATATAGTTGAGGATGAACTTTAAAATATATTTAAAAAAATCACATTTATTCATTTAGTGTGTGCACATGCATGTGCACATGGCAGATTCCTACAACAGAGCACAAGTGCTGGCCAGAGGGCAACTGTGGGATATATGTAGTTCTTTGCTTCTACTGTGTGGGCCCTGGAGATGGAACTCAGGTCATAAGGCTTGGCCTAAGTGAGCCATCTCATCAACCTGCCCTGGAACTTCTGATCCTTCTGCCGCCACCTCCCAAGTTCCAGGTGACAGGTGTGCACTATCACACTCGTTCATGTAGCACTGGGACCCAACAGAGTTGCTAGGAAGCACTCCACCAACTTGGCTACCTCCAGCTCCAGACACTGCTGGCCACAAGCGTTGGACTCATCTGTGACACTCTGAGAAAATGGAACCAAATGAATTTTGGCTTTGAATTCTTTTTGACAGCTTTGAGTCCATTAAAAATACAGTAAATGTCAGTGAGAATTTGCCACAGTATATTGTTTTGCCAAGAGGAAAATTTGTTAAATCAGTATAAACACTGTAAAATTCCCCACAAAATCATTTCACAGATTTAGTTTCCTTTAAAGAAGAAACTGGATTTATATATTTATTGTGGGGGAGGGGTGTGTACACATGCCATGGTACATGGGTGGAGGTCAGATGACAGCTTGAAGGAGTTGGCTTTTCCACCCATCATGTAGTTCCCGGGTATTTGTCTCATGTTGTCATGTTGTCAGGCTTATCAGCAAATATCTATACCCATTAAGCCATCTTGCCAGTTCTCAGTGACTTATTTTCTATGTATTATCATATAAAATATGAAACACTTTGGGGAGAAATCATGTACACACACACACACACACACACACACACACACACACACACACACACACACCATACACATATACTTTGTCCCTATGGCCAAGTCACCCTTTAGGGGCCTGATATCATCTGTATATACTATACTATTGTTTTCATCTTCTTTATTTCATATCTTGCTGGGAAGTTTTATTAGGGAAGATCATTGTAGTTATCTATTTTATTCTTACTATAAATCACATAACTATTGACACAGTATCAAACAAAGGTCAATATCGTAGGAGCAGCTACTTTTTGTCTGGAGTAAATGGTGATACATCAAGGTATGATCCTATTATTTTTGAGACACGATTTGGCTCAGGCTGGCTTTCAACTCCCCATGAAGCCCAGGCTTCCTTCCCCTAGCTCTTGGGTTCTGGGATTCCAGGTGAGTGTCACCCCACTAAACTATTCCAGTTCTAACGTAGAGAGGAAACTGGATAGGAGAGAAGATTGGGACTCACAAGTGTGACACCATGCTTGGCATCGTATCTTACTTCATTCTATTCATAGAACAAGCATACAGGACACATTTCTGTCTGTATTTTACACACAGGCTCAGAAAAATTAGCTAGTTTTGCTAAGACCCCAAACTCAACAAGGGGTAGAAACGGGATGCATTCTCTCATAGGCAATGGAGGAAAAATAGAAACAAACTACCTGGATTAAAAATATATGCTCGTCGGGCATTGGTGGTGCACGCCTTTAATCCCAGCATTTGGGAGGCAGAGGCAGGCGGATCTCTGTGAATTCGAGACCAGGCTGGTCTACAAGAGCTAGTTCCAGGACAGCCTCCAAAGCCACAGAGAAACCCCGTCTCGAAAAACCAAAAAAAAAAAAAAAAGATATGCTCATGCATCATTTGTTGGGAGGTCAAAGTGGGAGAAGAGAGAAACCCAGGCTTCTTATCTCCCGAGGCGGACCTCATCATACAGCGCTGGGACCTCATCATACAGCGCTGGGGCCTCATCATACAGCGCTGATTGGGTAAGTTTGAACATTTTCAAAGTCGAAGTACAACAAAAGAGCCAGCTAACAGACAACATAGCACTCATTACATATAATCTCTTGTATATTAAAAAAAAATGATAGCATTTTAGAAAAAGAAGAAACAGTGAATCTTTATTTTTGTGTGTTTGTTTTGTTTTTTTGAGCCAGGGTCTCATTTTGTAGCCCTGACTGTCTTGGAACTCTCTTTGTTGACCAGGCTGGTCTCAAACTCTCAGAGATCTGCCTGTCTCTACCTCCTAAGTGCTGGGACTAACGGCGTGCGCTACCACCTCTAAAAATGAGTCTTTGACTCCTGGAGACAAGCATCAGAATGCACTGGGCAGTGACATGTGATAGCAGGCAGCGGGACACATCTTTTCACCTTGGCTGTTACCTTGCTACAGTCTTCAGGGGCTCCAGTTGCTCCTCAGGTCGTTTCTGGTAACTAGACTCCAGATTTTATATTTAGGGATATCGGATATGCTACTCATGTTGTTTTTACTCTATTTGTGAGTTTTTCTAACATTATCAAGAACTACAAGTCGGTGAATCTCACAGATGGAGGAAAGAATATTTTACTACAAAGTAATGCTTTACTCAACTTGAAAGGTTAACTTTAATTAAGACAGTGATAAAAGCTCTTACAGGAAGAGTGACAAATCTTTGAAATTACCTCCACTGCTGCGGGCCATTGTCAGGGCTTCCAGAGAAGTTGCTGGGCTGATTTCGAGTTGGCAGATCATCACTTTGGCTCTGCTAATGACACTGGCTGCCTTCTTCAAGTCTTCAGTATTCAAAAGCAGATTTGCTCCAGCCACTATGACGATGATATTCTGGCCTATAAAGAAATTCTACATATTTATACCAAACCAAGCCAAGCAGAGCAGTGATATGCTGCACTGTACAGCCGTCCTCTGAAGGCATTATTCGGAACATTTTAGAAGAATTAATTTTAATATTTCCAGGACATTTGGGTTTAGCTATTGTGTTCCAAATGTATTTTTGGCAATATTTCTGTGAGATTTATAATATTCCGATTATTTTGCTTTTTAAAGGAGATAGGATCTTGCTATGTTTTCCAGGCTGGTCTTGAGCATCTAGGCTCAAGAGCTCCTCCTGCCTCACCTTCCCTAGCATGTGGACTGTGAGTACATACTACCAGACCTGACTTACTATGAAAACTCAATTATTTTACATTTATTTATTTATTTTGTGAATGTGTGTGCATGCATGTGAGTACATGTATGCCATGGGCATGCGTGTGGGTGCATGTATATCATGGGATGCATGCGGACGTGATACGATTCGGCTCTTTCCTCCTACCATGTGGGTTTCAGGGAAGCAACTCATGTCTCCAGGGATCTGCATGTGGGGACGTCTCTCCAGCCTGACAATCACTTTGAACACAATCTTATTTTCCTTACTAATATTCTTATATACAAGGACTAATAGTTGAGAAATGATGTGCAACCTATGTTTCTTTTATGTGAAATGACTAATACATGCATATGGTAAAGACTGTGAATTCTATATGATGGGTACCATATAGACGACTATTGGTAGGAATAACCCTGTAGAATCCTCAAAACAAATGCTCTACTGTATATGAACAGGTCACATATGTGCCATGTTCTTCCCCAAAGTGACCCTGTTACTCCGGGTACACTTTTTATAACTAAAAACCAGAAAATATATGAGGTATGTAATCTCTAGCTTTATTTGGTCTGTACTACACAGGCTTTGATACACTCTCAGCATCTGAACCCATTCTCTATAACCCTTATAAGCACCCACACAGGAGGGGTGGTGATGCAGCTAAATGGTGTGTGTGTGTGTGTGTGTATGCACGAGTGTGCATGAGTATGTGGGGAGGGCAGAGGAAAAACAGACGTTGTTCTTCACCAGCTACCTTTTTAAAAAAGCATTTCCTTTTGAGACAGGGTCTTTTATTGGCCTGACATTTGTCAAGTAGACTAAGGCAGTGAGTCCAGGGGATCTTCCTGTTTCTGCTGAGGGCTGGGATTGCAAGTGTGTGCTCTCATGCCCAGCTGTTTTTTTTTTTTTTTTTTTAAAATTATTCTTCTTCAATATGGGTTCTGGGAATTGAACTCAGGTGTCTGGCACTGAGAAATGAACTCATAGAGGTGTGCAGTCCAGCATTAGAGGCACAATAGTACCTGTGGCTCTGACACTTGAAATATTGCTAGTTTGAACTGAGATGCACTTTGAGTAGAAAATACACAGTGGGCTTCAAATTTAGTGCAAAGGACAGGAAGTAACTATCTCACTATTGTTTATGTGTGTTGGGAGTATGTGTGTGCTAAAGCACACGTGTGGAAGTCAGGACAACAGTGGGAGTTGCCTTTCTCTTTCTACTCTTTCTACCACATGGGTCTAGGGAACCATCTCATGGAGGCAGGCTTGGCAGCAGACATCTTTGCCTGCTGAGCCATCTCTCTGGCCCCACTAATTTTGTAAAAACGCACTGAAAAGTTTTATTTTGAAAATAAATTCAACTACATGTTGAAATGATAATATTTTGAATAGATTTGGCCAACATATATATTGTCTAAATTAAATTTACCTGTTTCCCTTTTTCTTTTAAAAACATGGTGCCTGGACAGTTTAAAAACTGCTTGTGGCTTGTCTTTTATTTCCATTGGACAGAACAGCTCTAAAGGAATGGGTTGTAGCAGGCACTTTTTAGTGCTGCAGGCTGCTCGTGCAGATCTTGTATAGACATGACCTAAAATTACCTCTCCACACAGAACAAATCCTAGCCTATCGTCTTACCACATGTGTGTTTGTTGGCCATGAGGAAAACTTAATAAAGTGTGGATGGCTTTGCACAAACTCAATCTCAGTCCTGGAAAAATGCAATGAGCCCACTTGTGGAAAGAGTACATCTCTCCTTGCTTTTCCCTAGCAGTGACCTCATTCTCTCTGCTGGAGTCAACTGTAGTATAAGGTAATACACATTTCTAGACGGGCTTTTGTGGTTGAATGACAAGCCTAAGACCAAATTGTCCACAGACAAAGACACGTGGCTAGCTCAATCATGCCTTAAACTTAACTTGCCAAAATACCACTCATCACTTTGTCTGGCACTCTTTCCCCTTCTTTTGAAGAGGCTGATTGTTCCCTTTCTCTGTATTTACTACTATTTTTAGACAGTCTCACTCTGTAGCCTAGGCTGGCCTTGAGCTCCTTGTTATCCTCCTGTGTGAGCCTCTGAGCACTAGGATAACATTTGTGCTTCCATGTCCTGCACAATCTATACCCTAGGATATTACCTTACTATAAACCAGGCTTACCATAATATGCATTCAATATATAATGTTAAATTTTGCATTGAAAATGAAGATTTTGGTTCACAGATAATGGAGAAAAACTGAAGTCATTCCTAGAACACAACATGAGGTTTAAGATCACAAATGACCTGCTTTTGACAAAAAACATTATTGACAACATAGCTTAATGTAATAAATGCACTTTCTATAGTCAGAATGAAGACTTAATTAACCTAGTGTCTTTACTATTGCAACCTTAGAATTGCTGAAGTTGAGAATAAAATGCTGTATCACCGATGTAAAATGGTCATGGGGAAGTGTACTGTAAGGGGCTGGAGACGAGGCTCCAGTTGGTCAAGTGCTTGCCTAGCATGCACCAAGCCCAGGTTTGGTCCTTAGCACTGCATGAACTGGGCATGGTGGAACATGCCTGTGATCCCAGTAACTCAAAGATGTAGGCAAGAGGGTCAGAAGTTCAAGGCCATCCTGGAATTCATGACATCTAGTCTCAAAGCAAGCAAACAAAAAACAACCAACCAAACAAACAACCCCAAACAAATTGCCTGAAATCCCAGCACTCAGAAGGCTGGACAGGATGTCACTGAGTTCAAAGCTAGCCTAGGCTACAAATAACTCCTCTTGCAAAAGTATATATGTAGTCAATATATTAAGTGGAAAATTATTAACTATTATGTGGAGATACTGCATGAATGGTTCCTAAAATGAAAAACTTAACATGTTTCAAATTGCATGCTTTTTTGAGTAGCATGATCAAATCTCACACCATCTGATTCTGTCTCACTTGGGACTCAAGTCATCTCTTTGTCCAACATAACAAGTAGATACTGCCTGTGTATTCACTGCTACCAGATAGTCACTTAAATAGCCATCTTGATGATCTAATGGACTGTTTAGATACTGTGGTTCTTGTGTTCATTGTAATCTCTACTCAGTAGCCTAATGCTACAGCAGAATGCCCTGTTCACCTCACTTGATCTCATGTGGGCACCGTGTTATCTCACTTCATCACAAGAAAGCCGAGTGCAGTAAAATAAGATCTTTTGAGATAGATTATATCGATATAACATTTATTATACTATATTGTTACAAATATTCTATTTTATTATTACTATTGTAAATCTCTTACAGTCTCTAATTTATAAACTAAACATTAATCATAGGGATATACATACAAGAAAAAACACACACAAAGAGAGAGAACAGGAATATTGGCAAAGTATTAAAATGTATTCCTCTATGGCAGTGGTTCTCAACCTGTGAGTTGCAACCCCTTTGGGTTGCATATAAGATATTTATATTATAATTCATAACAGTAGCAAAATTATAGTTATGAAGTAGCAATGAAATAATTTTATGGTGGGGGGTCACCACAATATGAGGATCTGTATTAAAGGATCACAAATTAGGGAGGTTGAGAACCACTGCTCTATGGATAAGAAAGAAACACTGTATAAATCAAAAACCTTGTAACAGACCCCAATGCACTAGGTTCTATCCTACATGCCCTGGGGCTGCCTGGTCTTTCCAAATATTGACCTTAATTTAAAATAAAAAACTCAGTGCAGATATTTTTACACTTAGAACATTTGGTAGATTATGAAATCTCAACTTTAAAGTCATTCCTGTTTTTTTTTTTTGTTTGTTTGTTTTTTGCTTGTTTGAGGCAGGGTCTCACTTTGTAGCTCTGGCTGTCCTGGAACTCTCTATGTAGACCAGGCTGGACTCAAATTCACAGAGATCAACCATTATGTCAAGCTATAGTTACTGTTTTTAAAGATAAATGTTTTAACTATGGTAAAGCCATATAGTAAAGTTGTGTACACTGACTTTTGAGTTTGGATTAAAGAGCAGACAAATTGAGTACAAGGATAAGTTAGAAGTAATTACTTGCAGGCATTTGCTCAGTAAATAATCTATAAATATGATTCATCAAACTTTATTTTACATCTGTTTACATTTATTTACTTCGTGGAAATGGCAGGTAAGCACTTGACTGTTTTGAGACACACATGTCACTTCCGAGCTCCCTCGAAGGGTAAAGGGGACATGACAGGATATAGATCATATTTGGAGGCATCTTCATGCATATCAGATGGAGTCTTGTACACATGATCAAGGTGGGGAATATGATTTAAGGGAAGTGTTTTTATATGGATTGGAAAAGTCACACCTTAGGTCATGGAGCAGTGGGCGTGGTACGAGGATGGCAGGACTAGGGTACAAGTGTTGCTTCCAGGCTAGTTCTGGAGATGAGCTGTCTGTTTCACAGTGACACTCGAATGGGAAGCACATACCTTCATCATCGACAATTATAGAAGCAGCTCCTGTTGCAGCAGCTCTGGTCTGATATGTAAATTCTACAAGAAAACCAAAATTACAATCACATAATACAGCCTGGCATGGATAATTTATTTCAACAATTTCAATGTGACACTAATTCTTGGAAACACTTTTTAACCTTCAACCATCTGGAATGAGTTAAAAAAATAAGTAATTAGTGCTAATTTATACCCATCACCTATACAATGAGGAAACCCGGCATCTTTACAGTTAGTGGAACCTTTGCATTAGCAACGACCCATCAAACTACCCACACTACTCCTTAAAATTATTCACAGTTGTATACATATGAATGTTTTAGAACAACATATTCCTTTTCTTCATTGTAAAAAAATATGACAGACTTGAGATAAAAAACAAAAGGTTAAATATCTAAAATGAACTTGTTTGATTTTCTTCATTTCCATAAGCTTTGTATTTCATCCCGAACTGTGATCTGGTATGGAAACAATCACCAGGCAGTCTCTGATAGCAGAGAGCCCTGAACTGGGGGCAGAAGACCTGTAGTCTATTCCTGGCCACAGCCCCGACTAGCTGGGTACTCTTGGAAAAAACCCAGAGCCTTCCTCACTGGTCTTTGATTTTCTTCTGTAGTTGTGCTTCAGCCTTGTTAGTTTCTGGGATGGCCTTCAGCTGTATCATTCAATGATTTCTCTTTAAACACCCTTTGTTTTTCCTTGTCACCTGCCTCATGGCCATTGAATGACGATCTGTAACCTCCTGTGACTTCATTCCCATCTGGAGGAAAGCAGCCCATAAGGCTTGTCTGGCCACTGGACAGGACCTAATCATCACGGTTGGCTTTCAGTTCTCCCCATAACAAGATCACAGAATAAAGCTATACATGATAAGCCAGGCTGCGGTGATGGCTCATGTCTGTGATCTTTGCACTCAGGAGGCTGAGGCAGGAGGATTGCCTGGAGTTTGAGGCTAGTTTAGGCTATATAGTGAATACCAGGTCAGCCAAGGCTATATAGAAAGACCCTTTCTCAAAAAAGTAAAATCAAACCAAAATAAAGTAAAATTCCTAAAGAAAATTATAACCAGGGGACTGGAGAGATGGCTCAGCAGTTAAGAAAGTTATAAACATTAAAAGAGATGAAAATTTACCTGTAGAAATGTGATTTTGTTTTAAGTTTTCTATGTAATCATTGCCAAAAGAATCTTTGCCAACCTGTACCGAAGAAATGATGAGGATTAGATCTTTTACATTTAGTAAAATGTTACAATGTAGATTTTAGAATATTTAGCATTTTAAAAGGGCATATCTGCATGGCACTTCATAAGCACTAATTAATTAATCTGAATGTAAGATGCTACACTTGACTTCAGCCCAAAGGATGTTCTGTTCTGTAACCTGTTTTACTCACATCTCACCCAACACATGAAACATGTATGTCTGTGTACCACCTGCGTGCCTGGTGCCCAAGAGGACCAGAAGGCTTCAGATCTATTGGGACAGGAGTCATAAATGGTTGCCACCTGCCCTGTGGGTGCTGGGAATTGAACTTGGGTCCCCTGAGAGAGTAGCCAGCACCCTTACTGCTGAGCAGCCCTCTGGCCCAGTATCAGTTTATTGAAGGCAAAACGACACAAGAGTTGCATACACGGCACAGGCAATGCTATGTTTTGTTGTTGGTTTTTCGAGAGAGGGTGTCTCTGTAGCTTTGGAGCCTGTTCTGTAACGTGCTTTGTAGACCAGGCTGGCCTCAAACTTACAAAGATCACAAATTCACAAAGATCTGCCTGTCTCTGCCTCCCGAAAGCTGGAATCAAAGGTGTGGGCCACCACCTCCTGCTAGTTTTTTGTAATCTGTCTTTTATAATTCTTCACCTTTAAACTTTGTATGCATTCATCATTTATTTATATTTCTGGACTTACTTTTACAAAGGTTAGGATCTCATGCTAATGTGGATGGGAAAAGCCCACAGGGCCTCATACTGCACAAAGAACTATAGGCAACTACGGAGAATGGGACAAATAGTCTTTCCCAGGGATGGTCAGCTTCAAAAACATACAAGGAACAGTATACAGATTGAGCAGGTCATATTTATGAATGTATAAATTTATACATACACATACAATGAGAAAGTCATGAATTTCAAAGAGAGCAAGGGGGATTATGGGCTATGTGATTATATTATAATCTCAACAAATGAAAGAAGTAGTTAAAATAAGCTTGAGATCTGCGAATGCCAGAGCATGTGAGCCCTCAGCAGGTGGAAGCCGGAGGAAGGACAAATTCAAGGACTTCCTGGGTTACCTACTGAGACCTACTTGTTCCCCCACCCCCAGTGTAACAAGAAGCATACACTTCCTAATCCTTTTTCTTTGTTTCTGGCTCAAACTGAAGTTATTAGAAATTGCTAAGAAGTCACAGTAGATCCTTAGAAGCGGGTTTTGTTTGTCTCCTGCAACTGAGGGCTAAATGAACATACCCTGAAAATCACAGTGAATCACGCAAATGGGCTCCTCACAAAG
Source organism: Cricetulus griseus (assembly GCF_003668045.3). Taxonomy (NCBI): domain Eukaryota; kingdom Metazoa; phylum Chordata; class Mammalia; order Rodentia; family Cricetidae; genus Cricetulus; species Cricetulus griseus. The sequence continues at coordinate 12,797,904 of NC_048600.1, read as the reverse complement.
GAACTAGTTAGGAAACCCCGATGGGCCTAATAAAGACTATGACAAAGGATATCTGGGGGGCTCTGTTTCCCACTCAAGCTTGGTCCATCAAATTGACAAGAAAAATTTAAATGTAAGCGTCTTGGCCAGGAGGCAAATGGTGCATATGGGAGTCAGAGAACTTGGAGTCTTATTTCAGTGTTGCCATTATCAAGCTAATTAAAATTCTTTGCATTTTGCCTCAAATTGTTCCATCTGAGCCAGGCTGGAGGGGGGAACTGGTGTGAGTTCTCTCTGGCAGGCAGGAAACCAATGGTTCTACAACGCTGGCTGCACATGAACACACCCCAGGAAGGTTAGACATCCCGATAGCCTGGTCATACTCCCGTTAATCCACACCCTGCAGGTGGAGCTGCACCGGAAGGTGACTACTGTGTGTGGTTCAGGTGGAAGACCACTGGGCCTCGGGATTACAGGGCTGGGAGGGTATCGAAAAGCCCTGTGTGAGTCGAAGAGATGTAAATGAGAGTTGAAGATGAGATCAGTGGAGATCATGGAAAGCATGGCCTGCAGAATTTGTGTAGGTCACCAGGCTGGACTTGACACTGGGATGAAGATACACTACAGCAGCAGGGATTTCCCGGGCTTGTGTTTGCTGAACCTCCTCAGTTAGAAGCACTGCAGGTTTGTCCCCGCCCCCCCCCCTTTTTTTTTTTTTTGTCTTGTCTGTTTCTATCTTTCTAAAACTCACATTTGGCCAAAAATAATTTTAGTTTTGGAGTTGTGAGTGAAAAGTCATTCTTAACTTGACTGCATTAGAACACAGTGTCCATACACTGTGTTTATTTCCATGCCTTCACTTCTGAGAACTTAGGAGTCCATTCTTCTCTCCTCCACCTACTCAAACTGTACCTGTTTTTCAAGCACCAACTTATGTCTACCTTCCTTCTTTTGGCTCTCATTAATCTGCTCATTTCCAGAACTCCTACACAGCATTCCTGATCACTGCCATAATTCAATGCCATCTTACACTGTTTGCAACTCCGTATTTGTTCATTGGGGCTTCCTAAAACTTGCAGATGCTAGCTTGAAATATATTGGCCCTTCCCACGGCCCTGCACATGGCAGGGGTCTCATTAGAATAGCATCATCTCAGGTACTCTACAGTTGATTTTCTTGGACCTATCTTATTCCTGAAGGGATGTAACCACTAGCACAGGAGTATTCTGTTATGGCTGCAGATAAGGCTTTGCTTATAACAGGTCTCTTGTCTTGAGGACACTATTCCTGCAATTGCAAACAATCTGAGGCAGTCTATCTGCGCAGCCTGTTCCAGCTGCAAGCAGGCAGTCAAGTGCAGCTTCAACAAAGATTTAAGTCAGGGCAATTCACAGGACCCAATGATCTTGCATAGAAAGGGTCTTCTGGTTATGAAGGTGTTCTCATACACTGCTGTTCAATCTCTCTTACATGGAGCTCCCACTTATGGTTTTCCTTGTTTACACAAGGATTAACAATTTATAAAATACAAAAACAATGCAATAAAAGCAAAAAACAGTATCATAAGATACAAAGCCTCATTTATTACTGCTGTTAATTCCAGGGGCTGTAAAGATCTAGCATTAAGTTGTTATAAGTCATTCTGTTTACTTCTGGTTTCTGTAATGTCTAGACCAGGGACAAGCTGAGCATAGCCTGAGGAGTAGGCTTTTGGGTTGCACTGTGCCCTTTGTCACTGGACTTCCTGCCTGGTCTTTCTGCCGAGAACTAGATGCTATCTGTATTAGAAATGAGACAATTTTACATTTGTAGGAAGCAAAACCATACCATTTCTTCAGATCACCCTAGTGTGCTGGTTCCTGGCTTGGCCACTGGGGTCCACGTCTGCTTGTAGTTTCCTTACATCAACACAGAAAAGCAGCTCAGGCTCACACTGGGTCCCTGCACCTTGAGCTTTTTTAAAACATGGTTCTTGTTGTCAGTGTTTGATGTTTCTTCTTCCTCTTCCTTTGTGTGTATGCCTGTGTCTCTGTGTGTGGGTATGTGAGGGCACACACATGTATGGGTGATCATGTATGTATGTGTGCATATGAATGTGAAGGCCAGGGGTCAACTTCTGGTGCCATCCCTTTGGAACACTATCGATGTTGTTTGAGGCGATGTCTCTTACTGGCCTGAAAGTTTCCAGTTTGGCGAGGCTGGCTGGCTAGTGAGCCCCTTGGCTCCTTCTGTCTTGGCCTCTCCAGTGCTGGGATGTACACCAGAATGCCTGTTGTTTTTTGTTTTGTTTAAAGTCAACCTAGTTTCTATGCATTAGATTAGTTCTCCATGCTTGTCACACTGCACAGGGTCTCTGTGCACAGGCTAGGGCAGCTTCACACTTGGGCTGGTTCTTCTGCATTAGCCTCCATAGTGCTGGCTGGGATTGCAGGCATTCACCAGTATTTGATGCTTAGAAAGAACTTCTTCCCCTTAAACATTTGGCTTCAATGGAATAGAAGTGGAAGCAACATACACCCAGCAGGCATAGTCTATGACAGAGCTCCCAGCAGGCTCTTTGCCTTGGGATGAAGACTTCCACCATCTCCAAATTGTCACTGGACTCTCGCCTCAGCACATAACTTAGCTGGACACCAAATACTTGACTCTTTAGAGCTCAGAGAAGCTCACTACCTGGTTGTCGCTGTATAAATATGGATATAACTCTTGCTTAGTGTTTTTGTCACAACTATCTGAACAAAAAACTTTTCCTCCCTGGTCTTTCCTGTACCGCCAACCTTCTCAGCGCAGGCTGACATCAAGAGTGTTGCAGCACAGTGGTGTATAAGTTAGTGTCACATAGAGAATGACAGGGGCTCTCTACCAGTTTTTCTTTTGCTCCATCTGTTCATTTTTATCTTGATTAATGTAATGGTTTGGGTTTTGATTTGGAACTTGTCGTCTTTAAAAAACTGCTAGAAAACAAGTGTGCTAATTTGCCTAACAAACATATATACTGCCAGCTTCGTGTGCTGGTGCACACACCTGAAACCCCAGCCTTAGAGAGAGAAGGCAGAAGGAGTTATGGGTTTTCTATACTATAGAGCAAGTTCAAGGCCAGCATGGGCATACGAAACCCTGTCTCACACAACCAAAAAGAAAAAAAAAAAAAACAACACAATACTACACAATGGAAAACTATAATGATAATGGATAACTTTCACTATAAAAGTCTATTAATCTCAGCACTTGGGAGGCAGAAGCAGGTGGATCTCTGTGAGTTCCAGGATAACCTGGTCTACAGAGTGAGCGCCATGACATCCAGGGCTACACAGAGAAACATTGTTTTGAATTCCACCCCTCCACCTCTCTCCAAAAAAAAGAATTCTAAGAGGCACACACTTATAATGCCAGCAGTCAGGAGACTGAGGCAGGAGGATTAGGATTTGGAGGCTAATATGGGCTATAAAGAGAAACCCTTTATTAATCAATTATTTTTTAAAAAAAAGGCTTCATGCTAGGAGTGAAGTTCAAAGGCAGAGGCATTCTTGGCATTTGTAAGACTCTATTCCTTCCCCAACACCAAACAATAAAATTAAGTAAGTAAATAAATGAAACAAGAAGACTAAGAATTCCACACAGCTTTCTTAATTGAAGTATTTAAATAAATCCCCACCTTAGAGTCCCAAGACACAAAAGTAAGATAATCTTGGGATAGGATTTGCTTGAAACTGGTTTTCTTATGTTCCATTGTGTAAGAGCCTAAATTGTGCCGAGCAAACATGGGATGACTAAAAGAGCATGGAAGATGCGCTCAGGTGTGGGACGAACCATCGTACACAGACCAGAGTGAACCAGACAGCCCCTCTGCTTCAACGGCCCTCACAACTGGAGCGTAGCTCCCTGACTGCCCCTGTCACCTCTCCTCAGACAGTGTTCACTTCCCATGTTCAGTTCTACAACTCAAATATTTCTTGTTTGTTTTCCTATCTTTGCCTCAAGTTCCATAGACCTAAAATAAAACCAATCTCCAAATCTTAGCATAGGATGAGATCCAGGGCACATGCAATCTTGACATAAGTGGCCACATGAATAGTTCACATAAAGCTTCCGAGAGGGGGATGATATTCCATGTCTTTTACACTCCTAGGCCCATGGAACTCCCCTTGTCCCAGGATGGCCACTTTGGATGCCTAGCTTCCCATATCAATTCTATGTCCGGCTTTTTCCAGCCAGGAAATCATATGTTCTTCCCAGTTCTTGAGTCCCCCTTTGTGAGCAATCACTGGGTCATTGCCTAGATCTCATCTAATCAAGCATAGGATAAGTCGGGTGTCAAGGTTTTTTTTTTTTTTTTGTCAGCCCTCTCTCATAGTGTCATCATTTCTGGAATATAATTATTTCTTGATTATCTGTGTTACTGTTTTAATTCCATAGGGACAATCTTAGCAACAGAAGGTTCTTATTTGGAATTTTGTGCTTCCTGTGATGTTTCTGACCAGATAGCCATGAGAATGATATGTTGGTCATAAATCAGAAATAAAGCTGCAGTGCATTAGCAGATGAAGGGGTAATTGTATAGCTTACACATCACTTAAAGGCTCCCATGGAGAGGGGACTGTGGGATGCAAGTAGAAATGACATTTCTGCAGACAGTTTTGTAAGATCAAGAGACAGCTTTTTTAAGTTTTTTTTGTGTGCTTTTCTTATCATCTGCTGTGCAGATTTAAAACCTAACTTTCCCTGTCCTTAAACTCACATAATTCCACCTTCTTATAATAGCAATGTTACCACCTTCAATGACATGAAATGTATAAAATTTGAAACTTTTGACAGCCAAATATAATTATTTTCAAATTATTTCAGTAGGATTACTGAATGTTACATACCCTTTCTCTATATTGCTGAAAACAGAAGTATGCCAAGGTATTTGTTATGTGTGGTCATTAAACCTACATCTCAGTGCCATCATCCCACCACCATTACAATATGGCGGTAGGAGATGGCTTAGTGATGAGTGGCTATGTTTCTAAGATCTGTGCTGCTGCAGTGATGCCTGCTCAGAACAGAGTGACTCAGGCCATTTAGAAGGTGGACTGTAGAAATGCAGGGCATGGTTTAGCCCCTCTCCCGTTGCACACTCTGGTCATAAACTCACTGTATTCAGGGACTGCAGCATCAGGTCACTTGAGGACTGCTGCTTCCCAGAGGATTCACCGATATAAAGCATAAGAAAGACCAATCAATGGTATCTAGATTTTGTTTTGTAATTTTTTTATTAGTTCAAATTAGGAACAAGCTTGCTTCACATGTCAATCCCTTCTCCCTCTCCCTCCCTCCCCCCCAACCATCCCAGGTATTTAGATTTTTATAAACAAACTTTTGAAAGACTTAAAAACAGGTACTCAAACAAGAACATGTGTATGCAAGCATGGGCACGGGCTATTCTGAAACAGTCAGACAGTGGAAGCAGTCCAGGCGTCTCCGTGTACTCAGTGATGGGTAAGTGAGTGACGGAGTGACGGTACCATTTGACCATTACACAGGATGTAATGCTGATATGCTACAGAATGGAGAAACCTCAAAAACAATGAAGGAAGCCAGAAGCAAAAGTTATATTTTACACAATTATGTAAAGTATCCAGAATAGATAGGCTCATAGAGACTGAATGTGATTATAGTGGTCCCAGGTTTCCAGGTGGAGGAGGAAATGGCAAGAAATTGCTTAAATGGACAAGAGGTTTTCCTTTGGAATGATGATGTCTCGTAACAGGCTAGAAGTGGTAGTTGCAAAACATTGCAGATTACTAAGTATTATTGAACTTAATATTTTTTTTTTAACTTAATATTTCTTTAGACAGGGCCTCACTATGAGGCTCAGGCTGGCCCTGAACCTATAATTACTCTTCTGCTTCATGAGTAGCTGGTACCACAGACCTGCACCACTTTCCTCAGTGAAGCATTAACTGTACAATGGTAAAGGAGAACAGAAACAATGAGCTTGAACCAGTCCCACCTGGGGCCCATCCCCTGTTTCATACTTACCTTGCACACTATGGATGCCTTCGCTCCAAGCCGAGCAGCTTGGACACACTGGTTGGCACCTTTTCCTCCAAAACCAATGAAAAACTTATGTCCGTGGATAGTTTCTCCAGTTTTTGGCAAACGCGAAGTAAGACTATTATAATTTAAAGAGAAGAAAAACAAAGCATGTTAGTAACTGCAATCAGCGTACATGCCTTAGAAGCCTGGAAAGGTTATCCATGGGTTCTGATGACTCTTAGGGAGGTTGAGCTGCCAGGAAGGTGGCCTTTCCTTTCAATTGCATCACAACAGACAGCCCAACCATCTCTTCCAGAGAATGCCTCTCTTCTCTCCATAGCCACTGCTATAGCTGCACTGCAAATGACAGCTGGTGTCTGATTGCACTGAGATTATCCATGGGATGGTTCCCTGGCTCACACCACACCAGAGCTTTATTCCCAGTAGGGCTCAGCAGGCAGGGTGAAAGTAAAGTGTATGGGCTTCTCTGGCACTTTTAGCAGAAGGTATACCATGATTCCAGTCAATTATAGGACCTATGGAGGAGAGGGAAGCAGCAATTCCCTGTATTAAAACAATCCCACTTGTTTACCGAGGATGGGATGGGAGCAGACTTTGATTCTCCAGCCTGTGTACCATGTCTTTCATGCACTATGTCAAAAAAGAACACATACTTAAGACAATGGAGCCACAAGTGCTAAGTTTAGGCTTTAACTTTTATTATGGAACATATCAATGATAAAAACTAGACCTCTCTTATCCTATTCACTCATCACTCAGATTCAATTATTATCAGTTCCCAGCTGATCTTGTTTCTGTTTCCACTGACATCTCAAGAAGCTAAACATAATCTTCACCATAACCAAGAAGCTGAGCATGGTCTTCACCATAACCAAGAAGTCAAATATAGTCTTCACCATAACCAAGAAGCTAAACACAATCCCCCTCATAATGGTATGACTAATCGTGCGTGACAGTATTACCAGAGGCAAAAATGACATGACATTTGTTCCAGGTCAGTATTTTCATCACTTTAATGACAAGATTTGAGGACACAACATTTCTGAAGGATGGAAAGAAATGACTGACTTCCAAATGGTAGGAGTTCCAAACATAGGGATAAGTGAAATGAGGTTTGGTTGCCTGGTCAAAAGAAGGGGCCAAGAGTGGCAGATGGGACCAAAGAAATGAGTCAACTTTATATGGGGAAGAAAGGCCAAGTAAGCTCACCATGGAAAGTCAGCTGAGGATCTAGGCTGTTTTAGGTGATTATAGGTTTGTGTTATATCTGAAATGATCATATTATATTAGAATAGAGTGACAGAACAATGCCAATTCCTCCAGGCCACTAACAGCCTGTTTACAGTGGGATGACGTGAACTAATGCCAGAGTGCACAGTTGTTTCAAGAAAGACCAAGATAAACCTGTGAGCCTCTCGATGTGCTTCTAAAACCATCAATAAATCAGTCAAGACTATTCCATTCCCCAGCACTGAACTGTCAAATATGGTTGAGATTCAAGAGACTCACCAATAATTTGAAAACATCCCACTCCTCCTCTTTTCAAAGCTATTTTTATCTCAGATTCTACATACATTAATAGTACTGATGAAAAAATACATCTAAAAGGTTCACTTCTGAAAAAGGTACTCAATCAAGAGAAAAATGGTTTTAATGTAATGTTATTATCCTGTCATTTAATTTAGCAATGACAGTGATGATGAGATTTTGATTTGCATCAGAAATCTTAAACATTTTAGGGTTCTGTTATGAGCAGCAGTGGTGAGTAATCCATGTGACGGAGTAATGATGTGAATTCTTGGCTAATTGACTCTGCTACAAACAACTCTCGTAAAACCTTAAAAAGAAGAATATCTAACATGGCTAAAACAGGTCTAATGACTTCATTAGCAAGACTATAGTTTGGAGAAACTTAGGACTTCTGCTCTATTTATACTTAGATCTGGGTCATGGGACACTGCTTTGACACAAGGGTCCCTTTTATTCTCAGCTGTGGGAAATAATGAGACTTCTATTGCCAGGTTATTATGGGATGTGTATGTACAGAGGGGGAGGGGGATGAAACCATGGCAGTAGCATGTATGTGCACTTGATGTGGGAGCAGATGGCTAGATTTAGAGTCATTTCTTTAAAGAAAAATTCACCTTCATTTTCATATGTATCGATGTTGTTGCCTATATATATGTCTGTGCATTGTGTACATGCACTGCCTGTGAAGGCCAGAAAGGCGTCAGATCTCCTGGGTCTGGAGTTACAGACAGTTGTGTGCCGTCATGAGGGTGCTGGGAATTGAATCGTGGTCCTCTGGAAGAACAAGCAGTGCTCTTGACCATGAAAACATATCTCCAGCCCCCTTAGAGTCATTTTAAACAAACAATATTAACACAAGGCATAGATATTAGCAAGTGTGGAATTAATTCATCAGTCACTGAAACTCACGTCTTTGGCATTTTCCTGTTTTCTTTTTTTCTTTGTTCTTCATCTTCCCTATGCCATTAGCACTTTCTCTCTCTAGTTGTTAATGTTCAGGGACAGAGAACAGGTCTGTGTCTTCTTCACTGTACCAAAGTGTCTGCCATCTAACAGAAGGGTAAGAGGTACTCACTATGTCTCTTCTCTATGTCTCCTCTGTGTTGCATTCACTTTGCTTCTGAATTGGGAGTATGAAGGTGCTGATTATGGGATGGAAATGGAAAGTAGCAGCCATGGCTATACAACTACCTAACAACAATCCCAGGTGTTGCCTTATCTTGCCCACTATACTCCAAATTTTAGCAGGATTCTTTTCTTTCTCTTTCCCCACTCCTCCCCGCCTTCTCTTTGACACACTCTCACTTAGTCCAGGCTGGCTTTGAACTCATTCTGTGGTTGAGGCTGGCCTTAAACTTCTGGGCTTCTTGCCTCTATCTCCCAAGTGCTAGAATTATAGGCATATGCCTCCATGCCTGGCTTAGGACCTTCCTTCCTTCCTTCCTTCCTTCCTTCCTTCCTTCCTTCCTTCCTTCCTTCCTTCCTTCTCTCCCTCCCTCCCTCCCTCCTTTCTACCTCACCTTTTTAAAAGATTTATTTTTGTTTTTAAAATTTATATGTGTGTATGGGCTGATGCCCTCAGAGGCCAGAAGAGGTTGTCAGATCTGCCAGAGTTACAGGTGATTGGGAGCTGCCAGATGTGGGTGTCGGGACAGCCTCTGGCCCTCTGAAAGGGTGGCAAGCATTCTTAGCCTCTGGGCCACCTCTTCGGCCTCATAATTCCTCTTCTCTAAGCAAGAATTGCAACTATATAACACAGCATTGCTTACTCATTCATACATCAATTCAGTAAGTGTTGATTTAGTGTTTGTTCCCAGATGCACTTTCTATAGGGCAGTATCATTTTGCTGACGAGGGGATAAAATCCAGCCTGATACAGGTGGTGGATGAGCGATACGTTATGGATCAATGATCACACGATCTGATTCATCTTTTACAAAGGCTGGTGACAGCTCTGTGGGAGAGCACTTTCCTAGTATGCGTGAGGCCCTGGGTTCAATCCCTAGAACCTAAAAAAGAAAAAGATGTGTGCAGGCGTGCACTGCTAACGGCCTGGGAAATGAGTAGTTTTGCTCTTTGGCATTAGGTGATGGAGCATCGTATGAGACTATCATCACACACATGGTCCATGGTTGATAGCAAACAGCTACATGCAACATGTGATTGTGCCGGGCGTTGGTGGTGCACACCTTTAATACCAGCACTCAGCAGGCAGAAGAAGCAGGCGGATCTCTGTGAGTTAGAGGTCAGCCTGGTCTCCAGAGCAAGTGCCAGGATAGGCTCCAAAGCTATTCAGAGAAACCCTGTCTCAAAAAACCAAACCAAAACAACAACAAAAAAAACCCAAAAGCAACATGTGATGTTTATGTTGCATAGGAGAGGGCAACACCAGAAAATGAGCTTTTGGCAGGCACCCACAGAGAAGGGTGGGGAGCAAAAATTTCACGTTCTGATGGTTTCTGTTTTCGGTATGGGGTTGAGCTCAAGGCCTTACACGTACTAGGCAAGCGTTCTTCAAGATTCATACTCAGTCTGAGCTCACTATATACTCCAGGTAGCACTTGAATTCTCCTGCTTTCACCGCTCAAGTAGCTAGGCCTGTACTATCAGGCCTGGCCTTCATGTTTTATATTAGATACTTACGTACCTCAGTATGAAGGGACCAGCTGCTCCTTTTGGCAGCCATGACAGTAACGCGTGCTTGCCATGACCTTGTCCTAGTCACTAGAAGTCAGATGCCTGCCTCGTGGCAAGAAACCAATCAGAAGTTAGCTGGTGGTGCTATGCTTTATGGCTCTGGGTGTGCTTGGCTCTGGGTGTGCTTTATGGACAAGCGCACAGCAATGACTCGAAGAGTATAGCAACCACCCTGGGAGGGCCTATGGGCCATAACAACCAATTGGCCAATCAACACAGGGCAAGCCCTCCAAGCCTGGAGGCACACCAATCCTGAGCCTGTGAGTACCCCTAGACACTCCTCTTACGCTGCCCTACAAGATCTCTCTCTGCAGCCGTTTCGAGCTGTCTTTGCTAGCCATCCGCCATGGCGGGTGGGTGAAAGACCCGAGCTAACATAGGGTTAGCTCGTTAAACAACTATAATAAAGCCTCTTGCAGTTTGCAGCAAGCTCTTGAATCTGCCTGGTGATTGGGGTGACCTAGGTCCTGGGCTAAGACCCTGGAAGCCTGAGTTTCCGGGGGTCTAACAAGTATATACAGTAAGGCTATTACAGTATCATGGCATATCACTTGTCATTACTTCAGGTTCATTTGTCCTTCTGGGATTATTTCCTGGTTTTCTCTTCTCTGTCTCTCTGTCTCTCTCTCCTCTTTTGAGACAGGGTTTTTTCTGTGCAGCTTTGGAGACTCTCCTGGAACTCACTCTGTAGATCAGGCTGCCTCTGCTGGGATTAAAGGCGTGAGCCACCACTTTATTTTCTAGCTTCCTGTTCTTTGTGGGTAGCAACTGGCTTCTGGCAGATACTGACTAATGGCGCCTTGTGCAGTGCTGCATTATTTCCCTCCTGAGAGCTTTTCCATTTCCTTGCTGTGATCCTTCAGGAGGTCAGAGGACTATTTGTAGGAGTCAGTTCTTTCTTTCCATTATGTGGGTTCTTAGGATTGAATTCAGGGAGTCAGGGTTAGCAGCCAGCACCTTTCCCCATGAGTTATCCACCCACCATTATCTTTGATTGGGCTCTTTCTTCCCTGCTTTGACTCTCTTGGCCCTGCCCTTGCCTTCTCCTTTGAGGGGGACCCTGCAGGTATCCAGGCAGAGAAGCAAGCTGCAAAGAAGTGAGAATGCAAACTCAGTTCAGACTGACTTCATCAACCTGGATCAGACTTGGGGAGTCTGATGCCAAGAGGTTCATTGCCAGCATATTTAGAACACAGTACAATTTGGGAAAAGGTTTCCAGGCAACAATCATGCCAATCCAGGTGTACAATAAAGTTTAAGGCATGACTACTTAGAAACTTCTTACAAAGTACATGTAACCATAAGGGTGGGTTCTATTACTAAAAGGCCTAGAATTTAATGTGATCTCTGACTGAGATAGCATAAGGCCAGCAGGCCATAAAACACATGTGACATCCTCCTAAGGATAGGTTCTATTAACTGGGAGCTAAGGATAACAGTCTAGGGAGGGAAGATCTGGATAAACATTTTGGGTAAGGTCTGTGTCCATAGCACACGGTGGGTGAGGTCTGTCTCCACAGATTGCAAAAGGTCAACAGGTTGTCAGCAATATCCATTCCCAGCCTTCTGGACAGGAAACAGATAATTCCTCCTATGAGATGTCCCTGTGTGATTAACATTCTTGGTTCCCTAGTGATCTGTGGGTACAAGGACCTTTGTGCCCACCTTCCCCCATCATAGTGCTGAATAGAGTATGTGTGTTGTTTTTGTTTTGCTTTGTTGTTTTTGAGACAGGGTTTCTCTGTGTAGCTCTGGCTGTCCTGGAACTCACTCTGTAGACCAGGCTGGCCTGGAACTCACAGAGATCCACCTGCCTCTGCCGCCCAGGGGCTGGGATTAAAAGGGGTGTGCCACCACCACCTGACTGAGTGTGCATTCTTAAACCTTTGTCTTTTCTGCTCTTGTTTAATCCAGGGTGAGATTAGAGAGAACAGAGGAGAAACTGACTGTTACCAACAGAAGTATTCCTGAACCATAAATCCTACTTTACTCTGAATTAGGCTTCCTAACTTTTCTCCTCATTCATCAGGAAGTTATGCTCAAGTGAAGAAGTATCTGCACAGGGTGCCATCCCCTGGACACAGGATGTTTCCGGGGACTTTCCTTGTGAAAAAACAGCTGCTGGAAGCGACTTAGGGGAAGCTGGTATGATGGGAGGGGCCAGTCCACCACGGTAGGGAAGATTTGGTTGCAAGGTCAGGAAGCAGGGAAAGGGGGAACTGCAGCATACAGTTGGCTTTCTCCTTTTCTCTTTTTAGTCAGTCTAGGACTCCAGCCTATATTCAGGGCGGGTCTACTTCCTTCAGTTAATTAATCCTCCCTGGAGACACCCTCACAAATGCACCCAAAGGTGCACTAAACAAATGCCCTAGGTTTATCTTAACCAGGTCAAGTTGACAATGGAGATAACTGCCACAGAAGCATTATATGGCTCCCCCTTAATTACAACACAAGGCATAGCAAAATGCCAAAGACAGATAAATTAAAATGCTGGAATTGGGGGTGGTGGGAGTGTGGGAGGAGACCAGGAAAAGGAGAAACAAGGTTGCTATCATTTACAAGTTTAAATAGCATAAACTTTTGATTCAAGGAGAAAACCCAACAAACAAAACCACGCACAAGACATATTTTAACTGAGGACAAATTCATAGCTTGCAAAATGTTGCATTTTTGAACTGGACAGAAAGGAACATGGTACACTTGCGCACAGACAGCCCTGCAGTCGTCCCTGCCACGGGAAACAGCCTGGTTAGAGTATGGTATTTGAAGCAGGAGGCCTGACCCACTTACTGATTTCATTATCTTGACAGCTCTCCCCTCTTTGAACCAGCTTCTTCTCTTGCAAAACAGTTTAATAATACTTGTCAACTCCTGAAATGCCAGGGTTTTGTGCTCAGAGTGAATTCACTGACAGGTGTTACCAGAACAACTTATCAATTGCTTTGAACTTCTTGACAATGAAGTGGCTGTTACAGGTTCTCAAGAGATTGCTTCAACCACAGGAAGGGATGACCTGGTGATAGGGAGATGACAAGTCTTCCAACCAAGAAGTCACACTAATACCTGCTTCAGCAAAAATCAAGAAACACGTTGCCTTTTGGCTTTTGCATTGACCCATCCTTCTGGTTGCAAGCTTTTTGTCATATAATAAGGTACTACAATAAGAGACTGTATATTAGTTAATATCTAATTAAAATTCATACTAATTATTCCTACTGCCTGTATTTTTCAACCATTTCTGTTCTCCTCAGCATTTGTGTATGTCACATTTAAAAGGTTAAGTGTAATTTCAAAATCAAGTTGTCACTTGCAAAAACATGAGTGAACTTAGAGGGCATTATGTTAAGTGAAATAAGCCAGGAATAAGTGATAAATACCTCATGATCTCATTTATTTGTGCAACCTAAAAAAAGTTGAACTCATAGAAGTACAGTAGAAATGAAGTTACCAGAGGCCAGAGGGGCAAGGTGGGAAAGGGAGCTGATTACAAAGCCACACTGGATAGGAGGGATAACTGCCAGTATTCCATGTGTAATGTGGTGATGACAGTGAAAAGTAATATCCTGTATACTCTAAAATAGATGTTGAATATTTTGCATCATAAAATAACTGCAAAATGAACACATGTATTGAAATATTACACTTAATGCATACATATGTATGTTTGTTAATTTAACAATCAAATTAATAAAATTTATTTCTTTGTAAAAAGATCTTGTCTACTAAATAAAATTGTATTCTACCAGGCATGGTGGTATATGCCTTTAATCTCAACACTCAGAAGGCAGAGGCAGGTGGATCTCTGGGATCTTGAGACCAATATGGTCTACATAGTGAGTTCCAGGACAGCCAGGGCTACTCAGACATGCTCTCTCACTCCCACCCACCAAAAACAGCAAAAAAAAAAAAAAAAGCATTTTTTTCTGATCTAAACTTACAGACTTAAATAAATAAAATACCAATTGTGCTTTAAGTGGTTGACTGCTTTCAACAAGGGTCTGTCTAACCCTTGTCTTTTACAAACTAAGTTGTCATTTTGTCTTAAGATGTTTAGGTAGCCGGCTGGGTGGTGGTGGTGCATGCCTTTAATCCCAGCACTCTGGAGGCAGAGGCAGGCAGATCTCTGTGAGTTCGAGGCCAGCCTGATCTACAGAGCGAGTTCCAGGCTAGGCTCCAAAGTAATACAGAGAAACTGTCTCAAAAAAGCAAAAACAAAAACAAAAAGATGTAGGTAGCTACCCTCAAGTTCAGTAGATAGATGACTCCAGGCAGAGGTGGTCAGCCTTTTAGTGTCATGTTTTTGACCTCAATTTATTTATTTGGTTATATGTGAAAAAAGCTAGGTGCAGGAAGAAAATAAAGATGATGTCTTGGTTTGAGATTTTAATGCTGTGAAGAGACACCATGGCTATGGTGACTCTTTTTGAAAAAATATTGAGGGAGCTTGCTTACATTTCAGAGGTTCAGTCCCTTATCATTATTACAGGGAGCATAACAATGTTCAGGCAGACATGGTGCTGGAGCTGGGAGTATTATATTTTGCAGGCAACAGGAAGTCAACCGACAGTTACACGAGGGAAGCTCGAACAAAAGAGACCTCAAACCTATCTCCACAGTGACACACTTTGGCCCCTAAAGGGAGTGGCACTATCAGGAGGCATGGCCTTGTAGGAGGAAGTATGTCCAACAAGGCCATACCTCCTGATAGTGCCACTCCCTTTGGGGGCCATTTTCTTTCAAACCAGTATAGATGAGTACAGGTGTTACGGTATCCACAAATCTCTGGTCACATGTTAACCTCCTCATGTTACCTTTCAATTGGATGGGCATGGTGGCACATGGTACCTTAAACTCTCTGATTGAATTACCTTGTGTTGTCCAATTATAATTTAATTAAGTATTATTTTTCCTGTCAAGAAACACTAAATTTCTGGATTAGATGTCTTCTTTACATTTTTATGTTTTGTAGCCTTGGCTTACCAGGGACTCACTATATAGATCATGCTGGTCTTGAACTTGCAGGAATCCTCCTCCCTCTCTTTCCTGACTGCTGGTTGGGATTATAGGTACATGCTATGATAGGCTCAGAGATATTTGGACATGGTAGCCCCTCCTTACTCATGGGGAATAAGTTTGTTAAAGACTTTTTTAATTATGTGTATGTGGTGTATGTGGCTACATGAGCACTGGCGCCCCATAGAGGCCAGAGGATTTTGGATTGCCCTAGAGCCAGAGTTACAGTGGTCATGAGCTGCCTATGGCGGGTGCTGGGCACAAAACACAGGTCATCTGTAAGGGCAGTATTCTCATTCTCTCTCTCTCTCTCTCTCTCTCTCTCTCTCTCTCTCTCTCTCTCTGTCTCTCCCCCCCCCTTTCTAAAGAGTTATTTATTATGTATAGTGTTCTGTCTGCCTGTGTCCCTGCAGGCCAGAACAGGGCGCCAGATCTCATAACGGATGGTTGTGAGCCACCATGTGGTTGCTGGGACTTGAACTCAGGACCTTTGGAAGAGCAGTCAGTGCTCTTAACCTCTGAGTCATCTCTCCAGCCCCGGCAGTATTCTCTCTTAACCACTGAGCCATCTCCAGAAGTAAGTCCTAATACAGTCCTGCCCCATTGAATGTATGCAACCAGGAATAGTACCAGGCCCAACAAATACATACTATGCTTTTCCTATAAAGGTTACCTATAGTTGCAACATTTGACTTACAAATTAGGCGCAGTAAGAGCCTAACAATTATTGCTGAAGTCAAATAATCATAACAAAATTCTGCAGTAAAATTGCCATTACCACCATTTTTGCATTTTGGTGCATTAAGGTTAGCTGAACACAAGCACTTTTATGCAGTGATAGTTTGCTAAACAAGATACTAAATGATTAGTAGCCAAGTAATTAATATATATATATATATATACATACATATATATATATATAATGAATATGATGGTCAAAGGAATGATTCATATATACATATGAATATGAATAATTTCTTTGATGTGTTATACAAATCCTCACCACATAGCTCAAGGTCTAGCTTCCAACTTACTGTGTGGCTTAGGCTGGCTTAGAACTTGTGACCCTCCCACCTCTACTGAGTGGTAGGTTTATGCTACGTGCCATATCTGGCCTCTGATTCTTAAATATGAAGAATACAAAAGTCTATGTCAAGCACTTAAATATTTCATTTCAGGAGGTGGTAAGATGGCTCAGTGGGTAAGAACACTCGTTCTGTGAGCATGAAGGCCTGGGTAAAATCAGTTTGCCTGTGCCTGTGACCCTAGCATCAGAGTATGGGGGCAGACAGGCAGATTCTGATAGCTTGCTGGTCAGCCAGCCTAGCTGAAAAGGTGATCTTACAGTTCAGTGAAACAGCCTGTCTCAAGGCAATACGATGGAAAGCAGTAGAGGAAGACATCTTATCTGGCCTCTGAATGCCCACACCCAGCTCATACACCTAAACATATGTGTGTATAGCTGAATGCAATGTGGAGCCAGATCTAGATTGAATAACAGGTAGTTTATTAAGAAATAGTACTCACGGGGCTGGAGAGATGGCTCAGCGGTTAAGAGCACTGACTGTTCTTCCAAAGGTCCTGAGTTCAATTCCCAGCAACCACATGGTGGCTCACAACCACCTTGAACGAGATCAGGTGCCTTCTGCTGGCATGCAGGCAGAAGACTGTACATAATAAATAAAATCTTAAAAAAAATAGTACTCACACAAGTCCGCTTAGCCAGGTGGCGGGGAGTGAGAGAAAGGGTCCACATGCACACCCCTAACTACTTAAACCTTTCCCACCTCACTCTGACCACACCGGGTCAGCGACACCTGTGTCCAGCCCCAAGTGGGTGTGGTCAGCGGTACTTCTAATCATGGTTTCTCCCTACACTTGTGCACATCTGGCCTCTGAATGCCCACACCCGGGTTCATACACCTGAACACACCTGTGTATCATACCCCCCTTTTCCCCATCCCAAGTTGCATTTCATTGTCTTTTACCTGGCATTGTTTCTAATAGGAATTTGGAACTAAGTGTTTGTTCTTTTATATGTCATGTGTATTGATATAAGGATGTCTTTATTCAGATAAACACCAGCCAAATACAAGCCGGAGACAGTGCCCTCAGGCAGCAGGCTAGGGAGCCCAGAAAAGAGAGTGCTCCCATGTCTGTCCTCTCCTTAAGAATTCCCCTGACCTCCCTTGACCACGCCCTCAAGCACACCTGTAGCAGCTCCTAGGAGGCGGGGCTACAGTGTCTCCCTACAATTCCCCTTTTAGTCTAAAAGAGGATTAAAACTTAATAGTGTAAAAATCCAAAATTAACAATCATAAAGGTGAAATACAAGAAACTACAACAATCTGCTATTGCACATCCTAACTATGGGCTCCTAGGAGGTGGGGCTACAGTGTCTCCCTACACATGTATGTTTTTCCTCTGGTACTGTAAGAGTTTCTATTTGTAATGGGTTTGCACTGAATTTCATTAGAACGTGATTTGATAACATTTCTCTTGTTTAGAATTATTCTCTCAATAAAAAATATCTTTGCATTTTATAAAATTTGGGAAACTTTTAGCTATTATTTCTTCAAATATATTCTGAATCCCTTTTTCTTTCAGACTGTAATCAGACTTATTTTAGACTGTTGTCTCAGGCTCCTACTTTCCTTTGAATTTTTGAGCATATTTGTGACTCTTTTAACACCTGTGTTGATTCCAATAATCCTATCATTGTCTTTTGATCGCCCTTTTTCCTCTCTTGGTTATGGATCACATTTATCTGAGTCTTCAAAAGTTTAATGATTTTGGATTAGATGTTGAGTTTTGCAGGTATTACATTTGACCTTGTTTTGCAGTTAAGTAAATTGTGGACTAGCATGACCCTTTGGAGGTGGCTGTCGGGATCTGTTAGCATGGGTTTAAAGCAGTCTTTACTGGAGGAAGGATTTCCCTTTAACTAGGTTGTTGAGCAATGCTTCTGGTTGGATAGAACTCAACCATCCCCCACTCCTGTATAACTTCTGGAAAATAATCAGTCTGTGACTATCCAGGAGTTGCTGCCTTTGTGGAGTTTCTCTCTAAGTGAATCCATTCAGCATTTGCAGTAGAGTCCATGGGACTTTAAGGAGTGGCTTTAACTCTCTTGGTTAGCCCCTTCTTTTCCCACAAATTCTAGCTTCCTTAGTCTCCCCCAGCTAAGAACTGTGTTTTCTTACCTCTCTGATATTATCATATTGTGTATTCCTTAGTTTTCTATCTATGCTGGGGTCAGGAATATGCTCCCATGTTTGTTTCCTTCCTCCACGTTGCCTGTTTTCACTATCTGAGGAAGTTGTTTTCTACTTACTGATGTTGAGAGGACAAGTTTGGTGGTAGTTATTACAAATGGGTGAGAAGTATCTGGGTGAATAGTAAAGTTGAGATGACAGATGCCCCTGTACGAAACCAGCATTGCAATGGCATGAAGGCAGGGGAAGTTCTGCAGTGCAGAAATCCAAGGAGAAAAGCAAACCAGTTATGACAATTTCAAATGGGACAGCAGTTATGAGATGGGGGCCTTTTAATCTCAGTTCAGAAGTAGTGATCAGCCCAGCAGATGTGATGTACATCTTTAATCCCAACACTTGGGAGATAGAGGTAGGCAGATCTCTGAGTTCAAGGCTAGCCTGGTCTACAGAGTGAGTTCCAGAACAGTGGGGACAAGAAGGACATACTGATTTTACTCTTCCAAGATGGCATGATTTGAATATATAGTATGCTGGGAGAGGCATATAGCTCAAAATATTAACATATCTAAAAAATACTCCCAATATCAACAAATTTTGGCATGTGTGCACAAATGCAAACACACATACACAGTGTGTATTATTCCCCTCAACCCCTGAATTTCACCTGAGAACAGTTTTGGAGAAATAATAGAATCTTAAATATGAAGGTAGGGAATGAATCAATTTTATAACTCGAGGCTGTAAGAGGAAGAGATCACAGGAGATAAATGTGCATTTGGGAGTTAGGAAGTAAGGATCTGACAACTATAAATGGCAGATTTCCATGAAGACCCTATACAGTAAGAAACTAGGATGCAGAGAAAACAGAAGGAAATTGGCAAGGCACAAGTATTTCACAAAAGGCAAAATTCATTGACGACAATAAAAGTTTACATATAATTTATATATTATATATACATAACAATTTGTATATCGTTATATATAACCATAAAATAATCATGACACTTTTGGGTAGATCCTCAAAGAATCAAGTCAACTTAGCCAGAGATTACAATTGCTAAGTGAGGGTGTCAGTCTAGGTGACTGTCAGTAAAAGAATGGATAAATATGTGGCACATATACACAATCAAGTTTTGCTCAACTCCAAGGAATGAAATTATGCCACTTTCAGGAAAACAAATGGGGCTGGAAATTGTCATGTTGAGTGAAATAAGCCAACCTCATAAAGACAAGTATCCTTTGTTTTCTTTCATGGGGAACACTCTTCTGGGTGTGGATGGAGACAAAGGGATGATAAGAATGGGTAAGTGATGGGGTAAATATGATCAAAGCATATTATACGCATCTATGGAGAGGTCATAATGAAACCTAGCAATGTGTACAATTAACAGACACTAAAACATAACAAAAAGACAGTGACAGATAACTACAGAACCAATGCTTTATCTTCTATTTTGCCAATTAATTACTGTAAAAATTTAAATTCCAAAGTGACTTCTGTCACCATATTATAATTATCTGGGCTACATCTTCCTGCCATCTGCTGGTGTAGTTTAAAGCAATACAAATGGATTTTAATTTCATCCTTAACAAAATATAATTAGAAGGATAAATCATGAGGGGAAAAATCATGTATTTTAGAATTAATCATTAAATTTTCATTTATCTACTATTTCTGGTTTTGGGTGATCATGCTTCTCATTATTATAAGTAATCAACAACTGATTATATTATATTTGAAGTTAACAATATATTTGTAAGCAGGTTGGGTAGGCATTATAAATAATCAAGAATGGATTATATTTAAAATTAACATTAAATATTTATAAGTTAGACTAGATAGGCATTATCATCACCTCTGTTTTCGGGAGAAAGTTAAGAATTCAGAAAAGTACTTGCTTATCAGAAATCTCATAGATGTCATACGAGGCTGAATTACATTTAACTTGAGTCTTCCAATGCTAATGCTACAGTCTTTATGCTGTTGTACTCTGACAGCGTTTAAGACCATTATAGTAGATAGTCAGAATGCAGACAAGTGTTAAAGCAGCAATTACAATTGAAGTTCATTCCATCTCACTGCTTCTTTGCCTTTATGTGTACATGTTCTAGAGGCAGCCTCCACTCCAGTCTCGTAATAGTGCGTATTCCTAGAGTTTCATTAGTATTTTAAATCTTTTTACACAGTCTATTGCCTATGCCTGAAAGTTCTTTCCCTCGCTTCCTTCCTTAGCGAAGTCATTCATATCCTCCAGTGTGGCCTCCCCAGGCCTTCCAATGTAACAGCTCAGGTGGGTTGGGTACCTTGCCTCTGATCTCTCGTCATCTATAGGCCATTCTCACTCCTGCTAAGACTGTACCTATGCAATGCTGCCTCAACAAACGTGAAGTGATACACTAGTATCAGATACCATGTCTTAAATGTTTTTCATATAAGTACTGCACCAAATACTTTTTATTTATAAATTCAAATAGTCATTACAAAAATGCCATGAAAAATTGTTTTTGTCTCCCTTCACAATAAGGAGAATTAAAATCATAAATACCAAAAAAACATACCCGTGGTAAAACTAGGATTTATTCACTTATTTAAAAAATTTTGAGACAGGGTGTCTGTCATGTAGTCTAGGTAGGCCTCATTCTCTCTATGTAGCCAAGGGTGATCCTCCATTCCTGATTCGTCTGCCACTGCCTCCCAAGTGCTGGGGTAACAAGCATGTGCCTCCATGTCCAGTGTAGAGTCAGCATTTCTATAGAGTCTATTGGCAGGGATCATTTAAATTCATGTGAAATATGAACACAGTTAACTTAAGCTTAATATTCTGCCATATTCCACAAAAGAATGACTTAGTTGTGCTGTACAACCTTAATAAATTTGACATACGGTATTCTAAAGAGTTTATGTAAAAATGTTTGAGATGAATCTGACATTAAATATTTAATGTAGATGGGTTAGGTATCTTGCCATCTTTTAATGTTTCTACAGAACAGTTTATGTAAAAATGTCCAAAATGAATGAATGTACGTTATAACATAATGTGAACTGATTATATTTGCTAGTACAAAGAGAAAAATCATAGGTACTAAAAAATTCACAAAGGACTACATTCTGGGTATGTGCTGTTCATGGAACACATTTAATGCTTGAAGGCTAGAAAATATATACCAGGCAAATTTCAATTACAATAACTCTGGATAGCTTTGTTAACATCAGCCAAACAAGAAAGAAAATAGCAGAAAAAGAGAAGGTAGTAATTCTAGACTGAATATACTAATAAAATAGTATAATAAAATATAATAATATACATATATTCTAAAACAAAAATAAACATAGCTATAGTTAGAAAGACAACTCCATCATATATAAGATGGTTTTAATATATTTTTAGTTTTTATTATTTTTTCCCAGTTTGATCAAAGTTTCCTCTCCCTCCCAGCCCTCCACCCCATAAATTTTAAGTATATAAAGTACTAGGCACATGAAGTCAGCTTGGGCTGTGAACTTGTATAAAACACCACAGCTTCATACCTTTCAAGTAAGAGTCAGTGAGAAGGGACCCATTTCTTTATGAATTACCCAGTTTTAGGTGTCCTATTGATAGCATCACAAAAGAGTGATGATGGGATGTGCAAGCTTGTTTTCCTTTACGTTGCTCATGTCCCCCAAGTAGCAAGGCCTGTGATAAATTCAGTACAAACAGGGTACTTCTTTCATTATCCTTATTCTAGATAATATATTCTATTTTCTTTTGGCTTTAACATAAAACCAAAGAAATACGTTTGAAGATAGCAAAATGAACTTCATTTTTACTATTCACTTTTGAAACAGGGTCTCACTACGTAGCTCTGGTTCATTTGGAACTCACAGAGACCTTTCTGCCTCTGCTTCCCAAGTGCTAGGATTAAGGGCATGTGCCACCCTGGCTAAATTTTATTTTTTAACGTTTTCGAAATAGCATTTCTTGCAGCCTTACTTGTCCTCTAACTTGCAATATACCCGAAACTGACCTTGAACTCCTGTCTCCACCCCTCATGTGTTGAAATTACCACCATTTAAAGGTATGTATGACCAAAGATGGCCCTAATGGACTTGAAAACTGAAATTCTATAAACTCTTTGGTTGAAAACGCAGATAACTGAAAATCATATCTTTATTTCTCACTTAAGACTCTTATTCAGAATCCCTCCTCTGAATATTATGGTTCTGACCAATGGTAAAAATCCACTATAAAATATATGTCCATATATAAAAATATATGTAAAATATAATTTGTAGCTGGGTATGACAGCATAATCCTAACTAGTTGGGACACTGAAGAAGGGAGGTTACTTGAACCTTTGAGCCTGAGGGCTTATCTCAAATAACACACACACACACACACACACACACACACACACACACACACACACACACACACACACACACACACACACACACACACACACACACACACGCGAGTGCACGCAAGCAATTTATTAGCGGGCACTTAAGAAACAACTGCACAAATTACTTTGTGCAATATTACAGCATTGTATTTCAAGATTTTTTTCCCCCAACCTCAAAAGGAAAAGCCAGTACCTAAGATGTGATGTATTTGGGAAACTAAAACCAAACTAAAACAAAATATCCCAAACAAAAGCCCCAGACCTAAAGCAAAAACAAACAAAACCATCAAGTTTTATTTAGACAACAAGCCAACCATAGAAAAAGTTAATTTGTAGTTGACTTTGCAGCAGTAGAAGACATGCTTCAAGTCAAGCAAGCCACTGTGAAATAAGGCATCGGCATTGAAAGGGTTGAATGTTCATGTGAAGATTGAAGAGCTCAAAGATGTTCTGCAAATTTGTCATGGACTCATATAATACAAAGAAAGTTTGTCCTCCAAGGCCGTAAAAGTGGGGATTAAAATTATTTTCAAGCTGGGCAGTCGTGGTGTACACCTTTAATCCCATTACTCAGGAGGCAGAGGCAGGTAGATCTCCATGAGTTTGAGGTCAGCTTGGTTTACAGAGTGAATTACAGGATAGCCAGGGCTACACAGAGAAACCCTGTCTCAAACAAACAAACAAACAAACTTAAAACCCCCCAAACAACAATAAACTCTCTCTCTCTCTCTCTCTCTCTTCTCTCTCTCTCTCTCTCTCTCTCTCTCTCTCAGAGGTAACTTTGATTAAAGTATGATTAAGCATGGAAGAACTGCACTGGAATTGTCTCAGATCATTTTGGGATTCTCCATCTTCAGCATTTATCTCCTTTTGTAAGCTTTCTCTATGCTTCCGGAGAACTTGTAGATACTTGCTCCAGGGCATGGACTATGCTTTACTAAGGAATATTCCCAGTGTCTAGCATATTTTCCCTCTTAATATTACATATAAATCATCAAACTATTGGAGCAAAATTCATTGTTGTTCACTTCGCCCTCCCCAGATCACAGAAAAGCTAGCAGGGGGTGATGGATGGATACCTTAGTAACAGCAATCCCTCCCTCCCTTTCTCCTCCTCCTGCTCCTTTTTGAGATAGGGTCTCTGGTAGCCCCAGCAGGCATGGAAATGATTCTCCTGCTTCACCTCTCCTGCTGGGATTACAGGTGTGTGCTAACACTCTCAGCTTCTTGTCATCTGGAATTTACTTTTTTAAGCATCTCTTTTCACTGGAGGCATCAAAATTAGCAAATCTCCCATAGAAGACTTCTCTTGGCATCACAGAATACAAGTGACAGAAACACATTTAAAATATTGATTTTTAAAATATGACTTATAACTTGAAAGCAAACTTTTAAAACTAAAAGAGCAAATAATGGGATTATATTCCTCAAATATCGGGAACTGTCAGATAATCTTGGACTAATGTCCCCTTGATTTTTCTTTACTGAAAATGTGGCCAAAAAGAGATTTTTCCTGCTCTAAATATGCTTTAGTCCAACCCAGGCTACAAAGCTGGCATCAAAAGGGAATTTCTGTTAGCTTCCAGCCACTTTCCCGGAAGCCTTTTATTAGGCTTGATGTTACAGCACCAGGAAGGCAGGATGGGAGTGATGCTTTGTAGGTTTGCCTGCATAAATGTCTGTGCACCTAGTGTATGCCTGGTTCCGGTGGAGGTCAGAAGAGGACCCCTCTGGAGCTGGAGTTACAGGTAGTTAGTTGTGAGCCACCTAGTGTGGGTGCTGGGAACGGAACCTGGTTCCTCTTTAAGAACAAGTGCTCTTATCACTAAGCCACTCTTTAGCCCATTTTAAAAAATAATTTTCTTTTTTATTTATTTATTTAAAGTAATCTAGGTTTACTGATCATTTATTCCAGTATCGACTTAAAAATCTTTTTAGAATTAAGCAATTATTTTCTGACCTGCTAAGGACAAAGTTATATGTTTGAGTGGACTTGAGCTTGTTCTCTGAAGCCACCCCTTCTCATTGGCAGCATGGAAAAAGGTAACACAGGTGTTAGCTGACATGACAGTCAACTGCTTTGGAAATGTGTATCCAATTTGTCTCAGAGCAAGGTTTGGGGCTGCAAGAGAGGCTGAAAGGGAGGCAATAAATGAAATGTATCCTTGAAACATTGAAGTGCTCCTGGAGTTCAGAGCTCAGGGACTCATCATACCTCACTGCTTTAAATATTATTCATGCACAATATCACATTTATAGATTTGTATCTCCAGGCTGGACACCTCTGAACACCACACTCCTGTATCTGCCTCTTTGATCCCTTCAATCTAATAGGTCAGATGTCTGATGGGTACTCCAACCCTCACATGTCAATCCTGAGCCTGACACAATCTTCCACATCTCTTGGCAAAGGTCAATTTCTCCCTTGCAGGTGCAGAGCCACACAACTTTGTCCCGATACCCTCAACAAATCCTTTTAGTTGCACTCCCTTCCAAATAACCTTGAGGTTATTGAGATCCACTCTGGATTTGTCTGTTTCTCAACTTTGCCTTCACTCTGTCCTCAGTCTCTAGTGACCCTATTATAATCTACATCAGGTTATGTACTTTTCTTCTCAAATCCAATGCTTTTTATCCATCCAGAGTATGATCCAATGTTCTTTAGTGGCTCCCCAACCCCCAGTCTTTTCTCCTTCAGAAATACTGGACTCCTCCTTGTTAACCATTTGGGACCTTTGCATATGTCATTCCCTTTGCCTGGAGTGTTCTTAGGTCAGTTAATAAATTCCTGCTTCTTTCCTAATTCAGGTAGTTATGCAAAACCACACTTCTCAGTGAGGCTTTCTTTGGCTAAAGATCTAAACTTAGTATTCCTATTGCCCTTTGTGCTTTCCTTCGGAAGCACTTAACTTAGCACATTGTGTGATTTGCTCATTTTCCTGACACAGTCTCTCCTTCTGTGGTATCCTAAAGCAGGCACTTTTATCTGTGTATCTTTTCTATGTAGGGGAGAAACTGGTATGTGGTGTAAATGCAATAAAAATGAGTTGAATGACTGAAAAGAATGGGTGACACAGAAAAAAATAGGGACTTAAAGTACAATTAAAGAAGGTCTGTGAACTGAACATACAAAAATTGCCATGTATTTTCATGGAACTTTGTCTTTATCTCTCCTAACAACAGGTTTGATTTCCCTTTTCTTTGTAACACGAAACCCTTCTTAAAGATAGGGTTTCAAATACTTCAGACTGGTCTTAAACTCCGTGTGTAGCTGAGGATGACCTTGAAGTCATGATTCTTTGCTCCCACTTCCCAAGGGCTAGATTACAGGCACATGCCATCTTGCCTGACACAACATGAAACCTTAGACATGAGTGTTCAAGAAGAAAGGATAATGATAAATACAGATGGTTATTAAACGATGTCAGATGGATGAACTAATGAGTTTTTAAAAATTATTACTACATAGAGTTTACTACACATAGAGAACTAAAATTAAAAATGAAAAAATGCTCATTGATTGAATTAGCAGTGTCTGGCACACAGTAATATATAAAATAAGTTGGACTTGGATGCCTTCCAAAGAGGCTTAGTTGGGGAAGCAGTTTTATTTCTAAAGTGCTTCTATAGTACAGGCATGATGTCTAGGCTGAGTGTGGTTAAATTCAGGAATGAAAGGAGAGTAATGAAGATACTATTTTTAGTTCTGAAGATCTTTACTTGTTATTCCTTATCAGGGCCCAAGATATACAGTGAATACAGAGACTATAAATTTCCATACAGACTATACAAAAAGGCAGAATGATAGGAGGAAAGCTAACTCTGGGAGACCTGGACTCCAGCCTTCATTATCCCTCCAACTGGCTGTGTGATCAGGGTTGAGCTATTTAAGCTCTTGGTCTCCTCATCTGTAAATGTGAGGATGGACTGAAAGACCCAAAGGTTCCCTAAGAGACAGTGTATGGTTATTTGATGACATTACAATGTAGGTAAAATGTTCTCAAGAGAGTCATATTCTAATCCCTGCAACTGACAAATACATTGTATACCAGCAAGGGCGTGTTAAGGACTAAGCTAATAGGAAACTATAAAGGAAGGAGATTATTTTGAGCTATCTGGCTGGGATCAATGTAATCATAAGGATTTTTTATTTATTGCATTTATTTTATTTATCATTATTTTTGTGTGCACTGCAGTTGATGTGCATGTCTGTGTGAGGGAGTCAGATCCACTAGAACTTGAGTTACAGTCAGTTGTTAGCTGCCATGTTGGTGCTGGGAATTAAACCTTTTAGAAGAGCAGCCGGTGCTCTTAACAGCTGAGCCATCTCTCCAGCCCCCACAAGGGTTCTTACAGTGCACATAGAGTAAGAGTCAGATTGATGTCATCTATGAAGATGAAGGGGCCCTGACCACACCAGTATAGAGAAGCTACAAAAGTGAAGAAACCAAATCCTTCCCTATATCCCTCAGAAAGGAGGACCACCCTACTGACTCCTTGAATTTAGTCCAGTGAGTGCTAAGCCAGGTTTATGACCTCCAAAGCTGCAATAATGCAAAGTCAAGTAAATCCATGGCAGATTACGTAGCAATAGGAAAGCGATATATCCATGACACATCTGTAACCAACAGAGCCAGACCCAATTTTACATCGTTCTGAACACAAATCAGGAATTTTGTAGGAATTAAAAAAAAAAAAAAAAGACCAACCAGGTCATGAAAACATTTTACAATAATCTGTGGAAATTAGCAGTCTAGGGAATAGTTTTTATTAGTGATTCATATGAAAATCAGAAACTCAGGTATTTTATAAAGAAAATGGCAAGGGAAATTAGGGCATTTAAAGTTCCGAGGCCCTGGCTTACCTATCTATAAACTGAGGGACTGGGACCAATAGCCCCTAAAGTTTCTCTATCTTGGAAATAAGATTAGAAAATCCTGATAACAGCCGGGTGGTGGTGGCACACGCCTTTAATCCCAGCACCCAGGAGGCAGAGGCAGGTGGGTCTCTGTGAGTTCAAGGCCAGCCTGGTCTACAAGAGCTAGTTCCAGGACAGCTAGGTCTACACAGAGAAACCCTGTTACGAACACCCCCCCCCCCAAAAAAAAAGAAAAGAAAGAAAATCCTGACATCATAAGCTTAGCCTCTGTCACTGCTTATCCCTCATACCCTGAGTCTGAGGAGCAGTGTTCACAGAAGGTAGTAAGGTGTCTGCAGTATTTACTGGTCAAGCTACACAGAAGGTGCTGGGCTGAGCCCAAGACTTTACACATGCACAACTTAGTAGCAACCCCTTAACTTGGTATGTTTTGATGGAACTATTTCTAAAGTTAAACATACTTCCTATTTTTATATAAGATGGATTCCACATTTTTTCTTTTCTTGAAGAACCATCCCTAGGATTATCAGTTGATGGGCTCCAAGAGGATGGCACTCTGCACACAGGGGTCTGCAGCTTTGTGTATGACTTAGGAGATAGGAATGATTTTCACATGTCTAAATGTTTGCTTAAAACATGTGACCTAGACCATGCATGACTTACCAAACGAATGTTTACTAGCTGGAGCTTTACAGGAAGGTGTGCTGACTTCTCTAGAAAGATGCATACGCCTCCAGACTAAGTGTCTCAAACTATATTGTTTGTTACTAAAAAAATCATGTCTATCTTGGCATAACTTATGACAAGGTGGGAGTGTGGTTCAGTGGTAAAGTTCTTGCTCACTTGGCATGCAAGGAACCTGGGTTCAATTCCGGCACCATACATATAAAACCATGTAAAATTTAATTATTTGAAGTTCTCTTGCTGTTGCTACACTTTAAAAAATGATTTTGTTTTCATTTTTTAATCCTGTGTGTATGTATGTGCCCTTAGGAATGCAGTGCCCTTAGAGGCTAGACGGTGTGGCATCCCCTGGAACTGGATTTCTGGTGGTTGTGATCCAATGCCATCTCTCCAGTCCCTGCAACATATTGTCTGAGGTTTCTGTCAATCACACTTGCCTCTACCAGTCTCCTTTCTTGTCCCACTTTTAATGTTGAGTTGGGTAATTTGATAACATATTTATCTATCCTTTCTGTCTATCGTGTGTGTATACGTGTGCATCACACATGAGGAAGGAAGTCAGTTTTTGTCCTTCCACTACAGTGGGCTCCAGGGACTGAACTCAGCTCATCAGACTTAGGACAAGTACCTTTACTTCATAAGTCAGTGCTTCTCAACCTTCCTAATGCTATGGCCCATTAATACAGCTCCTCATGTATGGTGACCCCCATCCATAAAATTACTTTTGTTGGCTGGGCTGTGGTGGAGCAAGTCTTTAATCCTAGCATTTGGGAGGCAAAGGTAGGCAAGTCTCAGTGAGTTCCAGGACAGCTGGGACCACACAGAGAAACCCCATCTCAAAAAATAAAATTACTTTTGTTGTAATTTCATAACTGTAATTTTGCTACTGTTACAAATTGTAATGTAAATACCCAATATTCTGACCCCCAAAGGGTCACGACCCACAGGTTGAGAACCACTGTCCTAAGCCATCTTGATGACCCTGATGACAATTTATAAATGTTTTTGGCAAGTTTAAGTCGAATAAATGAAGACCCAGGAGCTATTTTTTAAAGTAGATATAGGTAGTTTGCTGCAAGGATTTGGTTACTTTGATTACACCAAGGCCTTATTTCAAGGTTCTCTGTTATCATTTGGAAAAAGATTTAGGGACAGATGAGGTCTTAATCGTTGCATACTTAATCATTTAAAAATGATATTAAGTTGCATTGTATTAGAAATGTGGTCATTAACATAAACAGAATTGGAGTGGTATGGACCTTCTTGGAATTATTTTTCTACAACATGTATACTTTTATGCTTAAAAAGCTGTTTTCATAAAAACAATGATGACAAATCAGAAGGAAATCTCTTACAATCTAACTCAACTATTTTCATTTAGCATATTTTTCATCACTATCCGATCATAGTTTTTTTTAGTAGTTACAATTCTTATGTGTGGTGTTTTTTGTTTTGGACTCACACTTGGGTTTACCACAAGGTTGACCCACGGCTCATTTCTACATAAAACTGTAAACACGAAACACTGCAGGAATGCCAACAATCGACAGAGTGAAAAGGTGTGTGTGCCTTTTTGCCTCGACGCCTTATTTCACATGTGTTCAAATCGAGTAATGCCCAGTTGGGGGTGGTTGTCCTCACAACCCTGTAGGGTAGGTGCATTCTCAGAGGTTAAAATGTCACCGGGCAGCGTAGCCAAAAACCAGGTTCAGGTGTTTGGGGAGGGGTGGGGGTGTCTTTCGGCATCAGAGCTTTCACGGAGCGGCGCCCCGTCCCTTCCTTCCCGTGTCCTCAGGTGTCCACGTCAGGAGTGGCGCTGTGGACACCTGAAGCTCACAGCAAAGCTCCACGGTGGGTGCCCACAGACCCGAGGCCCGGGGTCGCCCTCCCGAGACCCTGCGCTGCGGCCCCGCACTAACCTCACCAGGTCGGTCATGCAGGAACCCACCACCACCACCGCCGCCGCCGCCACCTCCTCCTGCCACGGCCTCCCGGGCTCCCCGGACGCCGCCATTACTACCTCGCTCGACCCGGACGCTGCCCTTTGCCCTTTGCCTGACCCCGCCACCAGAGACGTCGCTCCTTCCTCCCTCACGCCGCGGCCGTCCCCCTCGCCTGCTCGGGTCGCCCACCCGAATGCCCGTGAAACCGCCCGGGCCTCCGGCGGCTCCCGGCTCTTTAGGACCCACGTTCCCGCCCCGCCTCACAGCACAGGGCTCGGCCGCCACGGCGAGAGTCGGCGTCGCTCGCCCGACCCGAGGCCGGAGCCGCGGGGAAGCTTCAGGCGCTACCCGGCCGCCTTCCTTAGCTTCCGGCTGGGCTCGGCGCGGGCACGCGCACGCCCGCCCGGCTCCGGAGGGGGCGGGACGTCCGGGGGAGCGCGCACGCATCCGGCCCGCGGTTCGCGCGCAGGTCGGTGCGTCGGTCGGGGGCGCGCTCGGGTAACCTGTACCCCGTCTAGTCGCCGGTTACTGATCGGACTAAGTTCCAGGTACCTGGACCCGGGCTGGTGCGGGGAGGTTGGATCTCAGTCGCACAGGTGGCGCCGAGAGCCATGTTTGAGTATGGCCAGAGCGCTTGCCTCTTCCTCAAGAGAAGGCCCGCGTCCCAAAGATGCCCTGCTCGCTCCCAGCACGCGGATCCCCTCAAGAACCAGCCCCCAAGACCCGGGGCTGCTCTCTCTCCCCACGTGCCTTGCTCACTCCCGGCCCCTGAAGAAGCCTGCTTCCTTTGCGCTAGATGGGGGGAATCATACAGTTTGGGAGAAAGGGTTGGATCTCTTTAGGTTTTCCTCAGAATGGGTGGCCATTCTTCGGATCTGAACCGGCTCGCTCTCCCCGTCCCTCCCCGCTGTTGCCCAGTTGGAGAAATGGCTCCCCCACAGTAACTTCCCTCGTGCGCCATATGACGCGAACGTGATGCAGCAGGCGGCCACCCCTTTCCGTTCCATGACGTCAACGGGGCACATGTTTCCGTGTTTGTCATCCTCCTAATAGCAAGAGCCGGATCGGTGCTTTTTACGTCTTTGTACTCCCCAGATAGCCAGCCCACCAAAAGACCTCATGTGACCTTACCTTGCGGCAGCAGATTTCTATAAAAGTATATATTTGCATTTTTCCTTCTGCAATACGTCAAAATCAGGAAATACAAATTGCAAAGCAAACATTCATGAAAGACTGGCCACCAAAAATTTCTGCCCTTCGGGGATCCGTTATAATGTGCTATGTGTAAAAGAGGGTGTGTGTGTGTGTGTGTGTGTGTGTGTGTGTGTGTGGTATTTCCAACCTGTATCTCTGCATATTGTACCAAAGGTCCATCATTTTTTTTTGTTGTTTTTTTGTTTTTCAAATTCCTCATTTTGGAGTCAGTATAGTTTTCCTTCTTTATTAGAGAATTTATACTTCACAACTGAAACATATTTAATCTGCACAAAACCTTTCACTGTCTAAAAACTGCATATGGCTGCTCTGGAAATAAAAGCAGAAATCCATTCCCTCGGGTATGATCCTAAAGTCTTGACACTTGCTGAAGTGGAAAGGGTTGTTATAATCACTAGCGTGGTTTGGCATCTGGAGTAGGTTTGTTTCTTTTGGCATTTAACTAGTGAATCATTCAGGCTAGCGTCGGCACTGGTCAGCAGTAGCCTAGCTGCTTTCTAGTGTACAAATTCATGACCATGTCTTCCTATTTGACAAAGTGTATGCTTTAAAAAAATCCACCCTGATGCTTTCTTTAGTGGCCAAGGAAGTTAGCAATAGTGGACTTTGAGAGAGGTCTGGATTTGAATTCTAGTCCTTATGTTGGCTCTGTGTGTGACATTGAGTAACTTTGTATTTATAAAATGGAAACAATAGTCAGTAAGAAACTACCTGGAGGGGTGATGGTGGTGGATAGCTGTACAGAAAGGTGAGTAACAGAGAGCTCATATGTGATGTTTAGAATGTGCTAGTTTTGTTTCTCTTTCTTAGAGAAAGATAAAATAGTGGGTACTGTGAGAAAAAAAAATTAGTCATCGTCATGAGCAGTCTTTCTGTTTGCTTCTACCAGATGACCACTTCTGTGCTTTGCATGTGATGTAAGTAAGCATCCCCTTCAGGAACTGTGACGTCGGTATTGGTAGGAATCAGGTGGAAGTGCTGCAGAATTTAGAAAGAAAAGTCTTCAAGGTGATAGTGTGGGTAGTATATTATTCAAAAAGCATTTACCCCTGTCGTCTGGAAGATACAGGTTGTAAATGGCAGCACGGCATATAGAAGTGCTTGATAAGTATTGAAGTGCCCTAAAATGTGTATTTTTTTTTTTTTTTATGTTAGACAGTACAGTTGAGGGAACATTTACTCTTGCCTTGGGATGGTGTATTAGAATGGTATGAGGAAGTCCATAGGACTTCCAAGGAGTTGGAAAAGATTCATTTGGAGACTAAAGTACACAGTATGCAGCTTAACCACTTCAGAAATATTTCTGGGTGGCATCATGGTATTTTTTTTGGAAAGATCTCTGTAGTCATTTCTTTATAACTATCTAAAATGATAAAACAAGTATTCAATTTAGCAGAGTTTGTAAGTCCCTATGTGCCATAGTGTGTAGAAACTAGAACCAGAACAGCAGGTACTCATAATTGTAACTGAGTGGAAATTAATTAGCTTTCAATGTGGGATTAACCTTTCAGATTGAGAAAGACAATGATCATTTGAATTGACTTATTCACCTCTAAAGTAGCAGCTTTCATTTAGAAGTCTATTAGGAATTCATGCACTCTCTCCTCCAGCTCTATGAATATCCAAGTAGTGTTGATGTGATTTATTGCTTTTATATCATCAAGGGGAGAGATGTTGTAGTGCCTGAAAATCTAAGACTGAAAAGACTCAATTAGTTTTTGTTGCTAGTATCCGGACAGGTCTATGTTTTTTATAATTTAAGTGTTAAGTACATTTTTTTTACTTCATTTATTTCTCAGGTTCTGCTGTATCTATTCTCCTGTCATCTCTCTCTCTCTCTCTCTCTCTCTCTCTCTCTCTCTCTCTCTCTCTCTCTCTGTGTATAGTGTATATGTCAGTGCGTCTCCATTTGCCTTAGTGTGCACATGTGGTGGATAGAGGTAGTGTCAAGTATCTTCCTCTCTCATTCTCTACCTTAGGGTTTGTAACTCTCTGATTGACCTTGGAGTCCACCATTTTGGCTAGACTGGCTGGCCAGTGAGCCCTGGGGGTCTACCGTGCTGCAACCCCCAGAGCTGGGGTTACACGTGTGTCACTGGACTGGGCCTGACTTTTTATGTGGTTGTTGGAGGTCTGAACTCTTGCATCTCCATGCATGCTCAGCAAGTGTTTTGCTAATTGAACACTTTCCTTAGGTGCCTCCCACACTATCAGTTTTTGAGGGGATATTATATTCTCTCTATCCCTAAATATTTTTTCAGCCTTTCTCCCTTATTTATTTAAAGTAATTTTAAAATTTATTTATTTTTATTAAATCTATTATTTGAGGCCATATTCTGAGTGTGGTCTTGGATATGGACTTAGTTGGTATCCATGGTCCTGGCCAGTAGTTAATAAAGCTTGCTTCAAATTTGGCTAAAAAAACTATTATTTGAACTTGCCACTTAATATATTTATTATTAAATATTATTGAATACTAAGTGTATGTTAAATGCATTTGTTATATGTGAGAATTTCAGGTTGTAGTCTTTGTTGGGGAGAGTTCACGTAAACATGTAACCCACCATGGAAGGACTTATTAAGAAAGGGATGGCAGTCGTAAATGATCTAGTAAGTAACAATTGGTTGTGTTTGCTTTAGAGTTTTGTATGCTGTTACCATTGAAGCTCTTTGTCCTCACGGGGACACAGAAGTACTTAACTCAATGATGTGTATTTTGTGTGTTAAGGAACTGGACAGTTAGGGAAGGCTTCTCTGTGTCAACACATGAAATTGTGCAGCTTAAGGGGACTGTGCTAGTGGAGGGGATTGTACGTCAAGGGTTCCTTTCACTCCTGAAAAGCATTGAACAGCCCATGCCCTGAATATCTGAGTAGCAGGGATCTGGTTTCTTCTGGAAGACTAATGGTAGAGCTGTTACTGGGTCACAGAGCACTTGCTCATATGAGAGAAGTTCTGAGCACCATGCTAGCTTCCAGGAAGCTTGTTACAGCTTTATCTCCATGTTGTATCTGGTAAACTGATCACCTTTCTTTCTTTCTACTTCCAGTGGTGACTTATAAATCAAGTTAAAATGTCTCCAGAAATTGCCTTGAATCGAATTTCTCCAATGCTGTCCCCATTCATATCTAGCGTGGTCCGAAATGGAAAGGTCGGACTGGATGCTACAAACTGTTTGAGAATAACGGACTTGAAGTCTGGGTATGTACTAGAAGTAACTCAACTTTTTCTTTACAGTAAACCTTTCTTACTGGATTCATGAAAATTGACCATCACAGGTAGCTTTCAAGTCATGATCTCGTTACCGGCTGATGCAGTTGAGTTAGAAAAAAATTGTGTGTGTGTGTGTGTGTGTGTGTGTGTGTGTGTGTGTGCGCACACACACACTGAGGGTTGAACTCAGTGTCTCACACATGCTAGAGAAGAACTTGACCACAGAGTTACATGCCAGTCCCCAGTTCATGCTTCTTGTGTTACAAGTGTGTGTGTTCACATGTGGGCATTATGCGCCATTCATTTCTCTGGGAACATTCATATATTTTTTCTGGCTTATCTCTTTGGGTTTCAACACATGTGTTTCTCCTTCATTGGCTTGCTTTTGTCTTTACTGCAATCTGACACACACTGTAAGCATTGGGTTTAAAGATGCCATGTCTGACATCATTTGATAATCTCCCTTAATACAAAAATGACAATAGTTAGCCAGAATGAGTCATTCTTCACAATGGGGTTAAAATGTCCACTCTCACACCTGGATGTATCAAAATATGAAACAAAACACCCAAACAAAACAAAATAAAAAAAAGAAAAAAAATAAGTGGAAAAACCTGCCACACATTTCATTTGGAAATATAATTAGATCTACAGAAAAGATGGAAATACTCCAGGAAATTGCAGTAGTAATCTGGGTTCTCAACTTGACACACCTGGAAGAGGGATCCTCAGTTGAGGAATTGCCTCCATAAGATTGACCTGTCGGTATATGTAGGGCATTTTCATGACTGTTAAATGATGGAGGAATAAGGCTCAGTTCGTGGTGAGCAGTACCATCTTTGGGCATGTCAGCTTGGGCTGTATAAGAAGTGTAGCTGAGCAGTATCCTGGGGAAGCAGGCCAGTAGTCTGCATTCCTCCAGATATGCATCTTAGGTTCCTGCTTCAGTCCTGCCCTGGCTTCTCTAAGTGATGGACTAGAGTCTGTAAGGTACAATAAACCCTTAAGTTGTTTTTGGTTCAGTGTTTTCTCAGGGCATCAGAGAAGCAAAGCAGGACAGAAGTTCATATTGTTTTATCATTATCAGTCATTTTGTAGTTCTATTTGAGTTTGGCTGTTTTCCTATTTCATCGACCAAGATTAATCCAGAATATGAGTTGTATTTAATTGTTTAATTGTTAAGTGTCCTCAGTTTCTCTAACTTGTCTTTAGTCTTTCTTTGCCATGAATGACCTTGGCATTCTTTTTTTTTTTTTTAAGATTTTATTTATTTATTATGTATATAACATTCTGCCTCCTGTATGCCTGCACACCAGAAAAGGGCACCAGATCTCATTATAGATGGTCATGAGCCACCATGTGGTTGCTGGGAATTGAACTCAGGTCCTCTGGAAGAGCAGTCAGTGCTCTTAACCTATGAGCCATCTCTCCAGCCCCGATCTTGGCATTCTTAAAGAATATTGGCTACATACTTTGTGATATTTCCCCCCCATCTGGGTTTGTGATATGTCCCTCTATATGATGCTTTCTTACATTTGAGTCAGAACTAGATCCCCTTCCCTAAGAGCACCATAGTAGTGTTGGCCCACGTCAGTGCATCTGATGCATGCCAAAATGATGTTCATGTCTTTTTAAGTGATCCTCCCGCCTCAGCTTCCTGAGTAGCTGGGATAACAGACACCACACCATTCAGCCATGCAGCCAGGAGGTGAGACCACAACACTGCAGTGCTGCTAACCTGTGCTTGACACTTTAGGCACATTCTATGCATTTTCAATATATGATTGTCGCAATTTCTGATGTGTTAGTGGGGGTGTGCCCTCTTTGTAAGCCAGGGAGTAAATATCTGTTGTTATTTGTTCTCACCTTTTGTCTTTGGGCGGTTTGTCAAGTGGCTCTGTGACATTTTAACATATCCCCTTAGTTATTTTTTTTCTCACTAGAAATGTCACTTTTTTGTGTGTGTGTAAGAGCAAGCAAACAAGGTTTTATTGAGAAGTACAGTAACAGTATCAGAGGGGGGCTCCAGGAGATGGGTGGCCTAAGACGTTGCATTCTTGGTTCTCTCTTAGTTATCCTTGTTAGGCTCTTGTATCCTCACAGTTTCTCTTTTACTTTGTATCTATTTATTTTTCATCTGTCTATGTATGAGAACATGCATGTACCACAATGCATGTGTGGAAGTCAGAGGACAACCTGAGTCCTGAGGATTGATCTCAGGTCGTCAGGCTTGGAAGACAAGTGCCATTTAACCCAGTACACAGAAAGTGTCATGTGAGGAGATGTTTTGGAGGCTATAAGAACAGTCTTGTTAGGAATTGTAGTAGCTACCTTTGAAGAGATGCTATTGATGAAGTACCCATTTTCCACATTTGACTGATAGGCAGGATAGATAGGCAAGAACCAAATCAAAGCAAGATATATTCTGTCTATTCTCTCTCTCTCTCTCTCTCTCTCTCTCTCTCTGGACTTCCCTTATTGACCTTGGATCTTTCTGTAACCTTTACGACTGTGTGCACTTCTGTACTCCATGCTAGGTCATCAGTCTCTTAAGGACAGAGGTCTTCCTGAACTTATTTGTATGCTTCTGTGAGTTTGCCATGGTGCCTCCCACACATAATGTGGTAAATAGAGGTGGAGTGAGTGGGTGGATGGGATAGGTGTCTCACAGAGAGGTTACTTAGTTTGGGAGTCACAGTAGTTTATTTCTGGAGGCTTGGAAGGCTTTTTATTGTCTTGCTAACATATTTAAATTCTATTACACATCATTCTAAAAGTTGACATTCCATGACAAGCAAGCTGATACTTTTGAAATTATAGCAAAAAATATATTACAGCATTAGATTTATTTCTTAAAAAGTTTACATTTATTTATATCTTTTTAGATTTATATCTTTTAGATTTATTTCATTTTATGTGTATGAGTATTTTGCCTGAATGTATGTATGAGCCCATGTGCTTGCCTGTAGAGGTCAGAAGAGGGTATCGGATCTGTGAAACTGGAACCACGATATGGTGGTGCTGGGAACCAATCCTGGGTTCTCTGCAAGAGCAGCAAATCTTCCTAACCACTGAGCCATCTCACCAGCTCTGGATTTATTCTTTTAGATAGAAGATATAAGGAGACCCAAAGGGGCCACTCCCAATTACTGGGAATCATCCCATGAGCGTTCTAAAGGTTTTTTTTAATTCTCTGCTGTGTGGTAACTTGCTCACAGGCTTGTGCTATTTGCAGGATGCTGTACTTTGTCATTTTTAGTGAGCTTTGTAATGCTGATGATGTCTGAGTGTCTGATCAGCACTCTGTAATGATGCCTGGCAAGTGTAACAGGGGAAGGCAGAGCAGCTCACTGCAACCTGTGGCAGCTGAGCCTTAATATTCCTTTTCGGCATATCACAGTGACTCAACCCCACTGGCACATGGCTGTGTTTGGGGCATCTGCTGTGACATCTCATCCACCCACAACTACCTGTTGCATTTTTTGGTGCATGTTCTGAATTTCGTTACTTAGTTAAATATAGATATCCTCAGTTTAAGTACTTGATTACTAAAGAGGGTAATTTTAAAAGATGAGTGGTGTGCGTTCTTATGATTGAGCTCAGTTGGGCTGTGTCTGTCTCTGGTTTTCTTTCTTTGTCTGTCTGGAGGGAAGCTGCTGCTCTAGAAGGCAACACACTAAAGATGGCAGTTTTAATACTTTAGTATGTAGACACTCACTTGGCTCTTCATATTGCTTTCTTTTCTCTTTTGATCTCATTCTTTCTTATGTCTTCATTCTCTCTCTCTCTCTCTCTCTCTCTCTATATATATATGTATATATGTAATATCTATTATGTGTGATACATAACACACACACACACACACACACACATATATATATATATATATATATATATATATATATACTTTTTTTAGACAGGCTCTCTACATAGCCCATCTTGGAACTTACTATGGCCTCAGAACCATAGAGATCCATCTGCCTCTGCCTCCCTAGGGCTGGGAGTCATGTGCTATCATGCCTGGCCATACTTTATATATTTACTATACATAAATATATCTCTAAACAGTATCTTATTTTGCATGTGTAACAAGTGATCTCAAGTGATATACTCTATATATATCCATGTGAAATTTGCTTGTTTTGCTATTTTTTGCTTTTTTATTAATTTTTTTGTAAGACATCGTCTCACTATATTTTCTATGCTGGCCTTGAATTCATAATTGTGTGCAGCCTCCTAAGTGCTGGGTTTATAGTCAGTACTACAACACCTGGTTTTTCTAGTTTTAAGCTGGTAACATTTGTGTTTATATCCATAGTTCTTTCATTTGAACTGTTATATCATAGTCCATTGTGTGAATATGCCTCCCATTTTAAATTAATACCTTTTATTTATTCTTCGACAATTTCATATATGCATACAACACATCTTTGTCTTGCACACCCATAACACCCCTATACTATTCCCCACAAACACTCCTCAGCATGCCTCTCCACTTTAAAATGTCCTCAGGTTTTAATTCATCATTAATTTTTTTTGACAAAGAGTACCACAGTGAATTTTGTTGTGTCTATACGAGAAGATGCATATGAGAACATCATCTCAGGTGGTTTCTCAACCTGGGTATGTTGATCTATTAGTGTTGTAAAAGCAAGAGAGTGAGTCATAGCAACATTCAAGAAGGGAAAAAGAACAGAGTGGAAACTCTAAGAATATGTCATGTGTAGTAAAGATAAAGAGTATTTTGTGAACTTTCAGTAAAATAAGTATAAGTATACTGGGTGGGTCATAATGAAAAGTAAGTGTGATGATGAAAACAGTCTGCTTGCTGCTCCTTGATGGTCTATTCCTAGGAATACAATTACTCACTAGGACTGTATGCATCTTTTTTGTTTTTGGCTGTAGCCACATAGTGTCTGTTTCCTTTTACCAGAAAGGTAGTAGAGTTCCTTTTAGTCCGTGGCCTCACTATTACCTGCTGCGTTAGTCTGTTTTCTGTTGTGATCAGATACTTTGACAGAAGCAGCTTAGAGGAGAAAGGGTTTATTTTAGTTTACTGTTCCAGAAGGATGGAGCAGCCATGGTGGGAAGACATGGCGACAGGCGGGGAAGCTGTAGTGGTAGGAGAAGGAAGCTGGCTGATCACATTTTATCGGCTCTCAAGAAATGGAGAACAAAAAGTAGGAGCAGGCTATGAAATGTCAACCTGCATCCAGCAACACACTTTGCTCAGCATGGTTTCAGCACCGAAAAGTGTCATGGTCTTCCCAAACAGTACTACCAGCAGGGACCAAATCTTCCAACACAGGTGCTGACAGTGAACATTTCACAGTCAAACCATGGCAGCGATGACAGACTTAGGTAGTCAAGCCAATCAGTGTGAAAGGCATTTCATATGTTGTAGCTTGTATCTCTCTGATCAATAATTTGGGAGCTGACACAGAAGTCTAAATCTGTAATTTTGGAGATACCCAGTACACATAATATCATGCAGGCAGTGTTCTGTTTTATTTCTGTAAGGATATTAATTTTGGTGAAATTCTCTGTACTGTGCTTATCTTTCCACTCTCTTTCATGTGAATGGCTTTCTTCAAATTGTTGACTATTGGTAGTCCATATTTATTAAAGAACGCAACTCCAACATGCATGTTTTGGGAAGCTCTTTGAGTGTGGATGAGTTAACTATTGAGTTTCACTTCAGTGTTACTAGGCAGCAGTTGGGCCTTTGTATGGGGTGATAACTAGATTTATTATTTGAATGTCTTTCTGTAGCTATAAAATAAATCCATGTATATGCATGCTGTGTTTATCAGCAAAATTTGTAGACCAAAGAGTATCCTTTTGATAGCCTTAATCCAATAGTACATTGCATACACTAAACACATATACACATCAGAAAGTGCATTTGAAGTTGCCCCCCCCTTTTTTTTTCTCTGTGAGGCCCTGGCTGTCCTGGAATTTATTCTGTAGACCAGGCTGGCCTCAAACTCAGAGATCTGCCTTGCCTCTGAGTGCTGGGATTAAGGTCTGCACTACCACTGCCCAGCTAAAGCTATTGTTCTAATAGCGGTATGTGAAGCTTCCAATTCTTCTACATTCCTAATTTTGATATTTATAGTTTTAAAGATTACTTGTTAATTTATTAGATAGACTTGGTACTTACTTAGTCATTTGCTTTGTCTTAATTGTTTATGCGCATGTGAGAGAGAAAGGGGGGAGCAAGTGAGGTATTTGTCTTTTTCTTAGTAACTTATAAGACCCTTTGGGTGTTACCAATGGTAACATTCTATATAATGTTATGCCTGTGTTCCTCCTAACTTTTCAATGGCTTTCAATTAAGTCTGGGTTTATATAATACAGAGAAGCTCTTCAGTGTTTTCTGTTTTTGAAGCCTTGATAAATGTATCTCATATCAGAGGAAAGATGCAGAGGGTGATAGTAGACTGTGCATAGCTTCCCCTTCCTCTTAGTTTTGGTCTTCAGAGGCCACTGCTCTTACTGCTCTCTTTTATTCCTTCTATGGACATTCTTTGCATCTCTAAACCTTCTTTGTTCCTTCCTATGTAAAGCACTGGCCATGTGGGATTGCTATAATAACGGCCCCTGAAAAATTGTGCCTTCCTTTATCTGTTGTCCTTTGAGTGTAACCTTGCCTTGTCTCTGGTCAAGACCCTGTCTCCTTACTTCTTTTTAAAAATATTTTTTAAGAAAAATCTTTATGTGTTTGTGTATGGGTCTGAGTGAGTGTATGTATGTGTGTCATGTGTGTGCATGCAGAGGCCAGAAGAGGGTGTCAGCTCCCCTGGAACTGGAGTTTCGGGTGGTTGTGAGCAGCTTGATGTAAGTGTTAGAAACTTAACCCCAGGTTGTCTGCAAAAGCAGTGTGCATTCATCACTGCTGAGCCTCCTCTCTAGCCAATTTCTTTATTTTTTTTAGTGTGGGGTTCTTTGTGACTTGGATTTTACTAATAGAATATGAGAAAGTGATGCCTAACCTCAGTGTCTTGGCCTTAAGAGCTTGGCAGTTCTATTTCTACCCTCTCAGGATACCATGGCTGACATGTTCATGTGTCTCCTTGAGAGACAATGACCCATTAATTCCAGCTGTACTTAGTCAACCTTCATCTAAGGTTTAGACAGCATGCAGGATACAGGAAGGAGTTTTATCCAGGAATGGTAGGTATGAGTGGTGTTGAGCTCTGCTAGTTTGGGTATGGGGTATGATAGGAGTTCACCTAGAACTTGGTGCTAGCTATGTTCTACAAACAGCTGGACACTCGAGTGTGGTGCTGATGTTTTACTGATTTTACCAAGTGCCCTTTAGGAAGATATTCTTTAGGTGTTTCTAGCTAGAAGAAACATAGGCTCTACACTTCTCATGCTCTTTCTCCCCTCCCTTTAGATCTTTATTCCAGTACCTGTCTATCTTGCTCTATTCTGATTATACATGTAATTTTAATTAAGCCATTAATTGAGCTTTTAATACTTAAAAGTGCTGCCATAGCCAGGAATGATGTGCTTTTGTAATCCTAGATCTAATGAAGGCAGGAGGATCTCAAGTTCAAGGCCCAGCTAGCCTACTGAGCTAGTTCAAGCTTGGCATGGGCAGCTTAGTGGGATCACATTTCAAAGTCAAGTAAGAAGAGACTGCAAAACAGCTCAATGGTCAGATAGAGTCTAAACAAAACTCCAAACAAAACAAGTGCCTTTCTGAACACAGGTGGCTTTTAATTTGTATTTTATACTTAGGATTTCAAGTGGTAGTATTGAACTTGATCCAGTAGACCCTGAAATCATTCCCTCGGGAACTTTTGGGACCAGAATCTGGAGTGGTCAAACTTGATCAATGTGGTTTGGATTTTATGTGATGTGAAACTCAGGCTTTTCATGTCCTGCCATGACTTCATTTCAGGGTGATTTAAAAATATTTGTATGGAGTTTGGGGTGGAGAAAGGGTGAAGGGAAGTAATGAGTTTAATGTGGAAAGAAATAGGGCAGAAGATTCTAGTCAAGGCCTGACTTAACTTCACATTGTTCAAGGGAACAACAACAAAATTGTTCCACTGTTGGCTTTTATACTTTTTATTCTGTACAATTTAAAAAGATGTTTATCTATCTATCTATCTATCTATCTATCTATCTATCTATCTATCTACCTACCTACCTATCTGTCTATCTATATTTTTCTGTTTTTTGTTTCTGAGACAGGGTTTTTCTGTGGCTTTGGAGACTGTCCTGGAACTAGCTCTTATAGACCAGGCTGGTCTCGAACTCACAGACATCCACTTGCCTCTGCCTCCGAGTGCTGGGAT
Organism: Cricetulus griseus; assembly: GCF_003668045.3. Lineage (NCBI taxonomy): Eukaryota > Metazoa > Chordata > Mammalia > Rodentia > Cricetidae > Cricetulus > Cricetulus griseus. The sequence goes on along the minus strand of NC_048600.1, from coordinate 12,754,796 downwards.
TAAAGGTGTGTGCCACCACTACCTGGCAATGAGATAGCAGGGTGGTTCCTAAGGAGCACTGGCAGGATTATAAATTGTCCAGGGAAAGGCAGGAAATCATTACTATAGCAAAGCTAGTGTTGAAATTCCTAGAAAATGCCTGGGTAAAGGAGTGAGACCTTTGCCCACATATATACATTCAGGCCTTTTTTTTTTTTTGAGATAGGGTATATATCTATTTTTATTTTATGTATTTGTCTGCATGTATGTAAAATGCACCATGTCTGCCAGGTGCCCATGGAGCCCAGAAAGTGTCATTTCCCCTGGAACTGGAGTTATGGATGGTGTCAGCCCCAATGTGGGAGCTGAAAACCAAATGTGGGTCTTCTGAAAGAGCAACAAGTGCTCTTAATCACTGGGCCATCTCTCTAGCCCTTTATTCTGTGCAAAAAGAAAAAAAAATATAGTTATATGTTGGCCTGTGTGTCTGTGTGGAGTTATGGACACATGAGTGCAATTGCCCTTTCTTTGTCTTAGTTAGGGTTTCTATTGCTGTAAAGAGATAGCATGATCATAGCAATTCTTATAAAGGAAGACATTTAATTGTGGTATCTTGCATACAGTTCAGAGGTCTAGTTCATTATTATCATGCTGGGAAGCAAGGCAGCATGCAGGCAGACATAGTGCTACAGAGGAGCTGAGAGTTCTTCTTGACTCACAGGCAACAGGAAGTGTTCTGAGATACTGGGTGTGGCTTGAGCATATATGGGACCTTAAAGCCTGCCTCCAAGTGACTCTCTTCCTCCAACAAGGCTACACTCACTCTAACAAAACCACACTTCCTACTAGTTTCACTCTCTATGAGTTTATGGGGGCCAATTACCTTCAAACTACTACACCTTTGAGGCCTGAAGAGGGCATCCGAACCTCTGGAGCTGAACTAACAGTGGTTGAGTGCTATGAACCAAACTTCGGTCCGCTATAAGAGCTATATGTGCTCTTAATCACTGAACCATCTCTTCAGTCCCCCATTCTGTACAATTTTAAGATAGTATTTTATGAATAGTTTTTATGTTGCTTGACTCTGCATTTGGATTGGTTCATGTTTATATGGATATAACTGTGTTTTAAGGCTCCAAATTAGTTATTCTATGCTATCACTTTACATATTAAAGGGGGCCTTATACTCGTGTAGAAAGGTAGAATATCATCCCCTTTACATTTGTTTATTTATTTTGTGTGTATAAGTATGACAGTCAAAGAACAACTTGCAGGATCCTTGGTCAACCATGTGGGTTATGGATTCTGAACTTAGGTTGTCAGACTTGGCGGCATGTGCCTTTACCCACTGAACCATCTTGCTGATCCTAGATTAGCTCCCCATTTTTGCTTCCATGTTGCTGAATAGTCTTGATTTTTGTGCCATGTTGCTTGAGAAATGATTTTATAACCTTCCTTTGCAGGGCCACATTTCCTGAGTAATTTGGTTATCTTCCTCATGGCAAATCATGAAAGTCAAGTTTATCCCACTGACCTTGCTGCTCTTGACTTTTTGTCTTCTCAAAAGGTTTTTTATCTCTACTTTTGCTCTTGCCAATTTCTGAACAGCAAGTCTTGAATCAAATTGACATTTTGGAGGACATTTTCATCTTCTTTTAAATCCTCAATGATTTTTTTCATTCTGTAGATTTTTAGATATTTTCATTTAAAAGTATTATTTTTGGTGGCTGATTAAATTATTAATGTACAGGTATAAATTTTACTTTTGTACATACTTTTTAATGTGATAAAGCATATTTATCATAAAATTTATCTCTTTATAACGTACAGTTCTGTACCATTAAGTACACCTGAATGTGTGGCATATGGCAATTTTGTATATGTGACAATCCTTTTTTTTGTGACCAACCCTTTTTAAGTTGTGCAAACTCAATTTTTCCAATGAAACAGTAACTTCCTAGTCTTCCCTTCACCCAATCACTGTCAACTGCCATTTTGCTTTGTCTCTATGAGTTCAGCTATTTGAAATAGTAAGTGAATAGCTTATTTCACTTTGCATGGTATATTTATTCAGGATTAATCCATATTGTAGCATGTATCAGAATTTTCTTTTCTTTTAATGCGAGTAATATTCCATTGTGTATTGTGTCTGTGTGTGTTTGTGCCTGCACACATATATATATCACATTGTGTACCTCTTTCAATGATGTCTGTTGCTTATGTCGTTTGGCTGCTGTGAATAATGCTGTTGTTGGTGAAGATGTCCAACTATCTGAGCTTGTTTTCCAGGACTTGCTGGATGGTATGGCAATTCTATGTTTAGTTTTGATGACTCACCATATAATATGGACTGTAGAAAGGTAACATGCAGCACTCATTTACAGTATTGATAATGCCATTTGGTGCACAAAATTTTTATCTTGTTGAAGTCCAAGGTACTTAGTATACATCCTTTACTTTATTAAATTAACCTTTGAGAGGTTGAAATCACTTCTTTAGCTTCCTTCACCTGTAGTGCTGTCTTTCTTTCTTTAAAGTCTATAAAAGGGGCTGGGGAAATGCTCACTTGGTATCATGCTTGCTACACAAGCATGAGAATGTGAGTATAGATTCCTTAGCACCCACATAAAAACCAGGCATAGGAGCACACATCTTATAACCCCAGAGCTAGCAGGGAGGTGTTGGGTGAGCAGAGAGAGGCCAATGTTGGAGCTTATTGGTGAATCACTCTAACCAAATTGATGAGCCTCAGGTTTTGCAAGAGACCTGTCTCCAAAACCAAAGTGGAGAGCCATAGAGGAAGATACATGGCATTGACCTCTGGCCTTCCTGTGTGCACATAAACCTGCACATGCACAGCCACATATGCACAAACGCACTTGAATTTACACCACACATATACACAGACACACAGACACACAGACACACAGACACATACACACACACAAACTCACTTGAATTTACACCACACACACACACACACACACACACACACACACACACACACCTAGAAAAAGTTATGTTGAAATTGAGCCAGATTTTCATATTACTGGCATCCCTTTACAATAGAGATGAAAACCATTCACTCTACTCCAGAGTAGAAGCCTTTAATTTAGAGTTAGTGATTATATTGTTATGTTAGTGATCAGATTGTTATGATTAGGGAGGTAGGGTGTAGATCATGCCAAGTCATTGGTTAACTCAAGCAACGCTAGGTCTAGCAGTAAGGACAATAACGTAATAGCTGCTGTGAATAATGCTGTCTTTGTAACGTTTAAGTGCTTTGATGACTATATTGTATTCTTTACAAAGTCTTTCCTTATCTACAGTTTCACTTTCCATAGTTTCAGTTATTTTCAGCCACCCACAAATCCAAAAATACTGGTATTTCTTGGGACTTGAGACTCTAAAGAGAAAGCTGCCATGTTTTTTTCTTTTTCTTTTTTCTTTTTGGTTTTTTGAGACAGGGTTTCTCTGTATAGCTTTGGAGCCTATCCTGGCACTCACTCTGGAGACCAGACTGGCCTCGAACTCACAGAGATCTGCCTGCCCCTGCCTCTCGAGTGTTGGGATTAAAGGCGTGCACCACCAATGCGTGGCCTTTGCATGGCTTTTATGATTGTACATAGTTACAATTGTTCCATCTCATTCTTGTTCATGGGTTAATGTCCTAAAATATCTTCTTTGTAAACTGAATTTTATTATAGGCATGTAGTTGTAGGACCCCCCCCCCCCAAATCCATAGGATTTAGTAGTCTTGGGTTATTGCTGAAGATAATACACACTTTGGATACAGGACATAGGGAAATCAAGTTGGTAGTGACCAGGAAACTTACCCTACAGACTTAGCTTTATAGGACAGAAGGTGCTATCAGAAGTCATCAGCAGTCTTAGTCAGCCTTGAATCTGTGAGGTACAGTAATGACTGGAGTGACAAGATAAGCCTGTGGGTATAATAGTGGCATGGGTATCATGGGACTATGCTTTCTGATTGGTTTTAAGGCCCTCTCCACACAAGGAATGCATGCCTGATACTATAAACCTTACCATATGGCTGGGGAGCTCACCTTGCCCAGGGACCGATTACTTTCATTATGCTAAATGAGCATTATGCTAAATGAGGGGTATTTAATGCCCCTCTAGATTCCTGTCGCTGTTCATATAGATCAGTGCAGCTCTCAATCAACATCAGAGAAGTTTCTTTGCAGTGGATGTTGGCTAACAGTGCTGAGAGTCAGTGTTAGTGGAGGACTCAACTACAAATGGAGTGCCTCTGTTCCCCTCCCCCTGAAAGGCTTGGGAACCATCTCAGAAGAGGGGGCAGAAAGGTGATTAGAGCCAGAAGTCAGGGAGGCCCAGGGCAAAACAGTGTTTTCTGGACACAGGGGACCTCAGTACTTGGGAATTCACAGCATCTGTGCTTTCCAGTACAAGACCAGCAAGATAACAAGCCAGCAAACAGTTTATCATAGAGAAGGAGGAGTTCTTGAGCCCTCCTCTGAGAAACTGTTGACAGTTGATGGCTTCTGGGGGTGATGCAGTTTTTGTTAAGGTATGGCTATTGGTAGGCCAACCATGCTTCAGTAGATGACCCCACACCTATTAATGAATATATGAGCAGCACAAACAGACTCAGTGGGTTTAAACAAAGATGACAGGAAGTTGGGAGTGCAGTCAAGAGGAGTAGATCTGTCTGGAAAGAGTTAGGAGTAAGTGTGGGAAGTGAATACAATCAAAATACATTGTATAAAATTCTCAAAGTACTAATAAAATACTATATTAAAGATCCAAATAATAAGAAAAAAATTATGTCTAGGGTTTCAGGCATCCACCAGGGTGTGTATATCTTGGAATGTATCCCCAGGATGAGCTATACTTACTTAATTTTCTTCATTTTTTTTCATCTACCTGCCTGTCTTCTTGTGGGGATGTTGAGAGAATTTCACTATATAGCCCAGGTTGGCTCTAGACTCATACAAATGGTCTTGTTTTGGTCTTGTGAGAGCTGGGATTACAGATATGTACCACCACACCCCCTGTTAGTGTTGTTTTTAGTCTAAGACTTTTAGATCCCTTAGGACAATGCCTATTTTGTTCCACACTGTATACCCTGTTTCTGGCACAAGGTAGTTAGTCAGTCAGTAGTTGTTGATGCTATCGGAAACTGTGTTCTGATTGGAATGAATTCAGGCCCACCACTTGAATGTACTATCTAGGTTCCCAAAGGGTCAAGATAAAGTTATGTTGATTGTGACCAAATAACAAGAAGGCAGAGTCAGTCTTTAGAATAATAGATATAGAATAATTGTACCTTTGTAGAAAAGTCCTCTCGTGTATGTATATGGGTATGTATGGACATATGTATGTCTGAGTGCATGGAGAAAGGTTTGGAAAGATACTTAGCAAATTCAGGTTAAGTCAGAAGAGTGAGAGAACATGAACACTGAGGGGCTGATGATTTTTTACAGTGAAAACAATTTACATGTACAGTTGTAGAAAAAAGTGTGTATGCTTAACCAAGTTTCTGCTGCAGGACTCCAGAGACAGTAGAAGGGGGAGTGTGTGTTGGTATTAGGGAGATAGACAGATTTTTTGATAGAAGAAACAGACTCGGGGAGGACTGGGGCCCAAAGGAAAGCATCTTTGGCATTGGGATTGGGAACCTATGCAGGAGCACTCAATTTACTTAAAGAAATGATGAAACTTGAGGAACATCCTTGGCAGGAACGTTGATTTTACTGTGAATTGGCAGTGGACACTGACCAGGGCCGCCAGTGGATTCAGAGCGCTAAGTTGACTTAATGTCTATTGCTTGTGTGTGGTGTGTGTGTGTGTTTTTCCATAAAGAGAATTTAATGCTATGAGTAGTGTAAATCTTTTTTTCTTAAGCTGATTTTTTTTGCTCCCAGTAAATCTGTGTAGACTCTTAATCCCCCTCTTTAAAACATTTAAACACACAAGGCCATAAGTCTCTGAGAGGTTATGAAATTCTTTGAAGGTTACTTAGCTGATAAGTGGTAGAGGCTTGGACTAGAGCCCAGGTCTTCTCTACCAAATGCTGTGTCCTTTTTTTCCAAGAAAAGATTGGCCAGGAAACCACTTACTGTGATACCCTGTACAATGGGTTCTAGCCATTGCCATTTATGAGGGAATTTTGGTGTGGACACTTGAAGAAAACCTAGTAACTAATGAGAATCAAATAGAAATTTGTTAGAGGATTAAGACTCAGAGATCAAGACTAACTCAGTTTTAGAAACAGCTTCAGAATGGGCTGGGGAGATGGCTCAGTGGGTTAAAGCACTGATCACCAAGCCTGAGGACCTAGGTTTGCTTCCCAGTACCCACTTGATGGAAGGAGAGAACTGACTCCTTCAAGTTGTTCTCTGACCTCTGCAATGCACTGTGGTGTGTGTGTACCCGTAAAATAAAATAAATGTAAAAAAGAAAGGTCCCAGAAAAAGTGGCTGGCCAAAAATTGTTTTTTAGACAATAATTTACTGCATTTGAGCTAAATCTCAGTGATAGGTAATTTGACAAGAATTTGTAGATGTCTAAAAGTTAAGCAGTGTTGGGGAAGGAACTTAATTTTATTGTTGGAACTAAGGCAGAAATCAAATACATTTAGTTATTTTATGTATGCTATTGTTTTACTTTTTGACCTCAATCATCATTTTCATATACAAATTATTATATAGTTGAAAGCATGAAAGATATTGCAAGTCTTAACTAAAAGTATGATGTAGTTACTAGCATTGCAGAATTATTTCTTACAACATAGTATTATGTGGGCTGGTTTGATGGTAATGGGTTATCAGTACTGTGATGTCAGAACACAACACTGCATATTTTATTTTTCCTTAGTATTCATTATATTTTTGTGAAATAAAAAGACCTTTTGGAATTGCCATTGGTAAGGTTTTTTTTAAATTTATTTATTCATTATGTATATAGTGTTCTGCCTGCACTCCAGAAGAGGGCAACAGATCTCATTACAGATGGTTGTGAACCACCATGTAGTTACTGGGAATTGAACTCAGGTCCTCTGGTAGAGCAGCCAGTGCTTTTAACCTCTGAACTATCTCTCCAGCCTTACCCCCACCATTGGCAAGTTTTTAATAAATGTATTTATTATGTGTATCTTTGTACATACTTGTATAAGAAACTAAAGGGATTTGTAAATCAGGAAGGTTGTATAGTTCAAATGGAAAATTGTAAGTATAAATAGATTATCAGAATTGAAGGAACAACAGGTTTTTGAGCATGAGTTCAGGATATCACAGGCCAATGCTTTTTTATTATTATTGTTATTTTTTTATTTTGAAGCTGTTCTCAAGACTGACCAACTTCTAGCCTGGAGAGGGGAGTTAGGCTGGAAGTCCCACCCCTGGCTGAGGAGCTATTGGCATTTGACAGCTGCCGAGAGAGGGAGAGGCAGTTCTCTTGAAGCATGTAGCCCTTGGGAAGTTGACCACACTCCATGGAAGCTCACACATTCAAGAGTATACAGGCAGCACAAACTAGACTTGATGGGTGTAAAACAACATCAATAAAGGATGCAAAGTTGTGTGGGGAGGGAAAGGCAGGTGGGTCTGGGAACAGTTAGGACGAGGAGGTGAATATGATCCAAATGCATTGTACAAAATTCTCAAAGAACTAATGAAAATTAAAAAAAAAGATTTAGAAGCATGGAACATAAACTAAGCTGTACTAGCTTTAGAATTTTTAACAAATTATATTTCCATGAATGATGCCAGCATTCAGGTGACTCCTCAGATAGTGTCGGCAATCTTCTCACTAGGAGCAAAGGTGTTGTATGCAGTGAAATTCCGTCTGAGTAGTGAGAGACTCGGGTGATACGTTTTAGGCAGTGGGTTGTATTGATATTGCTGCCAGCTTAGTAGAGCTACAAGAGCACTGGGAACTAAAGGAATAGTGTTTGTGATGCTTGTGAGAAAGCCAGATGAGTAGAGAGGTTGGGGGACATCAAAGAAAAGCAGTTTATCTTGATATTCTGCAGCCTTCAGCATTTAAAGAGTCATCAGTGAAATGTTTCTGAGTGGGTCTATGATGCAAGAGCAGAGTTGAAAAATTATCCAGTTTTTTACTGATACTTTTGTAGTATATCATAAAGATGAATTATCAGAAAAATGAAGTGAAAAAATAATGAACCTCCAGGCTTGTCTTTATTTTTTTTTCTTATTGGATCCATCAGACTTAACATTGTTTTTACACATTACCTCAGAGTTTTAACATTCTTACATGAGTTTCTGTGGATTAGTAACAGTTTATATACCAGAGCTGCTCTGTGGATTCCAATTTGAACAGATCTGTGTTAGAAAGATTTTGCCATTCTGACAGTCTGGAAGTTATCCTTTTTAGAACTTTGTTTTAGAATAGAGACAGAACTAGATAATGCAATCAGTTTTAAACAAATATAGTATTTGATTGCAAGTATGAGGATTTCTCATAATTCCAGTAGTTGAATAAATGAAAACACAGGAGAGCATCATTACTTCGTGCATTTGAATTGTACTAAGAAACAAGGCTTTTGTTGCTGTTTTTTGTTTATATGGAGATAGTGTCTCACTGCAGCCCAGCTTGGCCTCAAACTTGCTATGTGGCTAGACATGACCTTTGAGCGCTTTAAAAAATGCATTTATTTTATTTTATATGTCTGGGTGTTTTGTCTGTGCACTGTGTGTGTGCCTGGTGCCCGAGGAGGCCAGAAGAGGGCATCAGATCCCTTGGAACTGGGGTTACAGACAGTTGTGAGTCACCATATAGGTGCTTGGAATCAAAGCCTAGTCCTCTTCAGAAGCAGCCAGTGAGTGCTGTTACCCACTGAGCTGCTCTTCAGCTCTCCAGCCCCTGACCCATGCTCTTGATCCTCTAGCTTGAACTTCCCAAGGGCTGGGTTTACAAGGAAGCATGGATTTTGAATAAAGATAGTGTTTTCAATTCAGTCTTTTATAAACACTGTATCGAACTGTCTGTCCAGATTTTCTTTTTTTGTAAGACTGTCATAAAGATAGATGGCACACTTAGAAGACTGAGGAAGGAGAGTCCCAGGTTTGGACCATCCTGGACTACCAAATAAGATCCTGTCTCAATAAGCCAAAAAGCCAACAAATAGATAGGAAGATAGACAGATAGATGATAGGTAGACAGATTACATATATGGAGCTGGTAAGTATGAGGCACTATGGAAATAATCAGCATAAATAAAGCATGTGACTTGAAAATTAATAAGGGAAGCAGATCAAAGCTTTGATAGTTTACTTCCCTCGAAAGTGAGCTCCCAAAGCATGCCAGGGTAAATATTTTCCATAGATAAATACTTGCCCATAAAGACAGGAATTCAAAGAATGTGTATATGATACAAAAGAAAAAACTCCAGAATTTAAAGTTAGGATGAACATCCACTTAGGACCTGTTTTGGGTAAGGGGATGAAAATGATCTAAAATGGTTACAATAATATTTTTGTTGAAAATGGCTTAGTATAAAAATTTTACATCATTATATTATATATGTAGACAAATCACGTGTAGGCTGACCTTGGCCTTTATAACATTTATATGTGTGAGAGTTACTAGCAGTTGCTGTGTGACATTTGTGTGACTTGTTTAAGGTGTTCCGAGAGAGAGAGAGAGAGAGAGAGAGAGAGAGAGAGAGAGAGAGAGAGAGAGAGAGTGTGTGTGTGTGTGCTGTCCACCTCCAGCTTGTTTCAGGAAGGCAGCTCCACAGTGCTTGTCAGCTGTGTGCCAGTATCGCTGCTGGACAGAACTTTAGCCATGCAATGAACTCTGTCACCTATGTTTTGTTCCTGCTTTCGGACAGTCGAAGGGAAGTGTTCTACATTCCCCTCTTGACCAGATTCAACTCATTCAGAGAGGCCATTTTCTCAGAGAAACTTCGTTGATTACTTGGCTGAAAACAGTGTCTCTGCTCTCTTAAATCTAATTGTGCTTATATTCTTTAACCACTAATTTGGCAATTAATCATGTTAATTGCTTTGTGCCTTGCATCTATTGTTGTCTCGACTTGTTATTTAAATTGTCTTGACTTTACTGTTGTGATGTTTGTCTTCTGATTATAGCACAAGATTCTTAAAAAGAGATTCCTCTCTGTAACTCTCAGAACTGTGATCTCTGAACTTTGCCAATTACTCACCCTGTCTTTGTTTCAGTGGCTATGGCACAGACTTTATAGTGGATAATTTGTTAACAACACAAGTTTGTTTCTTAGAATTCTGGAGGCTGGGGAGTCTAAGGTCATAATGCCAGTAGATTGAGTAGCTCTTGAAGGGCCATTCTGCATAGATGCCCTCTGTGTATCCTCTCATGGTATAGGACAAAGGGATAAACAGACTTCATGGTCCTCTTTCACAAAGGCACTAGTCCCATTCATAGTGATCTATTTAGCTTCTGCCTCTCAATGTCAGTACATTGGGGATTAGATTTCATCATGTGAATTTTGGAGGCATATAATCCTTCAGACTATAACATAGTCCAAACAATTTGGCTATGATTCTCAATACGTGCATTTTATTTAATTTTAATCTTTCTCTCTATATATAGATTATAAATCAAATGAAATCTGAGTTAAAATGGCATAAAATGAAATAAGCAATACTTATAATTTATATTATTTATAATGTGGCATTTAAGATAGCTAAAAAATTATGGGGATATTAATGGAATAATGCCAAATTGGCAACATGTATTGTACCCTAGGACTAGTGTCCAGTTATTCAGTAGTTGTATGAAAGATTTGGTTGACAACTGCCTATGTTTACGTTATTAGCATTACACCCATTATAATGGAAAGTGTCAGTGTAAAGCATTTGGCGTTGTGTGATGCTCATCCTTCCCCTAGGACTTTTGAAGGGCTGGGTGGGAAGCAGCTGTGAACATCAGTGTCAGCTGTATTTCATCTCTCCCCAAGATTTTTCTTTCTGGGGAGACTGTTTATCTCTAGCAACTTCTGTACCTGCCACAGAATGCTCAACAAATAGTTGTGAATTTTATTTGGAAAAAATAAATGTGCATCTCTGATTACAAATTTCCGGAAAACTTTCTAGTTTCATAAGTTAAAAAGAATTCTAATGCAGAGGAAGGAAACACACAAGAGCAGGTTGTTTAAAAAATGATTACTATCATTGAAGAAGAAAATGTGAACTTGTATATGCGTGTGGTCACTGTGCTAACCAAATGGCCATATAATATTCAGCTCCAGGGGTGGACGATGTGTGAAATGTATCTACATTCAGTAGACATTGAAACATGACCATCTTGACCACGTAGGTAAAGAAATAAAGTATTGGGGAATGGGAGATGGCTCAGAGGGTAAGAGCTTGCTTGAAACCATGAGGACATGAGTTTGTATCTCATCATCCAGGAAAAGGTTGGGCACTGCCTCACGTGTGCCTATAACCCAGTGTTTTAGTTTGAGTAACCATATTGGTTGGCCAAAGAAAGAAGGATCTCTGGGCTTTGCTGGACTCCAGTTTAGTTCCAGGTTTCAGTGAGAGGCCCTGTCTCAAAGGAGTAAGGTGGAAAGTAATAGAGAAGGACACTGGCCTCTGACCTCTGTACTCCCATGCATACACAACACACACACACACACACACACACACACACACACACACACACACACACACACACACGGAAATAAAATATCAGCATCCTAGGAGTCCTGTGTGCTTCTTCCCACTTACCTTTTCTTCCTTCCTTCCTTCCTTCCTTCCTTCCTTCCTTCCTTCCTTCCTTCCTTCCTTTCTCTGTCTCTCTCTTTCTCTCTCTCTCTGTCTCTCTCTTTCTCTCTCTCTTTCTCCATAGTTAAACCATTTTGATTTTCATCATAATGCTTTTCTTTTGTCACTTTGTACACACAGTATTATAATTTTGAACTGTAAATAATGGAATCATAATAATATACAGTCTTTCATTCAATGAAAGTAATTTTTCATTGCTATACAAATGTTTCTGCTTTTTATTATATCTTTATTTATCTATCCTTTATCCAATGGATATCATTGTGTTTGAAATTGCATTTAAATTGTTCAGTTTGGGGCTATTTAAAGAAAGGTGCTGACATTTTTTTTTCATTATGAGTCTTTTAATTCACACACATGATTCCTCTATTTTATTTTCCCTTTAATACAGTAATAGGTTTCTCCATAAAGATCTTAACACATCTGTTGTGATACTTATTTGTTATTTTTGTGCTGTATTAGGGATTAAACTCAAGCCATTGCATACACTAGGTAAGTGCTCTGCCCAACATGTTATTATTTTTGGTGGCATCTTCCTAGAAGTTCCATTCTTTTGATTGTTGAGGGTGTAAAGAAATAAAATTGATTTTCCCAATGTCTTTGTCATTCAACTTTGCTCAGTTCATATCTTAATTCCAAGAGTGCACCTGAAGATTTAAAAAAATTCTACATGCAAATATTATCTCCAGATAACAAAGTTTTTTATTTTTTCCTTTCCAATCTTTGGGCTCTCTTTCCACCATGTTTCTCCATCCTGCCTAGGACACCTGGTACACTGGAGAATGCAGTGGTGTGAGCAGATGTCCTTATCTCCTTGTCTCAGGAGGGAGAATATTTTGTAGACTTGCTCTTTGTAGGGGCCTCTTAATGAAATTAAAGTTATTCCTTTTTACTCTTAGTTTACAGAGATTTTGAAAATCACAGTTGTTTGATTTTATCAGTTACTCTTATTGAGATTACTCACTTTTTCCTTTATTGTGTTAATGGAGTGCCTATTAGAAAAGGATTAGCAGTAGGTGAGCTTAGCATCTGTCCCAAGAAATTAAAGAACTTCCTTGTTACATTTTTTTTTTTTTTTTTTTTTTTTTTTTGGGACCAGGTCTTCATGCAGTCCTGGCTATCCTGGAACTTGATGTGTAGCTCAGGCTGGCCTTGAGATCCACCTGTCTCTGCCTCTGAGTACTGGGATTAAAGGCACATGCCATCATGTACTTCGTTGTTATACATTAAAAAGAATATTTGAGTCTATCATTCCTGCTAGAATCACATTGCAATTTAAATCTGACTTTTGTCAGAGGAATACTAACCAACATTTTATATTCTGTATTCTAAGGTAGAGTTGAAATTTATCATTTGTAAATGGAGATATTACATAGAAGCTGGGAATACTAGTTTATGTCACACAAATTGGCAGACACGTTTTCTTGAATATTTCAATTTTGTGATGTTTGAAAAACCTTTTGGGATGAGTCACTTATTTTGATAATAGTTATTTGATACTCTATTTTAGGAATTAAATGCATAATTTTCTAGTGGGTTCTAGAAATACCTTTTAGATTTTAGTGATACAGAGATGTACATATGGTGTGTCAGGAAAATCATCTTGTTAAGTGGATAGTCCCATTTCCCTGGGGAATGGTGTAAGAGATTTACTATAGTATAATGTTGCTACTTTCTTCTTACCAGTTTTAATTCCTGGGTTTCCTTTGAGGGGGGTATAAGACTTCACTTTGTGGGGTTTGATTTAGTTGGCTGTATGTGCACTAATTGCATTCAGGGCTGAATCCTAGAATTGGTTTGAATGCCTTTGCATTTTGTAGATTATTTAGGTAGATGTTAAGATGTCAGCCAGTCTGGGTGCCATGATCATTTTGAAACCAATTTAGTCTGAGTAAAGGTGTTGATATTCAACATAATCTTGGAAAAAAAACCACAAAAGCACTCTATTCTATAAAATGAAAAATGTGGTGAATATCAGCTAACAGTTACTCACTGCAGCATGTGACTCGAGTTATTTACAAGGCAATTATTGGTCTTGGAGCCTATTTTATTTCACTGTCACCTGTTCCTTAAGGTTGCCAAAGCTGAAGACTTCCGTCTTAGCGGATGTTAAGTGTTGTTGGTGAAGCACAAACGTCATTATCACAAAAACAGGAAGCTATGTAGGAGAACATACCAAATGGTGAATTAATAGTCAGGGTAAAGGAAGCTGACGCACTCTCAGGGAAGGAACCCTGAATTCATCTATTTTTCTCCTTCTTAGATGGTTTAATGAACAGAAATGGCCAAACTCACTTTTTTTTTTTTCAGATAGTATTGAATTAAGTAGGTCTACCCTTAAGCCAGAAAGCATGTTTTCTTGTATTTTGCATTGTCTTAGAAATGTTGATGTTCTAAAGATCGTGAGATGCCTGCATGAAATCTGATTAATCTAAATTAGTGTTTGGCCAACTAAAATCCTGTGAAGTACCATGAAATCGACCATTTTCTCATTTTGTACAGAAATCTTAACAATTTGAATCTTATTTCAATAACTAGGAATAGATGTTTTAAGGTTGAATCAGATAAAAATTAATTTTCACCATTTTTTTCGCTTTTCATGAATAATCTGCTAAATGAATCAAGGGTATCAGCGTTGTAGATTTCAAGAATCACGTGTCAAGGACTTTATTCTCTTTTATGTCATTGATTAATGTGTGCACAGATAGTTCTTATACATATTTATAAGTGATTTTCATTAATGTACATTGCAGAACTTTTGTTGGTAATTATTTAATTAACATGCAAAGTAATGGATTTTTTGCACTATTGTCATACATATGTAATTTTTAACTGAAAAATTACATGTGTGTGCATACATGTGTGTATGTGAGTGGGTACGAGTATTCCACAGGGCATGTGGAAGCCACAGGACAACCTTTAAGAGATGGGTATCTACTGTGTGTAGTCAGGCTGGCAAGCTTTGTGACAAGTGCCTTTACCTCCTGAGCTGTCTTAGCAGCCCTTATACACATATAATATTATTATACTTGGTTCTCATCTCCTTTTCCCCTCCCTCCATTTGTTGATGAAAACATCTTTTGGTAATCAGCATTTGCTCTTCATTGCTGGTACTTTGTTAATAAAACATTACTTGTTAAAATTGTCCACTTTATCTTTTCATTAATTCTAATGGTCGCCACTTTAATTAATTGAGAGATGGTTTAGTGTAATGATTTGTAAAGTGGGCTCTGTGGTCAGACATCTTGGGTCTGGATTGTAGTTCTGTCACTTCCTGGCAACTTATTTACATCTCAGCCAGGAGGTTCACTCACTTCTTCTGTAAATGGAAATGATAATTGTGCCCAAATTAGAAGGTTGCTGTCAATAGAGCTACTTTAATTACAGGATGTAAAGTAGTGGTTGCCACTTAATGCATGTCCAATGAATGTTAGAAAAATATTAAGCAATGATTTAAAGTTTAAATTCTGGCCTCAGTGTTTGACCCTTCTAAGAGAGGGTCTTCCACAATAATCACATATCGCTCTTCTCAAGATGGGATGAGAGCATCTCCCAGTGCCAACAAGTCTGCTGTTTTTATCACAAACAAGTAAAAGGTTTGATAGGCTGGTACATCCACACCCTCCCTCCCTCCCTCCCTCCCTCTGTCCCTCTCTCCCTCCCTCTCTTCCTTACTTCCTTTCTTTTTAAAGACAGGGTCTCTCTATGTAGCCTGGCCATCTTGTCTGTGTCAATCACTCAGGCTTCAAACTCACAGAAATCTGCTGTCTCTGCCTTCCAAATACTTGGATTAAAGGTGTGCATCACCACGCCTGGCTCATTCAGAAAATTCTTATCTTCATGCATGCTGGTTGGAATGCCCACCTGTGCACACAGTGCCCTCCCTGGATTTCAAATCCCACTGTCCTCTCTGAGTATCCATGAGCTGTATGCCTCAGTTTTTGAATTGTGATTTTTGGTACACATGAAGAGTTCATCTGTGTGCCTAGCTCTGTGTTTGGCACCCGAGTCCTCCTATGGATTGAGAAAACAAGCCATGGTTAGAAAACAGATACAGAACAGTTCTAGGAGTCATGTTGATTAGATGGGACTGTAAGGGTGGCAGTATATGAAGCTTATGCTGAACATTTTCTTGTGTAAATTGTTAACTGTGAAAGTTTCTGAAATAAAGTAATAGGAAAGTAGTAGTAGAAAAAACCTACCTCTTTTGATGTTATCAAGAATTCTCACTTGAGTGCTGGTGAGGTGGCTCAGTGGGTAAAAGTATTTGCTGCAAAACTTGACAGGAGTCCAATCCCTGGGATTTAACATAGAGGGAGAGATTCAACTCCCACAAGTTGTTCTCTGATCTCTACATGTGTGCCATGACATACCTGAGTGCATGTGCATACACACAATAAAAATGTAATTTTAGGTAAAAAAAAAAATGGACTTCCAGTTGTAATTCCTACTTTCAGATTTGCAGAATTGATCTCCCTCTCTTGGTTTTTCTCATGTTAAACTTTAAAATAGTACATGTCTGGTTTTTGGAGGTGAGGTGAAATGTGTAAAAGAAACACTTCACAGCATAGGTCTTCATCCAAAACCACTCTTTCTTTTGCCATTGCTGTATTTAGTCCAGTGCCCGTTTATTTTCATTTAGGTAAGAATTACCTAAGGATTACCAGAGCATTGCTCTGTGCATTAGGAACACTAAGCAGATAGACAGCCAAAGTCTACAGTCTGTTGGTATTTCAGTTCCAGTGAGGATGAAACAGTAATAAATAAGTCAGAGACATGAAGGAAACACAAACAACAGGGTGCTGTTATAAAGCAGCAGCTGCTTCACACTGGAAAATCAAGGGAGACCTCTGGAGATGAAATCAAAGCCTTGGCAGTAGGGCTGGGACCTGCAGTCCAGGCGGGAGACAGCACATGCACAGGCACAAAAGCAGTAGGCTGATACACCCAAGGAGAATGTCTGGGCAATGCAGATGGGCCACAGTGAACACGGACAGGAAAGCAAAAAATGATGATAATCAATTGTTAGGAGGCAGACAGTTCAGGGGCCTGCAAGTGCTGGCAATTGAGTTGGTTCTTTTCACCAGGCACAAAGGAGGATTTTAATCAGAAGAGTCCTATTTATTGAACCAATTCCATGTTTTGAAAAAACTTCTACCTATACAGGATAGAACAAATAATGTGGGAAGTAAACAGAGAAAGTTGGGCATGGAACTCCACCTGGAGTTCCTTCATCGACTTCCTATGAGTATTTTATTCAGTCAAGAGATCAGGGCTATGTCCATGAAGCTCTGACTTGTAAGGTCCTAGGATACCTTACAAAATAAGCACATAAGAAAAGCAGAGGCCACTGTGGAACCTTGTGAAGTCATAGATTTCTAAACACAAACAAATGCTGAGTGGGAATTTCAAATCCCACTGTCCTCTCTGAGTATCCATGAGCTGTATGCCTCAGTTTTTGAATGCTGAGACCTGGCTGACTGACTCCTCCCCATCTTTTGCATTTGCATTTTATCTGAAATCAAGTGCCATGCGCCGTGCTTTCCTGCATATGAATGGTACGGCGTGCCAGATCTAGAGAAAGCATCGCACCTTTGAAGAAAGAAAGAAAACCATCTGCCTCGAGAAAAAGGCCAAAAGTGGGCTCTTTTTTGTATGAACAAAGTGAAAGCTAAGAATCTATGTTTAAAATATGACCATAAAAATTCTCTGCACTTACAGTTCTTGGCTCCAAGGACTAGAGACCTGTTTTGGATGATATACATGGTTTTAAAAGTCAAGATAGACTTCTTTTCAAGAGGTACTTGAAGCACTTGGTGTCTGTTGTTAGAAAGCATAGAAGTTTTATTGTGAGATACATAATTTGTCTTAGATTAAGGTTTATTCATTTATTGTCTTAGACTTCATAACCAGTAAAAGCCTCCATTTTCTTCTTTAAGCCTTTTATGTATAAAAATTACTTTTTATTTACTTTATTAAGTGTCATAAATATGTGGGCTTTTCGATTTTGTTCTTACAAATCTTTTTCTCTCCCTGGATTTCTTAAGCTGTACATCATTGACTCCTGGACCCAACTGTGACCGCTTCAAACTGCACATACCATATGCTGGAGAGACATTAAAATGTGAGTAAATGATGATTATTGTACTCAAAATATAGACACAGAGTTAATTATTGGAAGTTGTGATTTAGTTTTTATTTCTGGCTGTTCAGTACGATTTCTGATACTGCCCACTATTAGTTACTGTTTTGTTATCTGCCATCCAGTCCTGGTTGTATTCAAAGTGAGGCAGCTGGCAGGGATTCTGTTGTAGTGGAATAGGCCTGCATAGAAACTCTTAAATTTGCACAACAGTGCATATATATATATATATAATTTTTTTTTTTGAGGGAGCCCTAAGATAATATGTCAATAAAGAGGCTCATTGCTTTGTGCCTGCAAGACGGTTGAGTGGGTAAAGGCGCTGCACATCAGTCCTGACTACCTGTGTTTGATTACTGGATCCACATGGAAGGCAAGAACCAGATACTGCAGGCTGTCCTCTTTATTTTCACATGTGTGCTGTGGTCCCCCCATAAAATAAACAAAAATGTAAAAAAGGAAAAGGCACACCATTTAAAATATCTACTTAGTAATAGTTTTTTAGGTAAGAATGGCTGATGTCCCCACTACTGTCAAAATCCATTGTCATAATCCAGTCTCTAAGACTCTAGGCATGGACTATGTGTGTCAACATGCTATAGCCTTTATAGTGAGGGTTTGAAATGCAAGTGGCTTACAAGGGCCAGGCTGATACTATAAACAAGGAAAGTGGACTAAGGTGGCAGCTTGGGATGTCCTGTCTCTGAGGATACTGCTTCTATTGCCTCAGAAAGTGGAGGTCAGAAATTTTACATGATTTTTTTCCCTTAGGATCAGTTTTAGATTTGGCTACTTTCCCAAAATTAAGGAGATATGTTGTTCAGATTAAGTTGAATATGTGTGAAGAATGGCCTGAGTTTCTGTACTGTATGTTTCCAACGTTGCCTAGATGATGCACAAGGTGCATCTCTGGGATTCAGGCCAGCATCTGCAGCATCTGTTTGTGCTGTATTAGACCGTCTCTATCACCAGCACAGTACTCAAGCTCTGACCTACTGTGAACGCGGTAATAGCTCTGCTTCATTAGTGTCAGTAATTGCACTGGCGTTTTCTCTCTTAAACCTATTCTTGTGAACAGGGTATTCAAATCTATCTATTCTTAAAAAAGGAGGAATAAAAGATGTGGGTCTTAGAGACAGGATGGATGGGTGAGGGAGATGGCACAGGCCATAAAGTGCTTTCAAAAGGACCCGAGTTTGATCCCCAGAGAAAAGCTGGGCAGGGAGGGACAGAGGCTTATAATCCCAGGGTTGGAGACAGGTAGATCAATGAGGGACCAGAAAACAAAGTGGATGGTGCTTGAGAAGTGACACCTAAAGTTGTCCTCTGCCTTCCTCATGCAATTGTATGTTTGCTCTTGTACTCGCTTGTATATGTCCACCCTCACCTACACCCACACTTCCCCCACCCCACAATATGGGATGGGTGAATAAACTGTGTATTTTGGACTATTGACTGTATGTTCCACCCTCATTAGCCAGCAGGTACCACATCTCAGTATTCTCTAGAGTTGCTTTGTAACAGTCCTAGCTGGTCTGTAACCAGGCTGGCCCGAATTCGTAGATTAAAGATTAAAGATATGCGTCACTGCCACCTAGCTACAAGGTGACCCTTTAACTTTGCATTATTAGACCATTCTCAGGAAACCACAAACACAAAAAAAAATTTGCCTGTGTGAAGTAGCGACAGGATTAGATTGCTACTTTTTTTTCCAAAAGAAATTATTAACTAAACTTAAAAGAAATGATGAAAGTAAGTCACCCATGTGATAGTGCTGAAATTACAAATATCAGGAAACATTGGTCTCCTGTCCCACATTCCCCTCCCACTCCTGTTTTCTGAGGAAGCCATCATCATTTTAAGAAGTGGTTTCAGTTTAGTCCTTCTGAGGATTTCCATTTCTCTCAATAATATGCTTTTGCCTGCTTCCTGACTGGCCAGCCTTAGATGTTATCTTTGACTTCCTGCCCTGATACAGAGGCATTGGCCTGTTTTCACCATCCCCTTATCTCTCTCTTCCTCTTTAATGTAAGTACATTGCCATTATTGGTTCCTGGGTCATTTACCTTGTAGTTTTAAAATTTTGTACTTTTTTTTTCTCATTCTAGGGATCAAATTCAGGGCCTTTCAAAGGCTAGAGAAAAGCTTTTCCACGGATTAGCATCCGTAGCACCCCCCCTCCCTCACCCCCCTCCCCAGGGTCACTTTAAAGCTGCATCTTACAATTAAATGAACAGTCCCAAAAATTCTTGGTAAGTGCGTGACTCAGCCTTGTTATCAGCTTGATGATCTCTGTGCAGTAGTGATGAATGCTTCGTTTATCTGGATTCCCATGAACCACAGATAATGTCTTTTGGCTTTACACTTCACAGGACAAGAATATTAGTCCCTGCTTCTTTCTTTTTTTCCTGCACTGCTTTCATCTGTCTTCTGTTTTTTTCCTTTGCATTTTCAAGATTAACAATTTGTTGTCTATAAAATCTCCAGGGCATTGTTCATAAATTGGACAATGGCTCTGTGGGCCTGTTCCTGCGTTTATTATCCTTATATTTTATCTTGTTTTGTAGGCCTATATGTTAAATATTCTATATATTACTGGAAGATTTCTTAGGAAACAGGCCACTTGCTTAGGTTACTGGAACCCAGGTTCAAATAATCTGCCCAGACGGAGTTTGTTCTTCCCTCTTCTGCTTCTGCCTTTCCTACATCTCTGCCCAACATTTTTTATTGCCTCCATTACAGTTAGGTATCTTACTTAAGAGCTCTTCCTTCCCCTCTGTTCTTATGTTATGAGTGCAGTATCTGGTACAGTCTTTCAAAGAACAAAAATTAGCAACCTAAGAAATGCTTTTGGGACCAGTGAGATGACTTGGCAGGTAAAAGGTGCTGGCTGACAAGCCTAATGACCTGAGTTCAATCCCTGGGACCTGCTTGGTGAAGTCCAGAACTCTTCTAGTTTTCTTTCTGTGCTGTGATCAAACACTCTGACCAAAGGCCCTCATGGATCAGTTAATAATCAAGACAGTCCCCTACAGACATGCCAGTAGGGCAGTTTGTTCTAGGCAATTCCTCAATCAAGGCTTTCCTCTTGGATGACTTTAGGCTGCAATTAAAACTAGCGGGGGGGGGGGGGGGGAGGGGTGGTGAAGAGATGGCTCAGCAGTTAAGAACACAAACTGTTCTTGTAGAGGACCTGAGTTCAGAACCAATGTCAGGCAGCTCACAACTGTAAGTCCAGCTCCTTGAGAGCTGATTCTTCTGGGTTGTGAAGGCACCTGCATTCATATGTACATATACTGGCACATATGTATAGTTGTAAGTTGAAAATGAAATAAATCTTTAGAACAAGATGAAACCAAAAAACCAGTTTACCCAGTTCAAGAGCCGACTCCCACAAGTTGTCCTTTGACCTCCAAATGCATGCCACATGCACACCCAATCACACACACACATACAGAGAAAAAGAAATGTGAGAAAAGGAAAAACAAAATTTTTCTTTTTCTTTTCTTTTTCTTTTCAAGACAGGGTTTCTTGCTTCAGTGTTGCTGCTCTAGTTGTCCTGGAACTCTATTGTAGATCAGGCTGGCCTTGAACTTACAGAAACCCACCTGCCTCTGTCTCCTGTGTGCTGGGATTAAAGGCATGTGCCATCACACCTCGAAAGTAAAATATACTTTTAAAATGTTTTCTTTTTGCCGTCATTATTTTAAAATCCCCAGGGAGCATATTTTATATGATCATTTATCTTCCTGTTTTTCTAGAGCAGTGATTCTCAACCTCCTTATGTTGTGGTGACTCCTAACCATAAAATTATTTTTGTTGCTACTTTGTAACTTTGCTACTGTTATGAATTGTAATGTAAATATCTGTTTTTCCACGGTCTTAGGGGATTCCTGTGAAAGGGTCATTTGACCCCCAAAGGGATCATGACCCACAGGTTGAGAACCACAGTTGTGTGGGCTTTCCTCAGATAAAAACCATCATGTAAACCGGGCGTTGGTGGCGCACGCCTTTAATCCCAGCACTCGGGAGGCAGAGGCAGGTGGATCTCTGTGAGTTCGAGGCCAGCCTGGTCTCCAGAGCGAGTGCCAGGATAGGCTCCAAAGCTACACAGAGAAACCCTGTCTCGAAAAACCAAAAACAACAACAACAACAACAAAACATCATGTATATTTAAGATAGTAGAAAAAGTCCTGCATAGAGGTTCTAGATAGTTGAGCAGACCCCATAAAGTGTGCAAGTGCATGGTGGGCTAGCTCTTAATTGGGAGGACCCCTGAGTGTCCTATTTGGAAGTCTATCAATCATCAAAATAGTTTTTATTCTTTTTCAAAAGTGAACTTCGTATATTTTTCTCTTTCTTGGAGTGCACACTTGGCCATCGTCAGGCAGGAAGCTGTATGAACTGTTCCCTGAGGAGCTTTTAGTTAATCTCCATGTTCATAGCCCCATGTCTGTCTCATTCTCTTGTCTCCTCACACTGGATATCTAGAAGGATGATGGCTTCTTTCCCATCAATCGTGGCCTCCGATTACTGTGAGACAACGAGTGCTCTGTCCTGTCAAGCACCAGTTTCTTTCGGCATTCTGTCTTCTAGAAATTTGTTGAGATTTCCCATCTACTGACTGCTAATTTCTTCTCCTTCCTTGTGTTTTGCATTTTTTAAATCTAGTTTTTACTTTGACTAATGGGGGGAGGTTAGAAGGAAGAATAGTCAGCCTACAGTCTTTTTAGGTGTGTAAATTTATGTTATACTATGATGTATTTCCTCATTACTGTAAGGTTTTCACATGAAACCTGACATTCATCATATATTAGGTGTATTCTATCAAACTTTTTGTTTTGTTTTGTTTTTAGAGACAGGGTTTCTCTGTGGCTTTGGAAGCTGTCCTGGAACTAGCTCTTGTAGAACATGCTGGTCTGGAAATCACAGAGATCTGCCTGCCTCTGTCTGCCTCCTGAGTGCTGGGATTAAATGTGAGCACCACCACCGCCTGGCTCTACCAAACTATTGTTTGATGTCATTATACACTAAATACTTATTTAGCCTATTGTATGTTCTATAATAAATCAATAGATGACTATTGGATAAATCTTTTTTTCTTTCAGATTTTTTATTTATTTTACATACCAGCCACAGTTTCCCCTCCCTCCTCTCCACCCATTCCCCCTTTCCATCCCTACCCCTATCAACAAATCCTGGCATATCAAGTTGAGGCAGGACCAAGCTCCTCCCCACTGCATCTAGGCTGAGCAAAGCATCCCATCATAGGGAATGGGTTCTAAAAAATCAACTCATGAGCTAGGGACAGATCCTTGTTTCACTGCTGGGGGCCCCACAAATAAGACCAAAATACACGACTGTCTGTCAACATCATGCATAGGGCATAGGTCAGTCCCACACAGGCTTCCTAGCGGTCGTTCTAGAGTCCACGAGCTCCCATGCTTTCAGGTCAGCTCCTGAAACTGATTTTGGCCATTCTGACAGGAGTAAGATGGTATCTCAGAGTTGTTTTGATTTGCATTTCCCTGATGGCTAAGGATGTTGAACACTTTCTTATATGTCTTTCAGCCATTTTAGAATCCTCTATTGAGAATTGTCTATTTAGTTCTGTACTGCGGCGTCTACCCTTGACCAGCAAGAAAGACGCCACACCGAGGAATCTTCTTCAAACACAGTTTAATCGGGAACCTCTTTGCTTTGTACAGTGTATAATGGCGGCGGGCCCCGGGCCGAGGGAGACGGGGCCTGATATAGTCTACATCTACCAATCACCTAACCCTACGTGGCGCGCCAGGATAGGTTGTCTCCAAGCAGAATTAAGAGGATACATGACCTTTACCATATTTGGAGTTGTTTACTACAGAGAGCGCTCGCCGTCGGGCTGGCGGAGGGCGGAAACCGGCGCCATCTTTTGGGTGCGGTTTTCTGCAGCTCCCTACACTGTACCCCACTTTTTAATTGATTGATTGGTGTTTTGGAGACTCGCTTCTTGAGTTCTTTCTATATTTTGGATATCAGCCCTCTGTCAGATGTGGGGTTGGTGAATATCTTTTCCCAGTCTGTGGGCTGCCGTTTTGTCTTGCTGACTGTCTCCTTTGCCTTACAGAAGCTTTTCAGTTTCAGGTCAGCTGTCTCTGTGGGTTTCCTCATCATGATCTTGACTCCCCTTTCTCATATAATCCCTCCCCCCTCTCTTCAACTGGACTCCTGGAGCTTGGCCCAGTGCTTTGCTGTGGACCTCTGCATCCGCTTCTATCAGTTACTGGATATAGTTTCTATGATGACCATTAGGGTAGTCACCAATCTTATTATCTGAAGGTGGGTTCAGGCACTCTCTCCACTATTGCTACGAGTCTTAGCTGGGGATTCCTGGGAGTTTCTCTGGCCCCAGGTTTCTCATTAACCCCTCTATCAAGATATCTCTTTCATTGCATTCCCTCTCCATCCCTCCCCCAACTCAACCATCCTGATCCCTAATGTTCCCATCCCCCAGCCCCTCCTCTCTATCTCCCCATCCCCAGTTTACTATTGGATAAATCTTAATTCTAAGATCTTAGACTTAAGTAGCCCACAGCCAAATAAATGGGAAGAAATTATTGGTCATGAAAACTTTATTTATGTGAGTTCATTGAATTAGTGGGATGAACCTTTTTCTTTCTGAAAGTGTGTGTGTGTGTGTGTGTGTGTGTGTGTGTGTGTGTGTGTGTGTGTGTGTTCTTCATGTGTATGTATGTGTGTGTGCATATGGAGATCAGAAGTTGGCATCAGGTGTCTTCCTCAGTCACTCTTTACCTTGGTTTGTTTGATTTTTTTTTTTTTTTTTTGAGATAGTGTCTCACTCTGGCTGTCCTGGGACTATGTAGAACAGGGCTGCCTTGAACTCACAGAGATATGCCTGCCCCTGACTCTGAGTGCTGGAATTAAAGGCATGTGCCATCATGCCTGGCTACCTTAGTTTTTTTTTTAGACAAGGTCCCTGGAGCTCACTGGTTTGGTCAGGGTGGCTGGCCAGTGAGTCTGGTGATCTGTATCTGTCTTCTCAGCTCTGAGGTCACGGATGTGGATTGATGCACCTGGCTTTCTACCAGGATTGTGGCTTCTGGTGGTTCAAACTCAGTCTAAATGCTTAAGTGTCAAACACTTTATTGACCAAGCCTCTTTCCAGGTTCTTTCTTTCTGAAATTATTGACTTTCTATAGAAAACCTTTGGAAGGATGTTGGCAAAATGCTTAGGTTTAGTGTTAGAACCAGGGTGTGGCAACAGGTACAGGGCTAGGAGACTTCCATAGAAGCCTTGAGGAAGATGGTATTATGAATTAAACAGATAGACTTTAGAAAGGTTTGGGGTTTAAGGTGCCATTTTACCTCTTGCCTTAAAAACCTATTCTAATTCTCAAATATATACTCCATGGAGTGGCCTACTGCTTTAGTCTGGAGGTCAAGGCAAAAACTTCTGTAAGTTTAGAGATGGGAATTATTTGTTTCTTATTTATATTTTTAAGATTAATTTTTATTGTTCTTAATTAATTATGTGTCTCTGTGTGGGTGTATACCTATGAGTGAAGGTGCCCTCAGGGGACAAATGTGTCAGATTCCCCCTGGAGCTGAGTTACAGGTGCTTGTGAGCTGCCTGACATGGATGCTGGGAACCGAACTTGGATCCTCTGCAAGAGCCGTATGCATTCTTTACCACTGTGCCATCTCTCTAGCCCTGGGAATTTGTTTTTGTAAGATATGTTGAAAATGCAGTAAACTTATCAAAAAATAAATGAAATCAACTCCATAAATTATGCTAAGTAAGCCTTCATTTAGAAAATCATAACCAATGTACCCTTTGAGCATGTAGCCAATGAGAGAGTAAAGAATGGTTTGAGCCATCATTACTGATCAGGATTGAGTGCATGGGTAGATACATGAATTCATGAATCATAGTGCTTAGATATGTGTTGGTCACAGTGTTAGAGAGAATATGGTATTCTGTTCCTTGTGTCTGCCTTGTACCAGCAGAGACTTGGTCTTTACAGGTTATTTATTATACAAGGAGTTGTTTAGTGGAGCACTGCTGTTTTTCCCACTTGCAAACATAAATTTGTCTCTGTCAGTGCTTCCAAGAACAAGGTTATTTTGTTTCATATGATATTTAGGCCATGGCCATTAAGCTTCCTTTCTTTGTACCTTAACTGAAAAATATTTTCAAATTAATTCTGTTTATAATATTGAAAAAATCAAAATACCTCTGTGTGTATGTGCATTTGTGCATGCGTGTGTGTCCATATCCTTGTGCTTGCTATCATGTACATGTGGAGGTCAGAGTTCAGACAGCCTCCCGGAGTTGTTCTTTCTTCCGTCATGTTGGCCTGAGGATTGAACTTGGGTTGTCAGGCTCAGTGGCTTTCCCATGTAGCCTTTCTTGCCAGCCCATGTGCTGTAGCTCTCATAAAACCTTCTAGTAGGTGGAGGGCTAATAGTGGTAGTAATGTGGGGCAGTTAGATCTTGCATTACCGTCAATAATTACAGCAGTTCCACTATGTGCGGAACTTGAAAGTCATGGGAGTGGGTTTCCTGGGTTCATTTGTTATAAAGAGTGAGTCATTTGTGGTAGTCATGAATTTTTAAAGAATCAATTTTTCCCTCTTAGAGAAAGATTTTTACAGGCAGATTCTCTCTCTCTCCACTCCCTTCTTTCTTCTATTTTAGTCTTTTATTATTTCTCATAATTTTTTTTTGTTTCTTTTTGAGACAGGATCTCACATTGTAGTCCATACTGTCCTGAAACTCACTATGCAGTCCAGGCTGGTCTTAAGTCATCAGTGATCTTCCTACTTTTGCCTCCTGAGTGTCAGGATTACAGGTAGGAGCCACCCACCTTAGCTTCTATTCATTTCTTAAGTCGTTCTTTTATTTTTGCCTAACATTTTTTATGCAAGAATGAAGACTTAGCATATGTTCCTACTTGAGCAAATTTTGTAACTTTATGTTTATTATAGCTAAGAGATGTATTGTCATAGCAGTTAATTACTATAAGATTTGCTATTTTTACAGCCTATATAATATTTATCTTTAGATGAACAAATACTGTTCTCATCAACAAACTTTTTAATGAGTGTAGTTTGCTCAAACAAACAGAGATATTTGTGGGTTTCTATAGTTTCACAGTCTTTGGAAAGCAGCTACGATAGTAAATGTAGAAGTGCTTTGCTTTTTAAAAACTTTGTGTACAAGTGTTTTGTCTGCATGTATGTCTATGTACCATATGCATGTCTGGTGCTTACAGAGACCAGAAATGGGCATTGGGTCCCATGGTACTGGAGATAGTTGTGAGCCACCATGTGAGTTCTGGGAATCGAACCTGGGTCCTCTGGAAGAACAGTCAGTCTCTTAACCCTGAGCATCTTCTCAGCCTGAAGCTCTTTGCTGTTAAAGAAATAAAGCTAAAATGAATCTTGAAGTTTATGCTAAGAGAAAGTGAACAAGAATAGATTTTGATTACACTGTGTGGTAAATAGTAGGTAAATCTTTTCTTTCCCATTTTTTACCTCTCCTGAGCAAAGGGTAATGGTGAACTCAGTGCTTTTTCAGACTTAAAACTTTTGTATAGCTGGGCAGTGGTGGCGCACACCTTTAATCCTAGGACTCAGGAGGTAGAGACAGGTGGATCTCAGTGAGTTTGAGGTCAGCCTGGTCTACAAAGCTAGTTCGAGGACAACCAGGACTGTTACACAGAGAAACCCTGTCTCGAAAAACCAAACCAAACAAACAAACACCCCCCCCCAAATTTTTTATATAAATAACTTCCTCATGTAAAGTTTTTACATTAAATTTTATTGAAAACTTGTATACACTTTAAAATATAATTTTGGCCAGAGCTAAATCAAAGTATTTGGGATTTATAGTTATTTATATTATAAGTTTAAACTCAGTGAACAGAGCCAGCTTTGTTTATGAAATTGTACCTTCAACTCCTCACACAGCAGATATTCAGTTCAGTATTGTGGAAGGAGTAGGTAGAATACATGCGTGGACACATGAGTTTGTGAATCATAGTGCTCAGATACGTGTTGGTCACAGTGTTAGAGAGAATACGGAATTCTGTTCCTCGCGCCTGCCTTGTACCAGCAGACACTCTTTACAGATTATTTATTATACAAGGAGTTGTTAATTGGAGAGCACTGCCCCTAACAATTTAGAAAACAGGAAGGCATGCATAGTACTTTTCAGACTGGGAGTCTGAACCCATTTTGTATATGTATATTTCACTCTGCCTCCAGCAATCAGAATAATGAAAATAGGATGCAGTATTGCATTTCAGAATATTCTATGGATTAGAAAACAGTACTTACAGAAATCTGTTTCACCAGTGAACAAAGGGAACTTTGTGCAGTTGATGATAGGGATAATGAAAGGCAAAGGAGAGAGCACAGCTCAGTGAATTCATGAATTGATTCCTAAAGAATCCCTCACATTCAAAACTCAATAATTGAAATAAAAAGATGCCAGAAGGTTACAGTACGTTAGGAATGATGTTATTGTTTCTGTAGTTCTTTTAACGTGAAGAAACAACTGCTGGCTAATGAAAGTGTTGCCAATTTGTGTAAGAAATTATTGAATGTTGTCCAAGGACAGAGATATTAATTAAAGAGAAGCCCTTGAATTTGACAGTTGTAGATGACACAAATCATACTTGCACAGGGGTAGAAATGCATTTCTTCAGTGATCAAGATGATTTGAGGGAAGTGTGTGTGGAAGTCTGAAGACCCTGCTGAAGAGATCCAAGTTTCTCAGCTACAGTACAATTCATAGATGGGCCAGCGATTTGTTATGAACACAGGTGTATAAGTAGAGGCATCACAGTCATTCTGCATGGTATTTCGTTCTAGAAGTAATTGGATTATTTGAGGGAGTAAGGAAGGGAGAGACAGAAAAGGAGATAGAATGAGGGAATGTGTGTGTATATCCACACTCTTTATATAGGAGTATGCTTTTGCTCATATATTATTCATAGTCTCTAGCTTTGTGTCTGGCATTTAGAGAAGCTTAATAAGTGTTTGTGGGATGAACCAATCATATTCTTTCTCTGGATCTAGCAATGATGAGGTTTGATGAGCAAGTGACAGACCTTAATTCTGCAAGCTCTTTGAGTCATATTGTTTATGCCACTATGAAGAGAAATTATTAAAATATTGTAAGTTATATTGAGCAAGTCTGTGGCTAGTGAATCAGTTTGCTAACATGGGTTTCAAATTTGAAATTATCTTTTGTTTGAAATTTTTGTATTTTATACCAACAATTTATGTTAATCAGGCACTGTTTGGTTATAAGAAATCCATTGGAACCAAAATAAATGAGAGGATTTGCTTATTTGTCTTTATAAGGAATCAAGTGAATTTTGTGGTGCCCAAGGTCAGGGTGGATAGCAAGGCCTTACTGCGACTGGAAAAGGGACTGAAATGCCAGTAGACACCACACTTGTCATCTGAGTCCTTGTATTTAAGGTGTTCTTTTTGCACTTTATTAAGTTGATCCCCCCTCCCCCGCCATGTTTCTAAACTTTGGTAGAAATGACTTTCTGAGCCTCCTGTAGGTGACTTGATTCCAGCCATTAGAGAAGTCATTGAATCTACAGTCTTGGGAAAGTATGTCTGGTCGACAGCTTTGGCTAAGTGTTTGAATGCCCAGTTTTGATAAACATGACCAGAGGGTTCCAGATTATGTATTCTCAGTTTGGTTACTAGAGGCTAGGTTCTGTTGTTGTTTTTTTTTTTTTCTGGTGTGTGTGTGAGTGTGTGTGTGTGTATGTGTGTGTGTGTGTGTGTGTGTGTGTGTTGCTTGCCCAAGAGTGTGCAAGGGTGCAGGTACCCATGTCTGTAGCTCGGGGAGGACTTCTGGAGTCTTTCTCTGCCACTCTCTGCTTATTCCCTTGAGACAGGATCGCTGACTGAACCAGAAACTCACCATTTTTCTCCTATTCTAGACTTGCTTAGACATGCTAGGCCTTTCACATGGGTACTGGGAGTTTGGACTCGTGCATTTATGCTTTCAGAGCAAATACTTTTACCAAGGAGCTATCTCCCTGCCCTCTAGGAGACAGTGTAAGCACAGGTAAGCATGGCTTGGGGTAGGTAAGCAGAGAGGTCCATTACTCTGTTTCTAATTAAACCCTAGACATGTTCACTTTGTGTTTAACAATGGAGCAATACTGTTGTTTATCATTTGAGAGGAATGATGAATATTTATTAAAGCCATTTGCAACACAGTAGAGAAGTTGTGCCAAAAAATTATCTCCAAAGGGTTTGAAGTTGAAATACTTTCCCTTCAGAGGAAAAAGCCTGGAAGAAAACATGGATTATGATTTGGATAATACATTCTTCCCCATGTGCTCAGAAGTACAGTGTAAAATTCACTGTTCATTTCTAAGGATTCAGTACTGCATTGCTAAATTTAAATATATAATTTTTAGAAAATTATTCCCAACAAAATGAAACCAGCTTTAGAACTGTTACTTAAATTGAACACACTATTCAATTAAACAGTGGCCAGATATACTGATATTTTTATAGAGAAGTTACAAATACTGTTCCAGAAATTCTGCTTTATTGAATCTTCTCAAGATTCAGCTTCAGTTTTTGATTCCATACTTTCTTGATGATTTGGCTGCTCTCTCTCCCTCCCCCACCCTCTCTCTCTCTCTGTGTATGTGCAAGCATGCGTGTTTACACTCACATACCTGTATGCATTTCACCCTGCTTTAGTACTTCAGATCTATTATGTGTTCATCATTTTAGCCAATCAGTGTAGTAAGGTCGGAGTGCTTATCCTTTTCTGTCCCTGCTCTCTAAAATCTTGCTCAGATGCCATGATGAGGCAGCACCGAGCATCTTGGCTCTGATGGATGTTACACAGAAACTGGCCACCAAGTTGATGTCTGAAGGATTCAGTTATCAGTATTGTAAGGAAATTTGTGTGTCAGCTGAAAAAGATGTTGATGCCTTTGATTTATATGTTGATGCCTTTGATTTAATATCATCTATAAGAATTTTGTTTGCTTTGTTATTGTACCCTAAGATCTTTAAAACAATTTTTTTTGCACATCTCTGTGCATGGTGTTTGCATGGAAGCATTAATATGCCACATTGCATGGGAGGAGACCAGAGAACAACTTTATGGAGCGGACTCTCTCTTCACTTGGATATATGTTCCAGGGATTGATTCAGGTCACCAGGTTTTCATGACAAGTGCCTTTACCACTGAGCCATTTTGCCAGCCACATACCTCTGAACTTTGTCCAAGTAATTCCAAAAGCTGGCTGCTGTGGCTATAGCTTTTGGCATTTATTTTTTAATTAAAAAATTGAGGTAGGGCCTCTGTAAATAGTTCAGGCTAACTTTAAAATAACTCTGTAGGCTGGGCAGACCTTGAACTTGCTACCCTATCTCTGCATCCCTAGTAGCCAGCCTGTGCTGCTTTGTCCAGCTGCTGCTATTGGCATTTTTTGTTGGGACGACAGTGTTATTTTATGAAAAATTTCTTGTGCTGCTTAAAATAAAACTTTTAAAGAAAATGTTAATTGAACAATCTTTCTTTTTTATCCCCGTGTACATCTCCCCTTTAGTATTTATTTAGTGGACTGAATCCCTTAGCCTGACCTTCAAGGCCAGCCATAGACTGACATTCTGGTTTTCCATTCTTTTCCAGTTGGAGCTCAGCTAAGGAAAGGCAAGAATGATGTGTCCATTTGTGGCTCTCAAAATTCTTGTGGCTCCCGCTTGTACTGTTGTTTACTTGGGTTTGGCTTTTGTGGAGCAAACCATGCAAGTGGTAAACAGCCCATTGTGTGACATTTATGTCCATTTTCATTTGCACTCACAAATCTGCCACTGCAGAGGACATGTAGATTCTTTTGTTCCCAGGATTCCTTGTGAGTGTAATAGGACTTAACTGTAGTTACTGTGACTTGAGCTAAGTAAGAAGTTGGACACTGTATCTTGGGACGTAGTATTCTGTAGCATGCTGAGGGGCACTGTAGTTTTCCTTGGTGGCATGGTCCATTTTACTTTTATTTTTATCTTTAAAAAAGATTCATTGACTTAAAGATTATTATTATCCTGCACTCAAGGTATTTTTAGAGGCTAATTAGGGAGGCAGGCCACCTTTGATTTAATGAATGGTCTAAAGAGTGCTCACTGAAAAGCAAGGAAGAAGTGCTAATTTTGGGGATTAGACATTCTAGCTCCCTTAGATTTTCAGGATTCTTTGTCTTGGTGTTTCAGAGTATTTTATTTCTTGGGCTTTATGGACCATTAGAGCTATCTTAAGCTTAGCAGCTAATACTATCAAGTTTGTAATATTGCTCTAGTTATAACTAGTAGTACATATATGCAATGTTATACCTTACATTAATAAAATGTATGCATTTTAAGTGTAATATTGCACTATTTTTGGCAGTTGTATCTATCTGTAAGGAATACCTCAGTCCACATGTAGAGCATTCCATTCCTCAAAGGCCAGTCTGTTCCACTCCCATCCCCTTAGTACTGAACCTCCCTTATCTGAAAGTGTAAAACTGTTTGGTCCATTTCAGTGTTTCACAGAAGTGAATTGTGTGTTGTGTGTTCCCTGGTGGCTAGGTGGATAACTTCCTTCTCTGAGCACAGTGTTTTAAAACTTCATCCCTATCACTGTGAGTTATGATGGTGCTTTGTGCCGAGGCTGTAATGACAGTGGACTCAAGTCCTCCCTCCTCAGCCTCCTGGTGATGGGATTGCAAGCCTGCACCAGCGAACCTAGCCACTTCATTTCTTTTATTTCTGAATAGTGCAACATTGTGTTTGCTGAAGAACACTTAGGCTACTGCCAAATTTTTGGCTGATGTGAATTACATTTTTTTGAGTTGGTACATTTTTGTAGATACCTTTTGTGGAAATAAATCTTTGCTTTTCTTGTGTGAATTTTGTGTTGTAGATTAAACTTTTCAAGTGTGTGGTAAACTGTTTTCCAAAGTAAACAGTTGTGAGTATTCTCATCATTCCGTGCTCTGGTATTGTTGATTGTCATATATTTATTGTTTAACCATTTAGCTAGTTTCCACTTAGGATTTCGAATGCAACTTTCTTTTAATTCCTGTAGCTTTATTGGAAGTCTTTAAATGTGAGTATGTGTGCCCTCTAGTATCTTTTCCACAGTTGATTGGGCTGTTCTAGGTTGTTTGTATTTTAGGATCACCTTTTCATGTTCCTAAAGTCTTACTGGAATCTCATTGAACCCAGGGGCTAATCTGTAGAGAAGTAAATGTCTTAATGACATTGCTGTCCCTAAGCCTGAAACATTTAGTGTCCTGTTGGT
Source organism: Cricetulus griseus (assembly GCF_003668045.3). Taxonomy (NCBI): domain Eukaryota; kingdom Metazoa; phylum Chordata; class Mammalia; order Rodentia; family Cricetidae; genus Cricetulus; species Cricetulus griseus. The sequence continues at coordinate 12,721,558 of NC_048600.1, read as the reverse complement.
GCTGATGTTAGGGTGTTCAACCAGTAAAATCTGTGGAGATATCCCCAGGAATGAAAACCATTTCATCCCACACATTTTGGATAAGGGATGCTCAGCCTGTATGTATATATACATTTCCCTGGCCAGCACTCCTCATCTTTGTCCTTCTTGTTCATGTTCTCCATCTTTGGCAATAGCAATGGTTTTAATAAAGTGTTCACATCTTTTCCTCAAATTTTAAAACGTTTTTCTTCTGATTTTATTTTGAGAATTCATTTGCTTTAGACATAAGCTTTCTATAAGGTGTATATTTTTCTCCCTGACTGTCCTTTATCACCTTTACAAACCTTTGTCTAACTCAGTTGTACAAAGATTCTTGTACTATGCTTTAGTCTTTTTATTGATTGATTTTCATTTTTTTCATGTGGTGTGCATATTTTACATGTGTGTGAATTCATGTGTACATGTTTGTACATGCATGTGGATACCTGGGGTTGATGCCAGGAGTCATCCTCCACCTTATTCATTGAGGCAGGTGTCTTAGTCAAACTCAGAGCTCACCCATGTGGCTGCACTTACGAGCTCTGGGGATCCCATCTCCACCTTCTGAGGCAGGAATTGCAGGTAGGCCCCAGGCCATCACACCACCTGGCATATACACAGGTTCTGGGGTATTTTGGGGATCTTACTCCAGTCCCCATGCATGTGCAGTGAGCACTTTAACCACTGAGCCACCTTCCCAGCCCTGTGCTTTCTTTTAAATGTTTAACACTTTAGGTTTTGTACTTATGCCTGTCACCTATTCTGAGTCAATATTTGTTTAGGGTATTGCTTTTAGAAAACCCACAGGTCTCCAAATGTTCTACTGTCATCTGCTGAACTGGCACCCTTTTTCTTCTACATTGCCCTGTACTTTTGTCAAAAATTCGTTGTCCATATATTGATGGGGCTCTTTCTGGACTTCTTAGACTGTGTTGTCCTGTACATAGCTTACTTTATTCTGATGCACGGTTTCTGTTATTGTAGAAAGTAAATCTCCAGAGCTAGGGAGATGGCTCAGTGAGTAAAAACATGCTGTACATGTGGAACCAGAGTCCCACAACTATCTTAGAGCCAGACACAGCATGAGCTCTTGTAGTCAGTGTGCCCCTAATGGAGGATGGGAGGTGGGGACAGGAGAGTCTGCAGAAGCTCAGGGGTCAGGTAGTCCCTACCTAATAGCTTCCAGGAGACACCATCTCAAAGACAGTGACAAGGCAAAGACCCACACCTGAAGCCTGTCCTCTGAATGCTCTTGAAGTATCATGCCACACTCCCCCACATGAACAAGTGTACACACACACACACACACACACACACACACACACACGGGGGTGGGGGATGGGGATCGTAGGGGAGGAGAACCTTGAAATCAGGTTGTATGAATATTCCAATTTGCCATTTTTTTTTTCAAAATGGTTTTAGAAAATCAAGTTCTTTGTATTTCCATAAATCTTGGAAGCCAGCATGCCAATTTTTAAACTTTTCATGTTTTGTTCACTTTTTGCATTTAATATATAGGTTTTAGATTTTTTATATCACTCAGTGTTAATATATTTTGATTATATCTTAAGGTTTTAATATCTGATTATTTATTGCCAGCATATAAATAGTTTTTGTCTGTTGATTCTGAAACCATTGCAAGCTTATCTGTGAGATATAGTTGCTTATAGTTTCATAGAATTTTCTATGCAGAAAAGAATGTACTCAGAGAATGACAGTTTTAGTTCTTTCTACCCAATCTGAATCTTATTTCTTTTTATTGTTACAGTACATTAACTAGAATCTCAAAGAGTGTTGTGAGTAGACATTCTTGTTTCAACTTTAAAAGAAATGAACACATTCACAGTATAGCGTTAGCTGTGTATATTCAGAATTTCCCTCTATTCCTAGTTAGTTGAGAATTGTCTTAATTTTTTAAAATCAAGAATAAGTGTTAGATTTGGTCAAATACTTTTCTTCATGAGCTACAATGATTATGTGTTTTTTTTCTTTTTTAGTTTGATTAGCACAATGGATTTTTAGAACACATACCAGGGTATTTGTTAATTTACTTTAATTACATCATTTTCTCTTCCCTCATCCAACCCCTTCCGTGGCCTTCTTGTCTCCCTTTCAAATTCATGGCATCTTTCTTTAATTATTATTGTTACACACACACACATACACACACACACTCTCTCTCTCTCTCTCTCTCTCTCTCTGTCTCTCTGTCTCTCTCTGTCTCTGTCTCTCTCTCTCTCCCCCCCCCCACACAAACATAAATATAGCTGCCATAGTTCATTTATTATTGCTTATATGTGTATGATTTTAAGGCTGGCCACTTGGTATTGGATAATCAATTACTAATCAGAATCCATAAAGCACTATGGATATTTATTAACTAATTTTGGCATATTCAAAACCTATTTTTCATCCCTGGGGTATGAGCTCCAGTTGTCATGATGTATTATCATCCTTACATGTTGTATTTAATTTGTTAAAGTTTTGTTAAGAATCTTGTTTGTATATTTGCTATGTTGGTTTATATTTTTCCTTAGCATGTTTTCTGGATTTTTCATTGTAGTAATGAAAATGAATAGAGTAACTTGAGAAATAAGTACTCTATGAGCGTTCACGAAGAATTTGTATTATTTCTTCTTTAATTGTTTAATGAAATTTACTAGTGAGACCATCTTGGGTCTGGGATTTTCTTTGTAGGAAGGTTTTAAATTAAATGTCCTTAGTAGACATAGTGCTTTTGAGCTTATCCACTCCATCTTGTGTGATTGTTGCTAGTTCGAGTAGCCATTTTAAGTTGCAGTGTTTATTGGCATAAACATTTATGTACCATTCCCCTAGTTTTGAAAATATCTATAAAATTTGAAGTAGTAATGTCACCCCTGTGTTTCCTAGTTGAGCAACTTATCTTCTCCCCAGTCTGGTTAGCAGTTTATCTGTGTGTTAATGTTCTCAAAGAGCCAGCTTTTGGGATCATCTGCCTTCTTTGTAGTAATTGTTTTCTGTTTTACTGCTTTTCCTTCTGATCTTCAGTTTTCCTCCTTCTATACATTGTAACCTGTTTTCTTTCTTTTTTCCCTAGTGTATTGGAAGGCGATACTGACATGCTGATTTGGTTCATGTTGTTCTGATATTAGCATTGAGTGCTATGATTTTCTATCATGAGCATTTTCAGCTGCATTCTGCACCTTTCACTGTTTTGTGAGCATTTTTCCCTGATGTTTTCAAATTTTCTTTTAGATTTTCTTTTCACATGTAGGTTATTTAGAAATACCTCATTCAATTTATAGAATGCTGTGAACTTTTGTTACCTTTTATTGATTTTGAATTTAATTTTATTGTGGTTCGAGAATATTCTTCAAATGACTTAAGTGACTTATTAACTTACTGAAACTTGTCTGATGGCCCAGGATATAAATGATCTTAGCGGGTGTTCTGTGTGCACTGAAAAAGACATGTGTTCTGTTGTTATTTGGTGGCATGTTCTGTAAATCACAGCTCAGTCAAATTGGTTGGTAGGCTGTTCAGATGTAACATACTGCTTTGTATTTCTGTCTACTTGTTGTTACTATGGCTATTTAGAAGGGGTTACTAAGTTCTTTGAGTGTGATTATGAGTTTGTGTTAAGAGTATACCATATTTTTATTCATTTATGTTGTTCTATCAGTAGTTGAGGGGCTGTGGAAACTGATGACTTCAATAGATCTACCTGGTTTTCGGCTCTGTCAGCCTTTGCTTTGTATATTGAAGCTCTGTTACTAGATAAAAAAGTGTAAGATCATGATATCTATACAACTTGCTTGTAGGATATTGTTTGTTTCAAAATCTGTTTTAATTGATATTAATACACCATGGTATATTTTTCTTATTCTTTTATTTTTAACTTATTTGGGTTTTTACACTTAGGATGAATTTTATATCACATCATATAACTGGATTTTGCTTTTTTTTTTTTTTTTTTGAGAGAGGGTTTCTCTGTGTGGCTTTGGAGCCTATCCTGGCACTCACTCTGGAGACCAGGCTGGCCTCAAACTCACAGAGATCTGCTTGCCTCTGCCTCCCGAGTGCTGGGATTAAAGGCATGCACCACCAACATCCAGCTGGATTTTGCTTTTTAATTCCAGTAATCTTTGCTTCTTAATTGAGATGTTTCTATCATTTATATTTAATATGATTATTGGTATAAGGGACTGATCAGTTCATAAGTATACCTAGCATCTTGTGGTGGTAAATAATTCATATTAATGAATAATGTGTAACAACATGTTATATCTTTGAATTTCAGGCCTATCTTCCTTTTTGCAAGATTATGACACTAGGAAAAGTGCTCTGTGTCTGAAAGGAAGGGACTTACAAATATACCCTTTCAGAAGTGTAAAGAAGATATTTAAACATTCCAGTCTCACCTCAGAATGAAGAGTGTTCAGAAAACTAGGTCCTTACTGGAAGTGTTCTCAGGACCTGAATATATTTCTGGATAGTCTTTTTCTTTGTTATTCTGGCCCTTAAAGACAGAATGACCTTACATGTAGGATACAACAAATAGAGGTTGGTATAAGACCTTATGGGCCATTTTATGGCCACTCCAGATGACCCAGTTACTTTAGATCAGGTCAGGTTTCACAGCAGTCTTTACATGGCATAATCTGATCTCCCTGGTCACGGATCATTGGCCTGCCTTGGGGCATCATAACTGAGATGACATATTTCATCCTCCTGAGAAATATATCCCACTTCTTAGTTTCTGGCATTTGACATTCATATTAACTTGTGTATACTGATAATTACTGTCTCTATTCCTGTCTGTGTGTACGTATTTATTTCTCTGCCATGCATGATTCTTCTATATCTCAAAATTATAAAGACTTTTGTGTGATATAAACAGCCTAATCTTTCATAGTAGAGTTTTAAAAATACTGTTCCCAGACTGCTGTCAAACCTCCAACTTCTTGAAATCCTTTTTTACATTCCAGATTTAAGCAAGATAATCATCTTTGGATTCTTTAGCCAGTTCTATATCAAAATAATAATAATAAAAAAACCCACCAGTGATATTTACAGCCTTGATATTTACATGTTGTCACCATCCTTTTTAATATCATTAAGAACACACCCTCCTCACCAAAATCCTTCGTCTTCTGTCTTTGACTGTCTGGTAGAAGGAAGGGAACAAAGTATCTTGGTAGGACTGTCGTTGTCTTTAGTAATGGATAATTGCATCCATTAAAAAAAACAAAAAACAAAAAACAACTTAGCCAAAAGTATGGCAGAATCAGAAAATGGGTGCAAGAGGATTTGGGAAGTTCCATAGAATTATAAAGATCTGGGGTTTCAGATGAAGACCAAGGATATCAAATTTGTGAGGGGAATAAAGGGGCAGAGGAGAGAGAGAGATGGATACATAGACCTCATTTGAGGAAAAAGGAAATGATTAAAAGTTTAAAAATATATTCTGAATAAAATCTGTACTCTTCCCCTTCCTTGGGCCTTAGAAATTGGAGTCCTTCCCTGTTGTTTTTCTCAGTGGTTAGCCCCTGTTTGATAATGGTTGTATTTAGTACATAGAGAAGTTGCAAACCATTTCTCATTAGTTCTTCCTTTGTACTTATGCCTAACCCTCTCCATCTGGAGAAATGCCAGTTTGCCACTAAATTTAAATAAATAAGAACATGTCTCATCAATAGGGGTGGCAAATTTAGCCCCTCTTTAGAGCACTGAGCAATTTATGACCATATGTTAAATACCATAAAACAGCTTTAAAGATTTGGTCCCTGGCCATTGCCAGATTGCACCGTAGGAGTACAGCCGTGCTGTGAGGGACTGGGAATGTTTCCTCCGGCCCTTGGAGGCCTAAGCAACTCACTGATGTCACAGCCAAAGGGGCCTGTTTTCAAACATTCCCTTTAGAAAGGTGAGATCCCACAAGATCCCACTTGGCATTTGAATGCAGAGAAAGCAAGAGTTCTTTTTGATTCTTAAGGGTCAAAATTAGTATGGAAGTGTTATGTGGGAGAATGAGCCACTTGGCAGCAGTGAGTGCGGAAGGCAAGACTGGAAATAGGTAATAGATGTCCTACTCATTCTTTTTCTTGGAGCATGAACTGGACTTTTATATGGTACCAGTCAACCAAATACCACAGTTCTTACTCATTTTCTTCTTGCCAACTTTCATGGAATTAATATTAATGTTAAAACAATTTAAGAATTTTATACTAAAGAGCTGCCAGCTGTAAGGATCCCTTTTCTTCCAGGAGTGTGACTCATTATTTGGTGAACTCCAAATATTAGTTTTTCTTTTCACCATCATCACTGCCTGTGACTCACACATGGCATATAGTGGGCTCACGGCTGAGAGCATGAAGGTGTGGGCCAGCAAATGTGAGTTCTGGTTGGGAGGTTCTGTGTGATCTCAGATGGACTCTTAACACAGGTGAGGAGAACAGGGGCAGCAGGGGTAGGGCCACTGAATACAGATGGGCGTGGCAAAGCTTTGTGTGGCGGTTCCCCAACACATCTCTCAGAAAGCTAACTTCTTCCAGAGAAAAATAATGAAATTTGGTTGTCAAAGGTCCAGGATTCCCAGCCTTCTTGACTGTGTCTGTGCCAGCACTAGGGCTGATTTTCTGTCAGTTCCTGCGTGGTTTGTGCTATATCCTCTCTGCACAGATCATTGCTTTTGGTCATCCTTCATAGCTGCTGTTGTGTACATTTTTGGCAATTTGAGGCAGTTGGCATACTTCTCTAGGAAGTGCAGTTGGGAAGCTCCTGTAGTATTCTTCCTAAGGCCAGGAAACACACTATTGTTTCTTGTTGTTGCTTTCTTCCTTTGAAAGAACAAATTACTTCAAACTTCAGCAAATTGTAAAGGCTCTGGGTAGCACTTTGAAAGAACTCTGTCCATATTGTTGGTCTAGGGCAAAAATGTAAGTGATCTTTCAATCGCCTGTAAATCTTGTCTTGTTTTCCCATGACATAGGTGTGTATAGTACTGCAGCTGTGGAAGAGTAGAAGGACCACCCCCTCCGGCCCCTGTGCATATGATGTCTTTAGAGAACAGAATTTTTTTTTCTTTGTTTTGTTTGAGCCTTTGATTTTAGACTTTAGTCTAATTAATTAGGCCATGTTGTTGCCTACTTAATTCTTCTCTGCTTCTCTTAACGCTAGGATCTTTGTGTTCCTGTTACCAGCATCTGTTAAGTCTTTTCACCTGAGTGAATAACTTGAGTGTTTGCATTGCATTTTCAAACTATATGGAACACTGAAGTAATTAAAACGCCTTCTTTACTCTTTAATATATAAAAATGTATCTATCACTTTAGTCATTTCTAGGTATCATGCCACAGTGGATGAGAATTAGAAAAGGTAGCCTTCATCTTCCTGTGAGTTGGAAGCTGTATTTTGGCAATTCGATTTCTTTCTGTAGAATAAGAATTACTTTTTTTTTCTTTTAAATCCCAGTTCCCTAAAGAGAAGTGCCTGTTTAATAAAGAGAATACCAGCTCATGAGTGAGTTACTTTAGAATATTTAACATGGCAGCCTTGCTAATCTTCCATGGCACAGACCCTTCATACTTCAGACTCCTCTCTCCATTTCTGTGAGAAACCTGTCTTCAGTAGCAGTCAGTACATCTGAAGTGCAGCTCTTGTCTTATACATGGCTCCCAACACAAACGTAGGGAAAGGAAGGGTAAACTGTGCTCTTCATAGGGGGGAAGAAAAACCCCACACAAATCTTGCTGAAAGCAGATTTTATGTCCAATCTTTGGACATCGGACAACTTTGTAGAAATGGCTCAAATCCAGATAGTACTCTTGGAATGGCATATAGGGAAGAAATTTATATTCACGATATGGAGGGATTTGGTGCATGAATCATTTCTAATAAGCTAATTCTGTAGTCACAGTAATAATATATTGCTAAACTTTGACACAAGAAGCCTGATTGCTGAGGTTGGTTGCAGTGTGTGGGGTATGTAGTAGACAATTGGATACTGTTTTCTCAGTGAGCGAAGCAAGGGCACCAAACAACATATCTTATGTGGAGGAAAGTCTTAATTGGAAGCGCACTTATTTTGAGACCTTGAATCATGACAGGGAAGTATCTAAGTCTTTGAAATGGGACAGCCTAGTCTTTGTATTTAAAAGGAGCAATGAAGGTTATATAATGAACAAATCTATTAGGTTGACATGCTTCATAGTTAGAGAAACTTGGAAAAAGGTCACTTCAACTAGAATATTATAGGACCATTCTCAGTAGGTTAATCTCTTATTATAAAAAGATTAATATAGTATACTAGAAAGAGAATGACAAATTGGATTATTCTGAGTGTTGCAGGGTTTTGACTGTCCTTGAGATGGATTTGATGAGCGACTCATGAATGATTAGTTAAGCATAAAATATGTTGTTGCTTACAGTATGTCTGATGTCTGTCATAGTTAAAGAATGAATGCTACTTAATGTTGAAAGCAGTTTGGCCTTAATGTAGAGCAAATTGAAACTTTTTTTGGTCAGCTAATTAAAAAATTTTATTTTCTTGTTTCTTCTTTTTCTGTTTTTGTAAGTATAGTCTCACTGACTGTGTTGTTTTGAGGAGGGTTCTAGAAGGATTTTGGAGTCCTGGTCTAGAAAGGCTGTTGAGTGCTTAGAGCTCTCTGGGCTGTTCTTTGGGAACTTGCCGTCAAGCTGGTGTAGCAGGGTTTCACACGAAATGTCTGAGACCTCCCATATGGTACTGGGCTTGAAGACCCGAAGGGGTCACGCATGGGGAGCAAGTGAGGCTTAATGCTGTGAGCAGCCAGGAGAGGCCACTGGTGAAGCTGCAACTCACAGTGGAGATCTCAGCATATTGGAAATGCAGCATAGTCGGTGATCACCAAGAACAGGTGTTGAGTGGGATCAGCCTGAGCCTACGATACACTGTGTGTTTGTGTGTGTGTGTGTGTGTGTGTGTGTGTGTGTGTGTGTGTGTGTGTATGTGTGTGTGTGTGTTGTAGATGGCAGAGACAGAGAACTGGAGTGCTCAAGCCATTTTGAGCCAGAAGATCATGAGCGCATTCTAGAGAACAGACATTGAGCTACAGGATTTGATTTCTATTGTTGGATGTTGGGTTTTGGGTTGATCTGATTATAATTGTTCTTCCTTTTGCAATAAGAATGTATGTAACTTATTTGGGGTTTTGTAGGTGCCTGCAGTTCAGAGATTAGCTGGAGGAAATGAGTTGCTTGAGGGTGAGTCTTGAGGGTTCATAGGCTGGGTTGGTTTCACTCAAGCTATCTAGTTGCTATTATGCACCATGTGAGAAACCTGTGCCCCAAGCTCCTTCAGCCATGGACTTATATGTCTCCATTTCTGTGTATTTCTTACTTTAATGGGGTGCATCCCTAAACCATGACCCTGCCCAAGTTATTCCTTCTTTGAATTGCTTCTGTCAGGTAGTCTGTCATAGTGATGAGAAAAGTAACTTCGAAGACAAACTATCCAAGCTGTAGAAATGCCTGCTGTGGTCTACTTTTTAACAGGAGCCATTTTAAAACAGGACAAGAAGTCATCAGTGAAACTGTGGGTGGCTATTTTGTTCAGGGATGGCTACAGTATCTCCTCTCCCATGCCTTTTTCTACCATGTCCTTGTGACTTTTCTTTCAAGGGTTATAGTTTTAGTGCCCTTCTCTTGAATCATGGCTCCTGACTCTCAGCCAGTCTAGCATGTTGCAGATGGTGCTGGATGGCTTGGTCATGTAAATCAATGCAGCTTTCATCTCTCAAGCAAAAGTGCTTGCACATGAAGCACTTCACCACAGCGTAAGAAATCTGACTATCTTGAGGGAGCTGGGCTGACTGTAGCCCAACCACATGAAGAGGCTCTGCAGTTGGCAGCTATCTTGGCGTCGTCCCATCCTGAGTACCAGATATGGGAGTGAAATCATAACCAGACTCTTCAAAGTAGCTGAATTCCACTAGCCGAGTGGTAGCGGGTGATTTCGGTGCTGTGAGGAGCAGATTCCATCCTGACTGTGTACATGTTTCTAGCCTTGAGAAACTTTGAGCATGAGATAAAGCTGTGGGTTATTTTTTATTTTATTTTATTTTTGAGGTTTTAGAGTACTTGCTGGGCAGGGAAGGATCTCATCTTTATAGTAAGAATGATCGTAAGCAGTATCCTTCAGTAAGGAGGGAAACCAGATCTACCATTTTAGTTATGACACTTCAGAGGGTTTTAGTCCATGTAGAAGACACAGCAAGAATTTCAAGTGGCAGAGTAACTTAGGCAAACTAGAATTGTTCTTTGGTATTTGGTATTCTGGTCAGGAACCACATTCAAGCCACATATCCATGTCTCAATGCAGTCCTGGGAAACCACTAAGTCTTAGTTCTCTCTTTAGAGAAATGAGGTATTTGCTTCAGTGTTGAAGACTTCTAGTTTATATTTCATGGAGATAGATGTTGTAGAGTCTCACTAAATACTGTTACTAGAGAAAATTGGGAGCATGGGGGAGGGGAAGGGAGTTAGAAGAAAGAGAAGGGGAGAAGAGGAGGGGAGAGGAGGACATAAGGGAACAGGAAAGTTGAGTCAGGGGAAGAATAGAGGAGAGCAAGAAAAGAGATACCATAATAGAGGGAGCCATTATAGATTTAAAGAGAAATCTGTCACTAGGGAAATGTCCAGAGATCTACCAGGATGACTCCAACTAACAATCTAAGCAATAGTTGAGAGGCTACCTTTAAAGCCCTTCTCCCATAATGAGATTGATGACTACCTTATATGCCATCCCAGAGCCTTCATCCAGTAGCTGATGGAAGCAGAAGCAGACACCCACAGCTAAACAGTGAGCTGAACTCTGGAATCCAGTTGCAGAGTTGGAGGAGTGATTAGCAAAGGGGTCAAGACCAGGCTGGAGAAACACACAGAAACAGTTGACCTGAACAAGGGGTTGCTCATGGACCCCAGACTGATAGCAGGGAAACCAGCATAGGACTGTTCCAGACCCCCTGAAGGAGGAGGTCAGTTTGGAGGTCTGGTTAATCTATGGGGACTCTGGTAGTGGATCAGTATTTATCCCTAGCATAAGAATGGACTTTGGGAGCCCATTCCACATAGAAGGGATACTCTGTCAGCCTAGACACACGGGGGAGGGTCTAGGCCCTGCTCCAAATGATATGACAGACTTTGAAGATCCCCATGGAAGGCCTCACCCTCCCTGGGGAGCAGAAAGGGGATGGGATAAAGGGTCTGTGGCGCGGGGTGGGTGTGGCAGGGGAGAGGGAACTGGGATTGACTTGTAAAAGAAGCTTGTTTCTAATTTAAATTTAAAAAGAGAAAAGAAAAAAGAAAAGAAGGACACTCTCATTCCAGGAGAACTAAAATGTACCAAGTCCTTCCTTTATCTGTTGTAGTCTCTGATCCTGTGTTAGAAGAGGAGTTTAGAAATGCCCAGTTTAGAAATGTATCAAACACCTCTGTGTCACCATTTCTCTTTATTATCACTTTTTTATTACTTTAAAAAGTTTAGAGTTTCTTTCTGCCCACATCCTCACCAGCATTTGTTATTCTTAAAGATGTATTAATTACTTTTGTTTATTTTTATATGTATGAGTGTTTTGCCTGCATGTATAGATGTGTACCATGTGCATGCCTGGTACCCATAAAGATCAACAAGGGCGTTAATCTGGGGAAACTAGAGTAAAGATGGTTGCAAGCTGCCATGTGGTGCTGGGAACTGAGACTGGGTCTTCTACAAGGCCAGTAAATGCCTTTCACCAGTGAGCCGTGGCTTCAGCCCCTGTTGTTCTCTTAATTATTGCTGTTTTCTTTGGGTTGAGTTGAAATTTCAACGTTGTTTTAATTTCCATTTCTCTGATGACTAGTAAGGGTACTCCCCCATTTCATTGGTTTTATTTATTTATTTCTCTATTGCTTTGGAGTGTCCTTGGAGACTCTTATTTCACTCTGTTCTCCACCCCTTCCCTTAATCTTGCATCATATGTGCATAGCTCTCTCCTACAGACCCTTTTTGATTTGTTTATTTTTGACTTCCATTATTTTCCTGGCTGAAACACGGCCGTTTGTTCTTTGTTCTTTGTTGTCATCAACCTAATTTTGAATTTTCAGAAAAACTGCCACTAAAATGCTGTTGTTTTGACAAACTGATTATTTTCGGTTGCTTTCCACCCCATACTTTCTGTAAATATGTTGGTTAGTGGTAGTTTATATTTTTGCATTTATTATTCATCAAAAGCATTTTTTATCTATTTTTGAGGGATTTTAAATTTTCATTGCTGTTTTAGAGCATCCAAAATTTTCATTCATGTCTGTTATTTTTTCCTGTATCATTCTCTGAACTTATTTTTGTTTATTGTTAGGCCCATTGTTTAGGTCTGTCATGTGTGGATAGAAAGGATCCTTCATACCATTAAAAGACACAGATTCCTTGTGTTAAGTGGGCATTGCAGAGTTGTTTGACAGCATACAGTGTTATTCAGTTTTTTCCCATAAGATCCACAGGCAAGTGCCTGGCTTTCACCAAATTTATGGAAGTGCATGGATTCTTGCATGCTCTTTCAGGCATTGTTTTGTGGGAGTTAAGCACAAGGCCAATTCCAGATTATCCTCTGTGTGCAAGTTTGACTCTGCTGTTGGAGCTCTGGCTTATGCCTGTGTGTGGAGTCAGCAAAAGACTCATTGTGAAACAATAAACTCAGAATTGAAGAAAGATTGGTGTGGTTCCCCCCCCCCCCATTTAACATTCTGTGGTTATTTCTCCTGATCTTTTTGGCAAGCATTGTTTGTGTGTGTCAAACTGTGCCACATCAGCCTGAAGCTTCTGCTTTGTATAATTCAACTAGGAATTAGAAAAGAAATATTTATAATCACATTGTATTCTCTATTTTCCAAAGTAGATTTACTCGTATGATCTCATTTTAATCTCCAGCAACTTTCACAGGGCTGGCTCTCTTGTTTTGTATATGAGAGGGATCCTAGAGTCTAAGTGGCTAGGCTGAGGTTATATAACTGGGCCCAGCACTCAAATCCACAACTTCTGCATGTACGTCCATCATTCTTATCCAAGTAAGTTCCATCATTATTATTACACATCGACAGTCTGCTTCTGTGTAGAAGAAGCAGGATAGAGCAGATCATCCCCGAGTCAGCTGCTCATGGCGAGGAAGCTGTGGAGGGGTGAGAACCAGCATGGGTGAATAGGAAGTAAACACAGCATTGGCTGCTGATGTTTTCTGCTGTACAACAGCTGGCAAAAGTGGTGGTCACCCAGCTGATAGCTGATGGGGGAAGTGTTTTCACTTTGACAAATACCAGAGGAAATTAGCTAATGAAGAGAAATGGTTTATTTTGGCTCATGGTTTTGGAGGTTCTGATCCATTATACTTGTTTTGTTGGCCTGTGGTAAGGCAATGTATCATGGTGGAAGCATCAGAGCAAAAGCACTCACCTCAGACAGAAGGCAAAGGGAAGGAAAAGGAAAGGGCTGGTGTCTGCTCCCTTAAGTAGTATGTCCCCAGTGACCTGAACACTTCCCACCAGGCCCCACCTCTAAACATTTCCACCATCTCTAAATAGTGCCAGACTGGATCCAAACCGTAGCCAGAAGTGAACTGAAAAACTTCCCTTAATGTGTAGACATCTCTTCGACACAAGGAACATCTTGTGTTTGTTTTGTTTATGGGATGGCAATCCCAAGCAGAAGATGGTGACAACAGGGTGATGAGTAAGTCAGTTTCATAGAGATGAAGGCTGTTTCTTTAAGATGTGGAGAATAGTCTTTGTGGTTGGGGACAGGGTGCTGAGATTGAATCCAGAGCTGTGCATGTTAGGCAAATGCTCTTTTGCCCAGCTGTATCTTTGGTCCATTGAGGATTCATTCTCTCCCCCTCTTCTCTTTCTCTCTTTAAGCCCATGTTTGTATGTGTATGTATGTGTATGTATGTGTATGTATGTGTATGTATATATATTGAAGGAAATGGTAACAAGTGTCTTGCAGAATACACTGTGGAAAAAAGTTGAGGGTTCAATGCAACAACAAGAATGAAGATTGCATTTTAGAATTTATTTCACTCTTGTTGCTTTTACTCTGACATTTATATTTAAGTAACTGTGACCAGCAGTCTGATCATATTCTCTATACACTAGAAGTTGCTCATTTTCATTCTGCCACCAAGAAAGGCATGCTTTTTGTTTCCTTTGGAAAGGGGTCGAAATACTTTCATTTATTTTAAATTAACAGCTGCCCTCCCCCCGCCCCTGTAATAATTCTTGTTATTTTCTAAAAAGTTGATTTTCTTCCTTTAAGTAATATGATCATTATTATTCACAGCAAAGTTATTATGCTAGGGTTCCAGTGTCCCTTGTTTTGTAGTATTTTTAATAGTTATATCATTCTAAAAGAAAGCCAATTATTGTTTATTTGCCTTAAAATGTTACTAATTTGAAGACAACTGTTTTGGTCTACTTCAGTTTAATTCAGAAACTGGAAATCTGATTTATGATGTAAAGTTCACATTTTCCAATCCAGAGCTCACTGACCAATCAGGCTATGGGCATTCATTGAAGCAAGACATAAAGATGAAGGTTTAAAGGGAATACAAAACATTTGACTTTGTACTTTAGTTTTGCCTTATGGTCTAGAGAAAAGAGAGAGCACAGTTTAAGCACCACTGTCCTGATTAGAGATAACATCTACTTCCTGTCATTCACCCAGAGCTGCTCTTAGAGCCAGCTGTCATCATTGGCATGGTGTTGCTAATGACAGAGGCAGGAAAATCAGGAGTTCAAGGTCCATCTCAGCTACAAAGTGAGTTCAGAGCCAGCCTGGGCTCCCTGAGACTTTGTCCAAAAAGAAAGAAATAAAATAAGTCATATATGTCATCAAAGGTGGGCATGTCTTGGGAGGTTCCCTAAACTGGGTTAGAAAGAATAGGGGTGCGGGGGCAGACTAAGGCAGCTTCTTACCCAGCCAGATAAATCTAAAGCAGGGAAGACACATGGAACTGTGGTGTGTGTGTAAATTTTCCCATTTACACTAGTGTGGCTAACTGCTCTTCAAAGCTGTCCTGGTATTCACCATACAGTGTTTTTTTTCCGAGGCAGGGTTTCTCTGTGCAGCTTTGGAGCCTATCCTGGCACTCGCTCTGGAGACCAGGTTGGTCTCAAACTCACAGAGATCCGCCTGCCTCTGCCTCCCGAGGGCTGGGATTAAAGGCGTGCGCCACCAACGCCCAGCTTCATCATACAATGTTAGGGAAATAACAGGGCCAACTTCCTCTCCACCTATTTCTTACTGTGTTCATGTGAATATTAGTCACTTGTATTAATCTTC
Source organism: Cricetulus griseus (assembly GCF_003668045.3). Classification (NCBI taxonomy): domain Eukaryota; kingdom Metazoa; phylum Chordata; class Mammalia; order Rodentia; family Cricetidae; genus Cricetulus; species Cricetulus griseus. The sequence goes on along the minus strand of NC_048600.1, from coordinate 12,706,209 downwards.
TGAAATGTTTTTAGCAGCTCACATCAGCAGAACAGAACCATCATTTTGTAGTAGATGATTTTATTTTACAGACTTACAAGTGGTGTATATAACTTTCTCTTGGCCCCCTCTTCATAAGCATTATGCATATCATAGCCAAATAATAACCTTTCCATATATGTTTATGTATATGTACGAAGGCATTTAAAAACACTGAAGAATTATATAAAACTATAAACTACACGAGGTAGAACCATAAAGATTTCCTAGATGTGAGTACAAGAAAATGCATGTAGAGTGAGCCTGGCGGAGTACAGAGCCCAAGGAATAGAGAGAATTTTCCTTTTCATTTGTATTTCCTACTCAGAGGCAAACATTTTCAGAATTTTAGATCCTGCCTACTGCATTAAACTGAAATGAAGGGCTGGAGAGGTGGCTGAGATGGCCCACTTGCTGCTCTGGCAGAGCACTTGGGTTCAGTTCCCAGCATCCACATGGTAACTTACAACAGTTGGTGACTTCTGTTATAGGGGATCTAGCACCCTCTTCTGATCAGGCATACACTGCTGCACAGATATATATGTAGGCAAAACATTCACATACATAAAATAAAATAAAAAATCATAAAATAAAAATTTAAATGGAAGTGCTTCCTTTGTATGCACATAGTAAAAGTAAGCAAAAAGTTTCTAATCCATTCCAGTTTCTAATATATCAAAACCACTTTTAAGGCAACATTATTAAATGATCTACCATATATGTGTATATATGACATATGGATCATATACAACACACACACACACACACACACACACACACACACACACCACACACACACACACCCACCCACCCACCCACCCACCCACCAAGCTCTGGGGCAGGAAGCCCTCAAAACAGGCCATTAAATTCACTGTAGCATAGCAGGCTTTCTTGGACTGCCAGCCCCCAAATCGTGACACAGAAACTTATTATTAGTTATGAATGGAAGGCCTTAACTTATGCTTGTCCCACTAGCTCTTATAACTTAACTTGTTTCTCTTCATCTATGTTTTGCTTCAGGGCTTTTTACCTTTATTTCATTCTGTATGTCTTACTTCCATGCTTCTCTGTGTCCCCAGTGTCTCTATCTCTTTCTAGATAGAAGCCTAGAGTCTTCCTCCTATTTATTCTCTCTGCCCAGCAGTACCACCTATCCCTCCTCTGCCTAGCTATTGGCTGTTCAACTTTTTATTAGACCCATCAGGTGCTGTAGGCAAGCAGAGCAGCAAATCTTTCCACCTTTAGGCAAATGCAGCACAAACAAATGTAACACATCTTTACATAGTTAAACAAATGAAGCATAAACAGATGTAACACCTTTCCATAGCTAAAGTAATATTCTACAGCACTGTAGCTTTCTTAACTTCTTTAGTGAAGTCTGTACTCTTTCTGGCTTCATTATTCTCGTGCTTCACCACACTGTCTACGTGCAACTCGTGCTTCAGGAAGACAGGATAATGCTCTTTAGAGCACCTCAGCTGGGTCAGAAGAGCTTGGGGCCATGCACTACAACAGGAAGCCTCTCCTCTGCATGCACTAGAAGAGGAACTGACAGGAAGAGACAAGAGAAGAGCTTGTTAATGCTGAACAGCTACTCAGTATACCACTGTGTTAGTTAGGGTTTCTATTGCTATGATAAAACACCATGACTTTGTGTTTTATTAGACTTGGTCACAGGTTCCTTTACCAGCTGATCTCAATAGCTCTCCACCTTAATTTTTGAGACAGATTCTCTCATTGGCCCTAGTAGTTCACTGATTTGGCTAGTCTGTTTAGCAGCAGACACTAAGAATCTGCCTTGTCTCCCTCTGCCTCCCAAGTGCTTGGATTAGTTCAGATGGATTCTGAACTCAGGCTTGCATGGCAAGCACTTTGCCAACCAAGCCATATCCCTAGTCCACTGCATCTATCTATCTATCTATCTATCTATCTATCTATCTATCTATCTATCTATCTATCTATCTATCTATCTATCTATTTAAATTGTCAGGACAGGGTTTCCCTTTGTAGCCCCAGCTGTCCTGGAACTTCCTCAGTAGATCAGGCTGGCCTTGACTTCACAGAGATCCACCTGCCTCTGCCTCCCAAGTGCTGGGATTAAAGGCGTGTGCCACCACCCAGCCACTGACTAGCAAGAGACCAACTTTCTACCCTCTGACCCTACTAGGTGGGTCAGATTCGTGATTCAGGTCTTATTACCTGGCTCCATATATCTTTACTTTTTTACATTATATTTTTTGGTTTGTAAATTAGAAAACAATTTCGAAGCACTTTCTAAAACAATTTTGGTACTTTCTTATAATTTGGGAAAGATGAAAGAAGAAAGCTTAAGATCAAGATAAATTGCAACCCAAGATGATAAAGTAGATGAGATTCATGTAACTAAACTCTGACCATTCTTGAAAAAAATAAATTCACTTTTCACTTAAAAATGTACTTAAAGCCAGACATGGTGGCACACTCCCAAAATTCTTGGAAGTATTAGCAGGAGGATTACAAAATTGTGGAAAGATCTGGCTATATCGTAAGTTCTATACCAACTTGTAATAGATAGAAAGACCCTGTCTCAAAGAACAGAACAAACTAAAAATGACAGCAAAAAGTGACTTACAGTTTCGGTTGAGATGAAATTATCAAAGGCTTTAACTTTAATGTGTGCTTCGAAAAGGCACACAATTTTATGTTAAGATACAGGTAACATCAAAAACAAATTAAAATAGAATATTTTTCTTCTCAACTTACTAACCTTTAACATTTCTTGAGAGAATTGGATTTGTTAGAACTTGCATGATCCTAATAATTAACTCAGTGAAAGAATTTTAGTGTTTAGAACTAAGAACCTTTTGACATCATCTAATTTACTGCACATGATAGCAGTTTCTTAATAGTACCCCTGCTAAGTGGATAGAAGGCTACTGTCACTAACAGGAACCTTACTCCCCATGATCCAACATTACAGTTCTCATTCAATATATATATATATACATATATATATATATATATATATATATATTTATTCCCGAGGACAGAACAATTGACTTTCCTCATCCATGTGACAGTTTTATGTGCTGAAAGAACATTCCCCAGAATGCTTGTCTAAATTTGTTACCTGGTCCACAATTCCTTTGATAGTAGTAGTCTTTTTAACAAATGAGACTTCTGGAATTACTGCAGTAATTGTCTGCTTTAAGGTAGTGTGCATAATGGCAGCAGCCCCTCCACAAAAGAAACCCTGGTTGTATTACTTAAGGAAAAATGGAAGAGTAAGATATTCTGAAGATTATTATTATTATTGTATGGATACCAGGTAAGGTTCAAGTTGATGACACAACATATCAAGTAAATTTGTAGTAAATCAAACAATCACGAGAAGTCTCCAGTGTCATTGTTTTCATTGTGTGCTTAACATCTTTCTGAATGATTTGGATGTACTTGATCCAATATGGAAACTCAGCTTTAGAGAGGCAGTTACTATGAAGCATTTCAACTTGTCCTAGTAGTTTAGTATGTTTGATTGAAAACAATGCATGTAATAAATGTGAAGTTTTTCATTTATTCTTCATGTATAGTTCTTTGATTAAGGAAAACAGTAAAGTTATTAAAAAGATCAAGGAGAGATGGAATGGACCACTAGTGAGATGAGACTATTGGAAACACAGTCTTGTGGTGGATTAATGGGAACGTTGGGACCCTGGTGCTACACAACCAAAACAGGACATCATGGTCACTCTGTAAAAATTAACAAGCATTCTTTCTTTTCCTTTCATTTTTTTTTTTTTTTTTTTGAGACAGGATTTCTCTGTGTAAGGGTCCTAGCTGCCCTGGAACTCGCTTTGTAGACCTGGCTGGCCTCGAACTCACAGAAATCTGCCTGCCTCTGCCTCCCAAGTCCTAGGATTAAAGGTGTGCACCAGTGTTATTAAGTCTTTAATTAGAAGTGTTAAAAATGTTCTGGTTGGAGTGTATATATACACATATACACATATGTAGTAAGATGTGTGTGTGCTTTATAGCTTTTGTATATTGGCAGTGTGTGCATTCTAATATGTTGATTGTCTTTAGGTCCCATATTTACAGTCAGCTTATCCCCCTTTTATTCTGCCTCCCCTTACCTTTCCTTGTCCTGTTATTCTTCCTCCTGACTTCATTTCTCCCTCTTCTCCTCACTCTTTGTTCTTTTGCCATTGTTTTTCAGTTTATAAAGAACCCGGATCATTTGTCAGATAGTTTCCTATAGGTTGAATGTGGATCACTTCATTCTGTGTGTCATTTAAATACTTCTTTGCTTTGAATAATCTGTATGGATTGGTAATTTTCTCTAGGAGCTTATTCAAGTTTGTTCTTCTGGCAAGAATATTTCTTAAAGTAGTGTATCTTCATGTTAAGAACATTATAATGTCTAGTTGTCTTTGTTTATTGGTGCTGAGGATTAAATTGAGGCTTTTTGTATACTAAACACACACTCTACCACTGTCCAAGCCTATCTGTTATATACAGCCTCTAATGGTTTTTGTTTAGATCACTAATTTGTTAAAAATTACAAAAAGAACTGGGTGTCATGACCTGTTATCCCCACACTCGGGATGCTGAGACGGAGGAATTATGAGTTTGAGGCTAGTCTGTGCTACATACTAAATCTCCAGCCTCAAAGAAGAAAAGAGTTGAGAAATTGTGACATACTACTATTATCTCTTGGTAACTTACTGATTGGACTATTTCTCTGAATGTAAGGTTTTCTTGATCAAGTGGTTGGTAATCATGAGTTTAACTGCTTTAGGAAGAACAGGAATATGGATGGAAGTTTTGTGCTACCTGGTCCTGCAGCCATTTTGTCCCAAATAAATAAACAGAGGCTTATATTAATTATAAACTGTTTGGCCTATGGCTCAGGCTTCTTATTGGCTGGCTCTCTGTTAATTATTAACTCATTTCTATAATCGGTGTATCTCCACCTGGTCTTGGCTTACAGCTGATGCCCAAGCCTCTTGCTTTCTCGGCAGCTACGTGGTGCCCCTCTGATGCCTCTCTCTCTGAGTTCTTCTTCCCAGCTTTCTCCTAGTCTGGTAGCCCCACCCACACGTCCTGCCTGCCTACATCCTGCCTGTCCATTGGCTGAACCAGCTTTATTTATCAGTCAGTAAGAGAAACATATATTCACAGAAGGACATCCCCTATCACAGGAAAAAATGCTTGATATTTCTCTTACTAGCTGATTTTGCTTTCTAGTCCTCTAGGCCTAGAATGGCCGCGCAGCTCCTGGGTGAATTCTTTCCACCCCAGGTCTTTAGACTGTGTTTGTTAAGAGCTGTGTTTTTCCTCAGTAGTCTGCCAGGCCTAGAATGGCTGAGACACTAACTGATTTTCAAAGTGAATTTTCTAAAACTAAATAAGGATTTTTAAAAGTATCATTAACTCACAGTTTCAAAGTTCTTTGCTTTGTTTTGTTCAACACATTCATGATTGTTATTGTGGCTTATATTGACCCAACTTGTTAAGGCGACTCCAAAAGCCTTTGATGGTTTCTGGCTATCCTTTCTGGCATGATTAGGTGTCTCAGGCTCATCTTGTCCTTTTTACTCTGGGCCTCAGCCTAGCCTTCCTCTCTATTCCTCACAAGTTCAAACTCTTACAGGAGAATTACTGCCCTTTGCAAAAATGTCTGGCTGTCTTAATGAGTTGCTGTGCCAGGCTCTCCCAGGGCTCAGGCTATGCCTTTGGTGTGATTAAGTTAGTCTGCCAGGCAAGTTTAATAGCATAAGCTCTTTTTTGTCTTACATTTCTGTTTGGTCAGTTTTTGGTTCCTTCCTTTACTTGCCTCTGGGCAAGGCACACTGCCTTCTTTAGTAGCTGTGGCATAGAAACGGAAGCATCAAATCCTTTATACTGTGTGCTGCTTCCTGTGGGGGCCCAGAGTGAGCAAAACCAGCGGAGAGGTGATTGTGAAAACTCACAGAGTGCTGTGGGAGATATTAAACCTTCCATTTTTCTAAGAGGAACAGATATTTCTTTATCAAGCAGCCAGACTTCCTGTCTTAGATTGGATTCTAGAAACAGAAGACCCTAAACAAGGATTTGGGTATATGTAATTTGTTTGGGAGGTGATTTCTGGAAGCCTAGAGAAGTACTGCTGCTCTAGTTGCTTCCTCCCTATGATAAACACCATGAGCAAAAGCATCTCAGGGGAGGAAAGGGTTTTCTTTTGGTTTGCAGTTCATCACGAGGGAAATCAGGACAGGAATTGTAGCAGAAACTGAAGCAGAGACCCTGAAGGAGCACTTCTGACTAGCTCACTCACTGGCAGGCCGGGAGCATTTGCCTAGGGGATGGCATTGGGACTGTGGGCTAGGACCTTTTAAAATCAATCATCAATCAAGACAACCTCACAGACATGGCTGTCTGCCAATCTGATGTGGATAATTCCTCAGTTGAGGTTCCCCTTTCCCCAGTTGTATCAAGTTGGCAGTAGAAACCACCAGCACACTGGTAGGAAGAGAGAAAGGGGAGTGGGGCACCGCCTGAGGATGATTTAATGAGTAGCTTGTTGCTGTGGGTGAGGTTAGATTCCATGGGTCACCCGAGGCTGGGGAGGGCTTGCTTGGTGGTGTCCTAGGGTAGACACATTGATTCTGTGTCTGTTCTTAGGGCCTTCACTGTCAGACATCCCAGTCTGCTCTGGTTTTTTTTTTTTTTTTTTTTTTTTTTTTTTTTTTTTTTTTGTACTAGCTAGTATTCTAGCTGATGTAGGTGCTTGAGCTGACTGACAGCTAGCTCATAACAGCTGCTCTTTCTTAAATGGAGGGTAGAGTTCAGGGAGAGAAGGACGTGCTTTTGCTCCTGATGGACCATTTTATAATGTCAGCTTTGATTGTTACAAGTGAGAGATGAGAAGAGTTCCTGGTCAGTACATGGTGGATGGAGCCAGGGATGCTGCTAAATGGATCACAACATATAGAGCAACTTCTGCAGCAAAGGAGTGACTGCCCCCAAACGTCAACAGCGGTGTGACTGAGACACAATTGTGATAGATCCAGGGAGCCCCTGAGTGTCAGATAACACTGGGGTGAAGTACTTTCACCCCACCCTCACACACATGTACATAATACATACATATACACATACATACATACATACATACATACACACATGCACACACTTCTATATTTATAGATTTAAATCTGGACTCTACATGTAAGAGAAAACATGCAGTATTTACTTGTGAATCTGGCTTATTTCATGTAACAGAATGGCCTGTACTTCCATCTAATTTCCTGCGACTGTTATACTTTCATCTTTCTTTACAACTGAATATAGTTCCGTTGTGCATATGTACTACATTTTCCCTATCCATTCACCTGTTCCTGGACATCTAGATTGGATGTGCAAGTACCTTGTGGTGTGCTGACAGGTGTACCCAGCTGTCTGTAACTGTGTGGTATAGCTGTCTGGTATGACAGTTCTAATTTTAGTTTTTTGAGGGCTGTTTACACTGGTTTTCAGAGTGATGGTTCCTTGTGCTGTTCCTACCAGCAGTGTCTAAAGGTTCATCTTCCCTACATCCTCACCAACACTTGTTTCCTTGATGATCTCCATTCTGACTGGGGTAAGACAGAATCTCTAAGCACTGTAAATTTGCATTTCTCTTTTTAAAAACAAAATCTACCTATAAAAAACCTGGAACAATTATACAACGAATATCCCTAAGACTTTTATGTAATTTATTGGTTGTTAACATTTTTCCATTAGAAATCTCTGTTCACAGATATGTATTTATATAAAGATATGAATATACAGTTATATCTATGTTTTTTTCACAGAACTCTTTTAAAGTAATCTGAAAATATGTTCATATTTCACCCCTAAATACTTAAGTCTATATCTCCCAAAGAAAGAACAGATTTTATCCTGAAAAATTTCAGTGCCAGTGCCATCAAAAAGAAATTTCAAATTGTTATAGTGGTCTTTCTCTCTTCTTCTCTTTTATTTTTTATTTTATTATTTTATTGAAATGTGGGTCTCACCGTATAGTCTAGACTGGCATCAAATCCTGAAACTTCCTGCCTCAGCTTCTAGTGTGTTGGGAATCATATCTGGCCCAATAGTCTTGTATGTGGTCCACATTCACACTTCCTCAGTGTTCCCCAGCATCCCGTTAGCTCTCCTGTATGAGATCTAGTTAAAGATCAATCAGTACCTACCATTATATCTCATTAATATTTTTTAATCTAGGGAAATTCTTAAATCTGTGTTTTGTTCCTTACAACATTAGCAGGTTTAGAGAGTCTAGACTTGTAGCTTTCTCGACTCTCAATTTCATCTAGGGGCTCTTCTCTGCAGGGTTTATGAGGTGATATATTTGGTCACACTTTGGTAGCAGCTGGTGGCTCATCCTTCTCAGTGCAGTCATCACGAGGCCATGACTGTTCTTTCCCACTCCGTGCTGCTGTTGGTCCTCATGCTTCCATTTAGATGGCTTCTTGCAAAGGTTTCCAATACAGTGATACTTTCCCCCTTTACCATCAGCTAGGAATTTGTGAAGTGACTTGAAGACTGACTGTATAGAATTCTCCAGTGATGTTTTGTTGGGTGGTTTTAGTATGCTTGATGATTCCACCCTGAATTATTTATTTCTGCCTGTTTATAGCTGTTTTTTTTTTTAAATATTCTGTCTGGAGATCAAACCTCCTGGATTGCAAGGTTTATTTGGAACTTTTCTGGTATGGGTATGAAGTGTTCCCTAAAAGGTCCCCAACTAGTTAGTGATGCCATTGAGAAGTGCCTGGATCATTAATGGGTACTGTGTTGATGAGTTAATGGCTGAAGGGCCTATCCAGAGACAGGGCCTACCTGGAGGCAGTGGGTCACTGGTAGGCAGGACTCTGAAGGTCATATCTTGTCCTTGGACATTTTCTCTGGCTCTCTATGTTTCCTGCTTGTCACTGGTGAGTGGCTTTCTTCCACCCTACCATTCCCCTACATCTCTGTCTTGCTACAGCCCAAAGCAGTGAATCCCACTGACCATGGGCTGAAACCATTGAAAGTATGACCCAGCATGATCTATCCTTCCTCATGCTGATTTTCCCAGATACTTTTGTCACAGGAAAAGAAGGCTCACTAATACAGGGACAGACGTTCTTTTTTTTTTTTTCTTATTTAGAAACAATCATTTTTCATATCACTCCCCCTCCCCGTTCCCTTTCCTTCCCATCTTCCCATTCCCACTACCAGCCCCCCCAACCCATCCCCCATCCACTTCCCAAGGATGGTGAGGCCTTCCATGGGGGAATCATCAAAGTCTGTCATATCATTTGGGGGAGGGCCTAGGCCCTCCTCCATGTATCCGGGCTGAAATAGTATCTCACCATAGGGAATGGCCTCCTGAAGTCTATTTGTGCTCTAGGGATAAATAGTGGTTCCGCTGTTAGAGGTCCTGTAGACTGCCCAGGCCTCCTAGCTGGCACCCACATTCAGAGGGTTTGGTTCAGTCCAATGCTGGTTCCCCAGTTTTACAACTGGGGTCCCTGTGCTCTCACTAGGTCAGATCAGCAGTTTCTGTAGGTTTCTCCAGCATGGTCTTGACTGCTTTGCTCATCCCTCCTCTCTCTCTACAACCGGATTACAGGAGTTTGGCTCAGTGCTTAGATGTGGGTGCCTGCTGGTTCTAGGATGGCAATTAAGGTAGTCATCAATCTCATTATAGGGGAAGGGAATCAAAGACAGCCTCTCTACTACTGCCTAGATTCTTAGTTGGGGTCATCTTTGTGGATCTCTGAACATTTTCCTAGTGCCTGATTTCTCTTTAAACCTATACTGGCTCCCTCTATTAAGGTATCTCTTTTCTTGCTCTCCTTTATTCCTCCCGTCTCTCAGTCTTCCCGATCCCTCATGTCCTCCTATCCCCTCCTCTTCTCCCCTTCTCTTTTTCCTCCCCCACCTCCCGTGCTCCCACTTTGCTCAGGAGTTCTGGGACAGACTTTCTTAATTCTTTTTGTGTCACTGATACTACCTACCATAGTATATGTGCTTCATAGTTTTTGAGTGATTGAGTAGGCTGGTAAACAAAGACTGTCTTTAAGAGATGAGCAAAACGCCTTCTATCCTGTTAGTTTAACCCAGATCTTTCTTTTTACATGTTCCTTTCCTCCAGCTTCCTCAGACATAGAGCACTTGACTACCATTTGACCTCTCATTGCTTCCCATTTCAAGACTGTTTTCAGAGAGTCTACCAAATGACAATGTCTCTTTTTCTTCTTTGTAAGTGCAAAGCTGCTTAGTATGATTTTGCCTTTCCCTGTGTGTGATCCATAATAGATTATTAGTCAGGCATGGTCCCAATATTCATGAAGCTGATGAAGGAAGGTCTGGACATTGATGCCATTCTGAATTACACAGTGAGAACCTGCCTGAATAAAAGAATAAACATAATAAAATGAAGCCAATCTTTTAATCTCTTGTACAGTGATGTTTACCTTATAGAAAGCGAAATGTAAGTGTGGAGTAGTCTGAGTTACACTGAGGTCAAGGGTCTGTGAGAGTGTGTATAAAAATCAAATTCATCTTGCACACACAAGGTCCTAACCCTGATCCTTAGCGTTGCATACAGAAGACGACAACAGCAGCATCACATTGGCTACAGTTTCCTTTAGTTTTGTTTCCCCAAATTCTTATTCTTTCCTGACAGCAATCATTACTGATTTGTTTTAAAAATAATATTTAATTCTTAACTACTTTTTAGAACTACAGCCATCATAGAAGATTGAGACAGTTTCTTTTATTTTTTTAATGAGGTCAGTTGCCTTGCAGACATTAAAGAAGAATTGGTAATAAATTGCACTAATGAAACAGCTTGTGAATATGCATTAGGAGATTACGAAGACTAAAGCTTTCTGCAGTAGAATATTCATTGCTTAATAAAGTAATGCTAATTTATAGCAGTTGGCTTAAAATATTGTTATTTTATGCCTTGAAAGAAGTATACAAAAATATGGGTTAAAAGTTCACTTACAACTTTAAAAGTTTAATTTCTAGAGACAAGTCCTTGGACTCCATTCCTATTCTGAGTATCTCAGAATCAGTGACATAGTAGAATCTGTCAGATATACCTAAGGATCTTGTCGCTTAGTTTTCTGCAAGCTGTCCTTTCTTCTTTCCTTGTCCTGGGCCTGGAACTTGTGCCTTTTACACGTCACATGTGTACTTTGCCACCACGCTACATTCTTAGTCCTGTTTTTATTTTGAGACAGCATCTTGCTAAGTTGTCAGGCTGGCCTTGCCCTCCTCCTGCCTGTGCCTCCTAGATGTTTGGGATTTCAGGCATGTACCACAAACCCTGGCTCTGTAAACTATTTTACTGTAAGCTACCTAAGGATCTGTTTTTGTTGTTGTTGGTTTTTTTTTGTTTGTTTGTTTTGTTTTTTTTTTTTTTTTTGGTTTTAACCAAATTGAGATGTAGTAGGCATTGCTACATGATTTAGGGGCGATCATGTAGAGTGTTGCTAGCAGTGTATTTAGCATCAGTGTAGAAAGTTAAGGAGAAAAGACATCTGTAGGTATGTTTCTCTCCTCATCTCTCCAAGGTCTCACTCTAGCCCAGACAGGCCTAATATTCACAACAATTCTCCTGCCTCAGCCTTCCCTAGCTACTAATAACTGCCCAAGGACAGAACATGCTGCCTGATGGAGTGAACACATTTTCCCTGGAATTGCTGATGGAGACCTGGGTGGCTTTTCTCTCTTACTTTCTTTTTTTACCTTTTCTCCCTTCCTCCCTCGTCCGTCCAGATAATCACTACTGTGATTATCTGATTATCTGTGGCAGTGGACTCCGACATCTGACTAATCTGAATTGGAATGTAATGTGTGAAATACATAAAGGGCTACTATTTAAAAGAATGTCATGTATCTCACGACTTTTATATTGATTGCCAGTTGAAGTTGTTTCATTTTGTAGTTGACTAAGAAATATTCGTTTATTTTATTTACAAATCTAACCACTGGGATTAATTATCTGTTCAAGATAGGGAAGAGTAAACACCTTCCACCTCATCTTTCTGTCCATTTGCAACTGAAACCCCCAGAATACAGCAAGTGGCCAAGCATTCTGAAGATGAAAAAGCCATTGATACATGCAACAATGTGGCTCAACGTTTGCATGTTTTAAAGCTGATTGAAAAAAACCCCATCCATAAGGCTTCATGTAGCTTGATGTTCTAAAAAGCAAAGTAAACAGGACAAAGAAGAGAGCAGAGGCTGTTGTGGATATGGGGAAGTCCAGCTACACAGGGCTAGAATAAGGCTATTTTGGAGGATGGCAGAATTATTTTGTATCCTCATGGTGGTGAAACTATACCCAGGTCTATGTGTGATGTGCAACTTGTGTACTATTATGAAAGCAAAATTTTTACTACATGTAAAATGAAAAAAAAAAAAAAAACAGCTAAAGTTCATTTTCACTTGTTTCCATTTTACTCTTTGGTGGGATTGCTAATGAGTCTAAAACTGTTAGCATACATTATTATTTGTGCTATGCAGTGCTTCAGATAGTAGAAACACCAAGTCTTGAGAGAAGGATTTGCTGGGAAGAGGTCATGTAAGGAAGCGAGGATGTGGAGATGGCCTAAGGCTAGTTTGCCATTACTTTCAATATTTTTTTTCCTACAGACATATTATGAGAGACTAATACATGAAGATTATGTCCTTCTTAGATGAAATTCTTTACACTCTGTTTTCCTTCATAGTAGAAAAGAAACTCTTTCAGGACAAAACATGCCCTGTGCAATAAAATCACTAGCACATTAATCATTACTCATCAATGATATCTTTCAATTTGTAGGCAAATTGGTACTTGACAAGTTGTTTAACAAACTTCTGATGGTATCCTTAGGATCTGTATTCAGAGTCTCAGCTATTCAGAGGGTATTATTGTTTAAATGTAACCTATAAGCTGAATGAAACTTTTTCTTCACATTGCTTTGGTCATGGTGTTTTCCACAGCAGTAGAAACCTAAAGGTGATGGGCAGTTTCCAGGAGTATGCCTGGCCAATCTTTTGCTGATTGAGTTAGGAGTGCTAACCCCAAATGGGAGTTGAATCTAGGGATATAATGATAGGCCATCTATGGGTAGGTCTAAAAAAACAGAAATGTAATAAGGATAAAATTAAAACCCTGCAATAGATTCAGAAATTCAGCCATTCCAATTAAGAGTGGGAGATATGTAGGTTAGCAATAGTATGTAAGGAAAAGTCTGAGGTTTTAGTTGGTAGGAAGCCTAATACTGCCAAAAACCTATTTCAGTTTGTTGTGGTGTTTAGCCCTTCAAGGCCAGTATCTATAAAGAAGGAGTGGCTTTTCTCCTGTTTAGTTCTAGGTACTACCCTTGAAGAGGGCACTGGGCACATGCAGAGAGAGGGAGCAGCATGATAAAGGAACCATGATCAGCCAGCTGAGGAGTAGTGAAAGAAACAGAACTGCACAGCTTGCCCAAGAGATGACTCATGGCCAGGTAGAGAGAGAAATCACAGAACTGTCTTCAAATAATGTAAAGGTCATGATAGTCAAGAGGAATTTGTTTTATGAATTCCTAAGAACAAGTGCATAGTTTTATTTTTGGGGGGATTTAATTTAAGTGTAAGGAAACATCTTGTAGTTGGAGCTAATTCTTAGAAGTGAACCACTTTTCTTATTTTCTGTAAAACCCTGTTGCTTAAGTCTTCCCTTTTGAGAATCTCCTTCCCCCTGATGCTTTCTGGCCTGATGTTCCTCCTCATACTTGGCATTATAGTAAAAAAGCATTTAATACAGCAGTTACAGGAATATTTTGAATTGTTTATTTGAAGGGGTGCTTGCTTACAGTCATTCCTACTGGGGAGTAGACAGAGTCGCCTGGGCACATTTCACTGGGCTAGAAGGAGCCTGTGGACTGGCTGTTTCTTCTGTTTGGAGTGGGTTAGAATATAGGGTCTGTTTGGCAGCTCTGTGATGGCCCCTAAAGTGGAAGACTGCCTTGAACCTAGATTTCTGTGCATTCCCAGATGTGTTACGTCAGGAAGCAATTTTGATGTGCATCCGGAAGAAACTTCTGCAGCCTTAGTCCAACTATGAGAGTCCAGCAAGTTTCAGAGGACAATGTCAAACAAGACTTGAAACTGCTTTTGTTGTTAGGTGGCTATAATGCTTTTAAATTCTAGATGTTTCATTGCTCTTTCTCTTTTAACCTTACCTCATATCACCTCAGATCCTATTTTTATTTCTGTTCTTCTGCCTACTCGTCCTTTTTATGACAGGTTGAAGTAAGTGGTACCCAAGTCACCTGTGCTCAGTGCTCACATCTTCTCGAGGGTGAGATAAAGGAAACACAGTGTTATTGCCTTTCCCTATGATTTGTGTATGGCTTTACGTCCCCACCATGTCTGCCTTGAGGTCAGGTGCTGTTCTTCTTACTTCCTGTATAACTCCCCAGGTATCCAGCGAGTGCATCTGTGCAGGGTGTGTTTTTAATAAATGCTCTTGACTGATTTACTGACTGTTCTCCATAGTGAGAAAACAATGCCACACATTGCTTCATGGAGCCTACTGAGCTTTGAGGCAAATGTTTCAGAAGTTCTTTGAGGTTGGAAGTACAACTCAGAAATTCAGAACCATGTGAGATCTCAAAAAGCATGTAAATAGCCTTATTTGTTTTAAAGATAGTCAGACAATATTTTTGCTGTGTCTAATATAGCAAATACCACTTCTCTATTACATCTTTCTCAGACTATCCTTTCAATTAGGGTATGATAATTTGGTGTACAATATTCCTCTTTTGAAAACAAAACTTCACTGTGAATTTAATGACACATTTTTAGCATTTTTAAATACTTTCTTTTGAAAGGACACATTTAAGAAAGTTCTTAAAAGGTGAAACTATTTATAAGTATTCATATTATAGATTTTCTTTTCCTTCAAAAAGGGATCATTGTGGAGTTCCTGAAGTATAGAACTCTTAAAATTGCATCTTCAGCATGATTTTATTTACAAAACTTAGATTTACCCACAACCACTCAGTAAACACTTTGTAATTTATTTGTGTTTAAGATCATATTTCTTGAAAGTAGGGCATTTTTATCAGATTAAAAAAATAACAGCTTTATTGAATATAATTCACATATCATGCAATCCACCCTTTAAAGTATATGATCCATTGGTTTTCAGTGTAGTCAGAAAATTGTGCCGTCAACACCACTAATTGTCCATTCCCTTCACTACAAAAGAAGCTGAAGTGTTAGCAGTCACCAAGTCACTTCTGTCTTTACATTAACATATTTTGAACATTTCACATAAAGGGTATGTTCCTGCTCTCCCCACTTCTCTTCCCCTCCTCTTTCTCTTGCTTTACATTTTATTTGTCCCTTCTTCATTTGATGGACATGAGTTGCTTATACTTCTGGCTCTTGTGTATTATTCTGGTAGGAACATTCATGTGCATGCTTTTGGGTGACCATGGCTTTAATTCTTTTGGGATATCTGAGAGAAGAGCTTCAGGGTCCAATAGGTAACTCCACGTTTAACTTTCTGAGAAACTTCCAGGCCATTCACATGCATCATTTTGCATCCTGCTAGCTATGTTATAGGGTGTCAGTTCCTCTGCATTACTTGTTAGCGTCTGTCTTTTTTATTATGGGCATCCTAGTGAGCTATGACATAGTATTTCATTTTGATTTTGATTATACCTCTCCATGGTGTCTCATTGAACATCTTATGGGCTTTTGGCCACTTGTAAGTAGAGAAACATCTCATAAAAAGTCTTTCCCCATTTCAAATTTGGGCTGCCTTTTTATTCCTGAGTTATTAGTTTTCTTTATAGAGTCTGCATATTTTTATATGCCTCTGTATATATTCTGTATATTTCTTATCAGATATGTTGTTTGCCAAATTTTCTCCCATTTTATGGGCTTTTACATCCTGGGTAATATTCTTAGAAGGACAATAGCTTTTAATTTTGATGGAGTCTGATTTATCTTTTGTTGGTGTTGTTTCTTGATTTGATTTTGAGTGGAAGAAACTCTTAGAGTTTCCAGAGAGTCAGAATCAACAGAATGTACATATTCACAGAGGGGGTTTATTAAGAGAACTGACCCATGTAAGCATGAAAGTTGGCAAGATCTAGGGCAGACTGTCTGTACACTGTAGCTGCAGGATGCTGGCTTGTAGCATGGCCCAAGCCTACATAGAAAGCCTCAGAACTGGAGATGCCAATGATGCAATTCTCAGGGTGAGGCCAAAGGCCAGAGTCCCCAAGGATGCTGGTGTAAGTCCTGTTAGGTCCTCCTCACTGAGTAAATCAGATCAATATCTCAGTCTCCTGTGGACAAATACTCAGAGAAACATCCAAAATTCATATTTTAACAGTTTCCCAGGTATTCCTCTAGTCAAGCCTAAAACTAACTACTACAGAAACAACTGCCTGATTCAGTGCTTTGAGGATTCATTCTTAAGCTTCCTAAAATATTTTTTTCATTTTTGTTGTTACCTTTAGGACTATGATCCGTTTTGTGTTAGTTTTTCTATATTGTGTAAAATAGGGGCCAATTTCATACATTGGCTGTCTATTTGTCTTAACAAATTTGTTGAAAAGATATTTTAAAATTATTTGTATTGTTATTTATACATATAGGTATGGATCTGCATGAGTATATGCCACTTGTGTGTGGGCTCTGGTCGAGGCCAGAGAATGTGTGTGATCCCCTGAAGCTGGAGTTACAAGTGGTTCTGAACGGCTCATTGTGGATACTGGCAACTGAACTTGGCCTTCTGGAAGAGCAAGCAGTACATGCCTTTCTATCTTAAGCAAGTTCCTTTTTTAGTGCTTGAGACAAAACTCAGAGCTTCCTACATTAGGCAAATGGCTAGTACTCTACTACTGAACATCCCCTAGCCCCTAAATACATTCTTTTCTTTGGGGGTGGGGGCAGTATCTTATTATGGATCTTGGGCTAGCCTAGAGCTTGCTGTGTAGCTTAGTATGGTGGTTTGAAAGAAAATGATCCCCAAAGGGAATGACACTATTAAGAGGTATGGCCTTGTTGGAGGAAGTGTGTCACTGTGGAGGTGGGTTTTGAGGTCTCCTATATTCTCAAGCTATGTCCTGTGAGACAATTAGCTTCCTGTTGCCTTTGGATGAAGATGTAGAATTCTCCAGCACCACATCTGCCTGCATGTCACTTTATTCCCAGCCACCATTCTCCCCACCATGATGATAATGGACTGAACCTCTGAACTGTAAGCCAGCTCTGTTATAATAGTGCCATGGTCGTTTTGTCTCTTCACAGCAATAGAACTCTAACTAAGACACCTAGGCAGACCTCAGATTCACAATCCTCCTAGTTATTGTTATGTTCTATTCCCACTTTAAAAGATGTTTTCTTTTTAAAATTTTGACTTTGAGACAAGGTCATACTATGTAGCCCAAGTTGGACTCAAAATTGATGTTAGCTTATTCTGGCTCCTAGCCCAGGATCCTCTTGCCTGAGCTCCCAAAGGGCTTGGATTACAGGTGTGTGTCACAACACCCAGCTTCTAGATTTAAGGTTTAAGTGTCCGTTTTAGTATTGTTAGATACAGCCACAGAACTAGTTCACTGTGTAAAACAGACTTGATGCCTCTAAACAGAAACTCCTGCTGTCTCCTCTCCCCAGCCACTGACAGCCACCATTATGCTTCCTATGAGGTGTAATAGTATTTGTCTTTTAATTTGCTTAACTTGCCATAATGTCTTTTAGGTTCATCCATGGTGTAGTATGTGTCAGAATTTACTTTCTTTTAAGAGGAATCATAGCCAATGTATGACATATTTTTAATCTATTCATCTGTTGATGGGCACTTAGATTGTTTCCATTCTATGTGTTGTGAATCATGCTGCCACAAACAAATAAATCTTTGAGCCCCTATTTTTAATTTGGGGGGTGTTATATGCCCAGAAGTGAAATTGTTGGATCACAAGGTAATTTTTAATTTAATTTTTAAAATTAATTCTATTTTTAATTTTTTAAAGAGCCACCATTCTGTTTCCCATAGCAGTAACATCATTTTACACTCCTACCAACACTGCATAAGGGTTTGGGTTTCTCTGCACCTTCCCCTACATTTGTTGCTTTTGTGTGTGTGTGTGTGTGTGTGTGTGTGTGTGTGTGTGTGTGTGTGTGTGTTGTTTTTTAATATTTGCTATCCTAATAAATGAAATAAAGTAAAATTACTTTGTGTGTGTGTGTGGGGGGGGGAATTGAATTGCCTTGCAGCTCTATGAAGAATCAGTTGGCCTTAAGAGTGAAAGCATTCATTCATTCATTCATTCATTCATTCATTCATTCAAGATATGGTGTCATGTAGCCAAAACTATCTTAGAACTTGCTATATAGCTGAGATTGCCTTGAACTCCCAATCTTCCTGCCTCTGCTTCTCAAGTGCTGGTATATAAACGTGTGCCACCATGTCAGCAGAATACTGAATTACAGTCTGAGATGTCTGTTGATGGTGCCCACTGTTGCAGTTCCTAGTTGCTGTGTCTTTCTAACAGCTTTTGAAATTGAGAAATAGGAATCCTTACATTTTTTTTTTTCTCTGTCTCTCCCTTGCTTTCAGGATTTTTTTTTTTTTTTTTTTTTTTTTTTTTTTTTTTTTTTTTTTTTTTTGGCTATCTGGAAGTCTTGCATTTCTAGATGACTTTTAGAATTGGCCTTTCAATTTCTACAGAGAATCTGTTGGGGATTTTGTGTGAAATCTGTAGATCAACTTGCATAGTATTTTCCCTTAGCAACATTAAGTGTTCGGATCTGTGAAGACATTTTCCCATTTACTTAGACCTTTTATAATTTCCTTTAACAGTGTTTTATGGTTTCCAGTGACTAAAGTTCATCCTTTAGATTTATTCCTAAACAGATTTTTTGATGCTACTGTAAATGGAATTGTTTTCTCAATTTAATTTTTGGGTTGTTCCTTGCTAGTATACAGAAATGGAGTTGTTTTGTTCCCATTTGTCTTGTGTCTGAAATACTCTCTGAAACTGCTCATTAGTTCATATTTTTCATGAATTTGCTAAGATTTACCATATGCTGTTTATATCACCTATGGGCAGAGGTCTTTTGGCTCCTTTTTTCTTTCCCTCCAGTGTAGATGCTTTTTATCTCCCTTTACTTCCCTGGCCAGAGCCTCCAGTACAGCACTGAAATAGAATCACCAATTCTGGGGAGGTGGTTTTCCCTGAGCCCTGCTGCTCCCAGCCTTTTTGTTGGAATTTAGCATGTTAGTTTCTGAGCATCAATTCCCAATACATTCTAGCTTGGCTTTCCCTGAAACGCCTGATACCTGTGCTCTGTTACCTTAATGAAAAACATTCTAAAAGTGATTAACTCAGCAACCTGAAAGACACATTTCTAATGAACTGTGTGCTTTTCTTAAGGAGCCATGCTTGCTGGTCTGTGTGGGTAGAATGAGTCATGAGGGCATTCATGCTGCCTCTTCTAGAGGTTCTTGTCCATGTCTCAGACTTAGCACTATTGAAGGTTATGATTCATAGGATGCACTTGGCAGTTGGAATAGTGATGTGAGGGTTTGTAGAGGAGGTGGTGCTTGTGTTACTTGTGATGGTTTGATTCTGCACCCATCTCCTGTAGGTGCATTTTCTTGTTTAAGCTTAGTTGTGCCCCCCCCCAAGCTCTGTATGTAACTTCTGTGCTTTGTTATTTACTGTAGATTTCTCTGCACTTAGATATCCAGAGAAGTGAGGCCCCCTTTCATATTCTGAGCATTTCTAAAAAAAGATACTCTGTGAGCTGCACTTTGTCTTGTAAGATACATGAAATGAGCATAAGAACACATACATTCTCTGGATGCTTGGAATATATGTAGGAAGATCAAGTATATGTACTTGCTATATACTGTTTATAGGCCATTCTTTGCCGGGCTCCTTCCCTCCTTCCCTCCCTCGGTTAACATTTTAAAAATTGAAAATAGGTTTTTCCATGTAATGCATTATTTTTAAAAATTTTAAATTTATTTTTATTTCTTGAACATTAGTGTTTTGCCTGCCGATGTGAGGGTGTCAGGTCCCCAGGAACTGGAGTTACAGACAGTTATGTTCTGTCTTGTGGGTGCTTGGAATTGAACCTGGGTCCCTTAGGAAGAACAATCAGCACTCTTAACCACTGAGCCATTTCTCCAGCCCCTCCATGTAATATATCCTGATTAAGGTTTCCCCTCTGCCAACTCCTCCCACATCCTTCCTGCTTCCACACTCACCCAAACCCATACCCTTTCTTGCTCTCTCTCATTAGAAAACAAATGGGTACCTAAAAAAATAAAATGAAAACTAACAAACCTGACTACAATGAATAGGAAAAAAAAAAAAAAAAAAAAAGCTCTGGGAGAGGGGAACACAAGAAACACATACAGACACAGAGACACATACATTCACATACAGAGAAAGTCCACAAAGACATACAACTAGAAACCATGATATATCAAGCAGAAGACCTGTAAGGGGAAAAAAAAGAAAAGAAGCCTAGACAAAACAAAGTGAGACAAAATTGCCATTGAGTTAGTCTTGTGTTGGTCATCTACTGCCAGGCATGAGGTCTGCCCTTAAGCGTGGTTTGTATCCCCAGTGAAACTCCACTGTAGAAAACTTTTTTTTCCCCTGTGAGTGGCTATCAGTTGGAGATATAGCTTTTAGGCTGGAGGTGGGGGGGGAGGGGGGGAAGAAGCTGTGTCTACTTTCCCTCTCAGCACTGAGACTCCATCTGGCTTAGACCTGTACAAGCTCTGTGTATGCTGCCACAGTCTTGTTCACATGGACATCAGTCCTGTTGTGTCTAGAAGGTTCTGTCTTGTTCTTATCTCCAACACTAAATGTGAGCCCCTTTAGGATGAACATTTTTTAAATGAACAGAGTGGTTCCTCATATGTAGCTCCTGCTTATTATAATTTTTAAAATTAATAGAGCCACGAAACAGTATAAGACTATAATCAATTACTCAAGCGATGTTGTAGCCAAGCAATATTGATGAATTTCAGAAGTAACCGTGTTCAGTATTTTGTAGATTTATGAGGGGAGGCACTCTGCAGGAGAAGGTAATTGGACTGAGCTCATGAGCAGTGTAAGCTGAGCAAGAGGAGAGCCATTTGACCTGGGTGCCATAGTATTTGGAAGTCATTGGGTTGATCATAATGGCCAGAACTGATGGTTTTCTTTGGCTTGTAGACTGACAAAGGGTGGATAAATTGGGAGGAACATCGTATTTTGGAGGCTTTAAGTACCAGTTGGTAATGCTTGCCTTTACTATATTGAACATGGCAGAATTATTGATATTTTCTGAGTTTCAAGTTTTCAGGCAATACAGTACTTCGATAAGAGTTACTTCTGGATTAGTGTATACTGTAGACTGGAGGGCAGCTGGTACTAGACTACTATAGAAGAGGGTATGCTTGAGTTATTTTAGTGTTTCAGTTTTTATTAGCAGAATTCTTTGGTTTTATTGCCTAGTGCAGTTCGTAGAACAAAGTTAAGTTTGTTATTTAGTGAAATTCTGAATGTGTGGATAGGCTGAGCTGGGCTTGCGTAGTGCTGAGAGCAGCAGGGACAGTTTATGTTAGGATCATTTGGAGGAACTATTGAGACAGCTTGTGTTCTAGAGTATGAGAGCATGGGCCATCACAATCACATCTTTATGCTTGCTGAGCCTGACGTGAAATGCCTGGTGCATACAGATGTAAGGGCTCAATTTAGAACTGAAGCCGGAGGGTTTCATTTTGGGTAGCAGTATGCAAATCTCATCCTTTGAACAGTGGATGTGAATGGAATGACAACTGTGTTGTGTATGTGTATAGAAACATACACACCATGAAAAATACAGCCCAGTGTGTGTTAGATTGTCTGCTAACTAATCTGCTGATTAGTATTAGCAGAAAGATGAAGACCAAAGTTTTGGGTGAGTAGAGAGAACACGGGAACTGAATAAGGAGACAGAAAGAAATAGACATGGAGACCTTACAACTCTAGTGTGTCCCCAAGACTCCAAATCCTGTTTTACATTTAAGAACATCACCACTATCAACATGACACTTCTGTATGGCTTGTTGAAAGCTTACTGTATAAGTACCACACACTAACTGATTGCACTACTGGAGCTCATTGAGAGCTTACTGAATGCTAGACATGGTGCTGAGCACACTGCCTTCTTTGCCTCACAAAGTAGATCTGTTATGTCTGCACCACTGTGCCACTGCGCCACTGCACCACTGCATCACTGCACCACTGTGTCACTGCACCACTGTGCCACTCTACCACTGCGCCACTGCACCACTGTGCCACTCTACCACTGTGTCACTGCGCCACTGTGCCACTGCACCGCTGCACTGCTGCACCACTCTACCACTGTGCCACTGCGCCACTGCGTCACTGCACCACTGTGTCACTGTGCCACTGCGCCACTGCACCACTGTGTCACTGCACCACTGCACCACTGTGCCACTGTGTCACTGTGTCATTGTGCTGCTGTACCATTGAACCACTGTACCAATCATTCACTGATAAAGAAACAGAAGGGCAAGTGGCCAAAGTCTTCTGAAGTTCTCTAAGTTAATAGTGATTAGGGGACCCTGGAAATAGAACTGAGCCTATTTGACTTCAAGCCAGATGCCTTTTCCATTATATCAAAGGTATGTTGTTTAATTTCTACAAGTCAAGCACTGTATTTGTACAGAGTCAGTTTTCAGTAAAGACTTCTTAATTAGCAGGCAGTGATTGGGCAGTTGTGTTTCCTGTAAAAAATAATCAGCATGTGCATTGCATGGGGCTGCTTTTACTTTCCTACTCGGGTATTTATATTCATAGTGTATTGCACTTTTCTGATTGCTTATTGTGGATGGTAATTTCAAAGAGGATATCAGTTCTTTTATCTGAAGAATTAATCATTCAGAAAGTACTTTTCAAATTGTTTCTTAACCTAAATATAAGTGTCTTCAAGTTTTTTTTTTCTGATGCATTCTTCAGAATGTCCATTTGCAAAAGAATAAGAGCCTGTCATTTTTTTTACATTTCAGGGGACATCATTTTCAATGCTCAGTACCCAGAGCTGCCCCCTGATTTCATCTTTGGAGAGGATGCTGAGTTCCTGCCAGACCCCTCTGCTCTACATGTGAGTATTATAGGCTCACTCTCATGGTCCTTGTTGAAAAGAAGACAAAATTGGCATTGGATAATTGCTTAGTCAATTGTGGCTTTCCTCCTCTGTGAAATAAATGCAACTCTTCATGTGTCAAAATAGTTAAACAAGAGAGGTTTTTCATCATAGTTTTACTTTGGGGCCACTTCAAATTAACTCTACAGTATTGGTTGAAATAATTTTTCTTCAATTTAAACACACATTGAAGATGTTTTCTTTATTTTAATATGATAGTTCATGCCTGCAGTCAGTTTTCCAGTTACTAACACTTCAACAAAATACTGGTTGGAAGAGTGTTTCTTGATTTTTTTTTTGGAGGCTCTTCTTCTTCTTCTTCTTCTTCTTCTTCTTCTTCTTCTTCTTCTTCTTCTTCTTCTCCTCCTCCTCCTCCTCCTCCTCCTCCTCCTCCTCCTCCTCCTCCTCCTCCTTTTTGTGGAAGTAAAAGATGTACATGCCCATCTCTTATTTTAGTATCATCACAAGAGAAAGACTAGTTTGTATGTTTTGTGTTAAGGCATACTCAAACCTTGTAATTGAAATATAGCTGTTTTGGAATTAAAGCAAGAAATTTTACCATTAGGGGAAAGGGGTTATGATATCTGGCAGAGCATATGCAATTTATTTAGCAGTTGGGTTTTCTGCATGACTGATGAAGAACAGGTGCCATTTTGTTTAAATGTTTCTTTCTTTCATTTTCCAAATTCAAATCTGCTGTAATAGCTATACTCTTCAAAGAGGTTTAATTGTTGATTAAACCTATTTTCTTGGTTTGTTTTCTGGAGTTTTTTTTTTTTTTGACTCATTCAAACTGTATATTTTGTAGTTTAATGACTTACTTTGGAAGTCCCCTACTCCTCCATCTCCCATTTAAAGGCAATTGTGGTGGTTTGGAAGAAAATGGCCCTCAAAGGGAGTGGCTTTATTAGGAGGTGTAGCCTTGCTGTAGGAAGTATGTCACTGTGGGGGTGGGCTTTAAGGTCTAATATATGCTCAAGTCATACCCAGTGAGACAGCCTACTTCCTGTTGCCTGCATATCAAGATATAGTAGCTACCTTTCCAGTACCATGTCTGTCTGTAAACCACCATGCTCTGCCATGATGATAATGGACTGAGCCTCTGAACTGTAAACCAGCCACCACAATTAAATGTTTCCTTCATAAGAGTTGCCGTGGTCATGGTGTCTCTTCACAGCAATGGAGACTCTAAGACAGTGAGGTACTATCTGAAGCCTAAAGAATTACATTAAATTTCACACAGCTGTGAATTTCTAGTTAAATGCTGCCTCCTTAGAAGCTATGGAGTTGGTATCTACCCCAGTTCAGAGGCAGTAGATTTGACCTAAGCATTACTGTACAGTCCCTCCATGTCTTAACTCTGCCCAGTGGAGAGGGGCATACACCAGATGCCAAAGAAACATTAGACTCCAAGTGTCCCTGGAATTTACAGTAGGTGATTAGAAGAAACTGTGTAGAGGAGGTGATATTTGTCGTCATCCTTCAAAGGTGAAGGAAAAAGTGGGAAGTCTGAGAGAATCCAAGTAGGTGCATGACTGAAGCACATTTGAAGCTGTGGTTCCTATGATGTGTTGTAGAAAAGAGTACCAGTGGATTTGCTGAGGAGTACATTCACACAAAAGAGGGCTACAAAGTTTAGATGCATTTGTTGGTGTCACAGGGTTTCTATTGCTGTGATAAACAGCATGACTAAAAGCAACTTGGGGAGGAAAGGGTTTATTTTATCTTCTAAGCTTATAACTGTCACCTTGGGAAGTTGGGGGTGAGAACCCGAGGCAGGAACTTAAGAGGCAGGAACTAATGTAGAGGTCATGAATGAGTGCTGCTTATTGGACTTGCTCAGCCTGCTCTTTAACACACCCCAGGCTACCTACCCAGGGATGGTACCACCCACAATGGTGTGGGCCCCCTTACATCAGTCACTAATCAAGAAAATGCTCCACAGGCTTGCCTACAGACCAGTCTTCTGGAGACAGTCTCTCAGGTGATAGTCCTTCCACCCAGATGATTCTAGCTTGTGTCCAGTTGACACAAAAGTAACCAGCACAGGGACATTGGTGGAGTATATCAAATGCTGGTCAAGAGCCACTAAAAGAACAGAGTGAGAACTGATGGAAATGTGCTTTGTGTGATCAATGAGGGAGACATCTAAGACCAGACTGAGCATTGTTGGAATAAAATCTATGGCAGAGAGAAAGCATTAGATATTATAAGAGATCACTGGGATGGAAAGGATAAGAGTGTTCCAGCCTGTTTTTGGAATTGACTTTACAAATTTCAGTGTATGTCTTAAGTATTGGCAAGCATGGTGAATGGAGAATTGAAGAGCTAGAAAGGGCCCTAAGATTCATCGTCTTCCACTCTTCTATTTTAGTACTGAAGTAACTCTAGTAGATTTATAGAATTCTATAGCATAGCTGATATGGTAATTCCACTCTTCTGATGATGTTTCATCTCAGAGTGAAGTTCTCATAAATGCCTTTGAGAAATAAGCTGAAAAGAACAGTGTGTGTGTGTGTGTGTGTGTGTGTGTGTGTGTGTGTGTGGACAACTAACTGTGTACTGGATCTCAGAGGAAGATTGCAAATTCAGGGGTGCACTTTCTCCCTAGTGATAATTGCTTGAGAGCCTCAAGAAGGCTTGCTACATGGACCAATGGGTCAGACATGCTGAGTGAGGCAATCAGAGCACACTTGTAAATGTGCACACTTGATACCTGTCTAGTTGAAACTCTTGGACAGAATAAAGTGTAACCCAGATCCCCCACAGCCATTTCTGTAGGCACAGCCTGCGCCCGGGTATTAATAGGTTCCCTCAGTATTAATAGGTTCACAATTAGTTATGTCAACCCAGACTCCCCTCCTCTTCTCTTGAAGAGGGCTAGCCACGCTGACTTCTCTATATGTTGAATGAAAGGGAATTTCGTCTTATTACCTGTAGGGTGGGAAACAGAACCAATGTTCTGACTTCTCAAGATTTTCTACACGAAGCACCAAGTATAGAAGGGGAGTTTGCACCCTTACAATCTGGGACCACAGTCCAAAATATGTCCTTTGACAAGTATGAAGTTGCTTTAAGCTATTGGGCTTCATCATTAAAATTCATGAAAACAATTACACCTGATTCTGTGATATATCTGTATTTTTATGTAACAATATATTAAATTATAATGGTTAAGAAAAATGGAACTTTCCAGCTTGAGAAACAAAGTTTTAGAGAAGTTTATTCTTATTTAGACTGGCTCTTCCTCAAAAAGTAGGTGGCTTAAATAAGGGACATGGGTACAGGAAAGAGACATAAATGCGGGCTTCAAACACCAGCTGAAGCCTCCTCTTCCTAAGCTCAGAATCTTCATTGAAAGAGGTGAGTTCTGTGAAAGAATCAGATGTGCAAAATGCTAGGATCTATACCAGGGCCAGAAGCATCTCAGATACCATAGAATCATGAAGACACCCAGCAAAGGCCTTAGCGGCCTGGTGGCTCCAAGATCTGGATACATATTAGATTAAACTGGAAACATGTTACTACTCTGGATACATATTAGACTAATTGGAAACATGTTACAACTCTGGATACATATAAGACTAAATTGGAAACACGTTACAACTCTAGCTTCCCCACTAGACCCATGTTTAGGCACTCTGGAGAACCAAGGACTGTCAGTCTTTGGGGCTATTTATATGTAGCTGTCTGAACTGTGCTGGGAACCATTGACTGAATCATCTAGTAATATCTATAACACAGTATCCTTTGCCTTTGCTCAACATTGCTCTACCGAGGTACTGTTTTTCTATTTAGGGGATAGCATATGTACATACATATGTATATAATTTAAAAAAAAAAACAACTTTATGACACATAATTTGTATGCCACACGATTCACCTATTTAAAGTACTAATTTGGTGGTTTTTAGTATATTTGTTGAGTTGTGCAACTGTCACCACAAATTAAGGCATCTTGTCATCATACTGAAAAGAAATGCCAAACCTATCAGCAGTTACTTTCCTATTTTTCCCACCCCAGGCAAACACTAATTTGTATTCTGTTTTTATGGGTTTGCTTATTTTGAACATTTCATGTAAATAGAAATAATTTTTGTCAGGCCGTGGTGGCGCATGCCTTTAGTCCCAGCATTCAGGAGTAGAGGTAGGTGGATCTCTGAGTTCAAGGCCAGCCTGGTCTACAGAGTGAGTTCTAGGACAGCCCTGGCTGTTTTAGAACCCTGTCTCAAAAAAGAAAAAAGAAAAGAAATAATTTCACACACACACACACACACACACACACACACACACACACACACACACACACTCTCCTTTTGATTATTTTCACTTGGCACACTTAGTTTTTTATTGTCAAATAATATTCCATTATATGGGTATACCACATTTTATTTATTAATTTGTCATTTGATGGCTACTAGGGTTGTTCCATGTTTTGGTTGTTGCAAGTAATGATATTGTATGGGCATCCTTTTGTTTTTCTTAGCTCCCTAGGAGTAGAATTATAGGACTAAATGGTAACTCTGTATTTAACTTTCTGAATGCATGCAATGTCTTCAGAATGGGTTGTACTATTATGTGTTCCTAGCTAGAGTAGTGTGTAAGTGTTTTGGTTTCCCTGGATCCTCACTTATACTTGTTATTGTGTATCTTTTTAGTTAGTTACCACTGGTCTTATTGAGTAAATAGTATCTTCTTGTTGTTTGGGTCTGTGCTGCTTTGATGAGGAACTATTTGAGCATCCGTTCATGTTTTTCTTAGTGTGTCTTCTTTGGGGAATGTTAAGATCCTTTGCCTATGTTTACATTGATTGTTTGTCTTCTTTTATCAATATATTTTTGGTACACGTTCTTCATCTTGTACATGATTAGCAAGACCTCCCCCTTCTGTGGAATAGTTTTTTGCTTCCTAGATGTGCATATGTATGTGTGTGCTTGCCCCATGTACGTTTATAGAGGTCAGCTGTCAACTTAGGCATCTTGTGTCTCCACCTTACTTTTTGGGACAGGGTCTCTCATAGAACCCAGAGCTCATTCTCCTGGATCCACTGTCTCCGTCTGCCTGTGCTGGGGCAACAGGTGCATGTTGGGGCCTGGCTTTTACATTGGTGCTAGGGACCTGAGCTCAGATCCTCATGTATCTGAATTCATGCATGTTTACTCTCTGACCCATCTCAATAGGTAGTGTCCTTTAAAGAGAAGTTTTAAATTTTGATGAATTTAAATTTATCTATTTTCTCTTGTCGCCCATGCTTTTGATTTTATATTCAAGAACAATTGCCTAATCCAAGATTATAAAGGTTTAATCTAATATTTTCCTTGAAGAGTTTTATTATTCTTGGTGCCATACTGAGGTATTTGATCCTTTTTTTTTTTTTTTTTTTGTATATGGTGTGAGGTTGGTTGATGCCCAGCTTTATTCTCTCAGTGGATATTTAGATGTAGATGTGCTGGCACTGTTTATTATAATGGACATGTTTCCCTCATTGAATTTTGTTGACATTTTATTATCCCTAAGTTGATAATAAATGTGAGGGAGTATTTTGGGTTCTTAATTTTATTTCATTGGTCAGTATGTGTATGTTTACCAATTCTGTAATCAGTCCAGAAACTGGGGAATGGGACTTTTACATCACTGTTTTTTGCAGGATGACCTTGACTGTTGTGGCTCCCTTGCATTGCCATATAAATCTTAGATCAGCTTGTGAATATCTGCACAGAATCCAGCTGAGATTTTGATAGAGATTGTACTGGATTTCAGGTTAATATAGGCATGATTGCCATCTTATTGGTCTCAAGTCTTTGTAATTAGGTACAATGTGAAATGTCTTTTCATTTATTTACACTTCCTTTAATTCTTTTCAACAATGTTTTGTCATTTGGAGAGTATGAGTTTTACATGTGTGCTCTAGTTATTTTTTTGGTGCTGCTATTAATGGAATTATTTCTTATTTTCATTTCTGGTTTTATATTGTGGCAATACAAAACACAATTAATTTTTTAATATTGGTCATAGATTGTGATATCTTGCAGTGTAAGATCTTAGTGTAAGATTTCTTTTATACTGAGCAAAAATTTTTTCGCGTGTTTTTAAAAACATTTTTCTGCCTTTTTGACCAGCTCCATTTCCGATCTGGGCTGGCTCACCCTTCCTTAGGCAACCTGGTGGCCCCCCTAACTCTGGAGAGGTCACCATATTGAAGCCTGACTTAGTGCAGACACCCGATTGGATTAGCACACTACAGCCCAGAACTCCCGGACTCAAGGGATCCTCCTGTCTCAGCCTCCCAAGTAGCAGGGATTACAGGAATTTGCTACCATGTCCGTTTTTTTCTGCCTTTTTGAGGCAGACCAATATGTTGGGGAAGCTGGCTCAGCACATATTTTGAGACCTTGAGATGTGATTATAAAATGGTAACACTGCTTTTCCTTTCATCTCAAAATTAAGCTTAAAGCCTTTCCTAAGACAAAAATGGAAACAGCATTGTAATAGATTCAAGATTATATTGGAAGTTGAATTTAAAGTTAACACTCGTAAATTCTAGTAGAATTACCTCATGGGTTCATATTGTATAAGGTAACAATTCATTCATCTAACTGTCTAATCAGCATTAATTAAAAAATTGTGATACAGAGCTCCAAGTGGTTGTCCTGAGACCTGGGCTCCAGGTATGTTCCCTGGGTAATGGGGTAGATAGACCCCAAACTTTATTTTATTGCTTAGGAAAATTATAAAAATAAAACAGTAAATTGTAGAGGGAAGAATTCAGATGGTTTGGGGCGTTAGTCATGGAAACTTTTTCATGCCATGAAAATTATCCAGATCAGTTTAGAGCTATCTTTCAGTAATCAGGGTGGTTCTTATTGTAGAGCCTTTTTCTATTTGCTTTTTGCTTTGTACCTTATGCTGAAGCATTTGCTGATACAGAGAGTTCTGTATTTCAGGCTTGTTTACCAGTGGTCATTTTGTTCTCTTGTTCCTTTATGCCTGTACTGGCCATATATCATGTTATGTGTAAGGCATAGCTCTTTGGTGCCTGCATAAAAAAATACATATAAATTAACAAAAGGCAAATTAATGAAAATCTTACCTACTGGTAGTTTTTGATTTTGTGTGTGTGTGTGTTTTATATGAGAATAAGAGATGCTCAATTAAAAGGCAAAGGCTCCATTATAATGAGAAAGAATATTCTCATAGGTTGTGATTTGTGTGCTGAGACTAAGTGATGGCAGTTGTGTGTCTGCCACCCAGTAGCTTCCCTAATCTTACCTCCGTCCACACTGTTCTTTGCTGACTGCTGACCCTCCAGCTGCAGAGGCCTCTTAACATTCTAAACACACTCCACCTTAGGACCTTTTCATTCATCACATGCTATTTTCTTTCATTTCTGCCTGACCTCTTCTCCCAGTCACCTGACTAGCCCACCCCATCTTCCTTCAAGTACCATATCAAAAAGGTCTTCCGTGATTTCCCTACATAAAGCTGTTACATATTCTCTGACCTTTACCATACTCTTTCTTCATTACATACACACACACACACACACACACACACACACACACACACACACACACAAATTTTTAGTTGTTTATCTGGTGTCTGTCTTTCCTTGTTTGACCTGTTTCCCTGATCTGCCTGATACTAGTAATTGTGAGATGCTGGACATTTATTGTTAAAACAGCACAGTCCTTAGACAGCTGAGATAGAGGGTTGTCCTTGTCCTTTCCCAGTGTGGAAGGAAACTTTAGTAGAGAATAGACTGGCCTTGTTCTTTTAGAGATGCATATTAGAGAAATAGGTTGCCTTTGAGCTTATATGGTCATAGCCTTGTTGATATCTAAAACTAGGATTAGGCTTTCGATATAATTATGAAGTATTAGGAAAATGTTTTAGTGTTAGAAAAATGCAGAGGGTGGAAATCAGTTACCAGGACTCCTAAAGTAATGCTTTTCAGCCCAGTCTTGCAACACTGTGTGGTATGCTCAGCTGCCTCCAAGACTGTTTTGAAATCCTTTTCCCCAAAGTAATAATAATTCAAAGTAAGGTTGCATAAAGGAGGAAAGTCGGATCATAAATCTGAATGTGCAGAGCACGTGGCAGGTCTAGGGGGGTGAGGAAGCAGCTCTGTGACTTCCTGGAGTTAGGTGGGCTTGACTTGGTGCTGGGGACAAGCTTTTAAGGGTAGAGACACTAATGCTGCTGAAGGAAGTGCCCACTGACTGCTTGAGTCCTCCATGGATTGTTCTGCTTGCATTGAATGTGGGTTTGCTCAGCCATCTTGCTTTTCCTCTTTTGCTCCTCACAGTGCTGCCTACAGAGTGACCCCTTTTCAATAGGTCCCTATAAGTAGTCGTCTGCCCCTGTGCACTTGAAACATGTTCCAAATGTACTGAACTGAAATGGACTGCATTGCACACCACTGAAAAATGCTACTCTGATGCATAGAAAACCCGGATATCTCCCAGTACCTAGACCTCTAACATGTTCCCATCTTTATTTCCTACTGTTTCATGTGTCATTTGAGACTTGTAAAGGATTCATCTTCAACCCTCAAGCTGGGCATGTGCTTAAGACAGATAAGTAGGAGATTTGCATGGTGGGGTGGCGAGTGTAGTGATGGCAGGATAAGCAAAGCTACCGTGGGAACAAAGACAAGGACCTTTTTCAAATCTGCCGTGCATTGTAAGCCTTAGGGCCTTAGAAACACATCAGCCGAGTGTTTATTTGTACTGTTTTCAGTGCTAAGGAACTGAACCCAGGGCTGTGTGCTGGCTAAGCAAGCATTGGACTCCTTAGCTAAATCCCTAACCCCTCATTTGAGTATTCATAAAACTACTTTAATGTAACTGTTAGTGATGAATAGCACACAGAGAAGAGAATACAAGTCCAAAGTATGCAGCATGGTGAGTTTCCAAAAACGGAACTAGGATCCAGATGAGAAAATAGAACATCCCCACATCTGGAAGCTCTGCTCACACTCCCTTCCATCTCTTAGGTCCACCCACCTAAGAGCAAACACTATACTGACTTACAGCATTTTATTAATTTTGCCCTCTTTGATTGTCCTACAAATTGACTCAAACAATTTTATTTGTTTGGTAGTGTCTGGCTTCTTTCTCTTACTTCTCCCGTGCAGTTTTTCTTCCCACCATAGCTGTCCATGCTCATTGGTGATAGCATACTACAGTTCTTCATCTGTTCTGTTGATAGGCATTTGTGCCGATGCCACCTCTCAGCTGTGAACAGCATCGCTGTGGATGTTCTGCCTTTCTCAGCATCAGCCAGGTGCATTTCTGAGGGTTCATATCAAAGAGTGGACTTGGTTGGCCATAAGTAGGGGATAGATTTGTTAGCGATTTCTCAGCTTTCCTGGTTTATCAGTCAGAGTCTAGTCAGGCGATAGAAATTGCACTAGTAATTCATTAGGGAATGTTTAATATACAGAATTGTTAGTTACTGAAAAAAGCAAGAGAATGCTAAAGAATATAAGACTAATAGTGTGGAAAACAGTTATTTGGGGCTAAAGCAGAGTGGCCCCAAAGGAACAAACTTAGAAAACCCCCTTTCCATTCCCTATTGTGGCCCAGGTCTCCATGATTCCCATTCATTTGTTGGAAGATGTGGCTGCAGTCCTCTGGAAGATAGCACCCTCCCTCCATTACAGGTACTGTGAGCCAAAACTAGTATTGGCGGCCTACTGGATCTTTTAGGGACTGATAGTAGAAACGAGGGGGGTGCAGTGCAGTGAAACAGGCTGGACAGTGAGCGCTGCAAGGTGACATAACTCATCAGAGCTAGACGGGAAGTCTTTAGTTCTCTATGCAGGATTCGAAGCCTCCTCTCTACTGTGCTTGCACTCTTCCCATGTCACTGTGTTGATAGGCTGGCCATTGTGTGTTGACACTGCATGAGCTAGCAAAGGAAAGCTGCCTCACTGTGTGGAAGAGTGAAAAATGAGTGAGCACATTTAGGTAATGCCCAACTTAGCCCCAGTTTATTAGTTTGTTTTCTTTCTTTCTTTTTTTTTTCTCAGAGACACAGAGAGACAGACAGAGACAGAGACAGAGACAGAGACATAATTGCCCTCACTGATAGGCAGCTAAGCTGATCACTGCAATGCAGAGACTGCTGAGTGAGTGTGATTTATGGTTTAGTAGGGCCACTTCTGTTTGTGAGCAGCCTGTTCAGGACATTCCTGGAGTGATCACTCTTTTGAGACAGTTCTACCTGCCTTGCTGTCTATGTATTTTTTTACATCAGTTTTTATTAAATATTTCAACATAAGCAGTGTAGATATTTACCCCCAGGGAACACACATTTTATGTTTTGTCTTGCATAACTGCAGCAGTTCTGCTTCACAGAGGACTTCCTTACCTTTTACCAGTGTTGAGCAGCACCACAAATCATCAAAGTTTTGAGGGGAATTCCATGCCCATTTGAGGTCTCTTAACTCTCTGCCAGGCATTGTCATGGCTTCCCCAGCTACTGCAGCAGCTCTTGCTGGTCAGTGCCTGGATCCCAGTCTACCTGAGGGCTGATTTGCACATGTCTGTGGGTGAAGTGGCTGCAGCTGCCAACTCTTCTCTACGGTTCTCTGTCTCCCCAGCTGTTGCTTCTGCAGAGATTGATGGCTCCAGAGAAATATCCATGTTGTAGCTAAGCTTCAGGTTTTCCTTGTTCAGAGTGCTGGTTTGTGCAAAGCCGCCACAGCCTACGAGGAAGCATGTCAGCTTTATTTTAGAACATGTCATTTTACTTTGAAAATGTCATTTTTATCCTTTACATTCAAAGCAAATGTATAAATATATAAAAACTTTAGTCACGAATGCCACACAGCCTGTTGGTAAGTCACAGAACTAGAGGTGAGGTGATGGTGATGGCTCAGTCTGTAAAGTGTGTGCCTGCTTTCAAATGCAGATCCCAGAGCCCAAGTAAAAAATGGATGAAGTTAGATGCAATTCCCACCCACCCCTCACATGAACATACACACACATCCACACAGAGAAAAAACAATACAGAGCTAACCAAAATGAATTATTGATAAGATGCTAATAAAAATGGTGGTCAAGGGCTGGAGAGATGTCTCAGAGGTTAAGAGCACCGGCTGCTCTTCCAGAAATCATGAGTTCAATTCCCAGCAACCACATGGTGGCTCACAACCATCTGTTATGAGATCTGGTGCCCTCTTCTGGTGTGCAGATAAACATGGAAGCAGAATGTTCTATAAATAATAAATAAATAAAATCTTTAAAAAAATGTTGGTCAAACATTGGAAAAATAAAACAAGTGCCATAACAGTGTACTTTTTTTTTAATTTTCGGAGACAGGGTCTCTCTGTGTAGCCTTGGCTGTCTTGGAACTTACTCTGTAGACCAGCTGGTTTTAAACTCGGAAACCCACCTGCTTCTGCCTCCCTGAGTGTTGGGATTAAAAGCATGTGCCACCACCAGCAGCTAATAGTGTACTTCTTTTATTATAGAAATCTTGATACTTAAGTCCCTATAGATTTTCCTGGTGTCAAGTAAGGATGTTACTTAGAGAGGACAGCTCTGGTTCTTCTGAGTTGAATGCAGCTTATAATAATGAATTCATCAATAAATGACCGTGTCTGTGAAGGTCTGTGAGTACTTCTGTCTATTTTAACTTATTAGCTATAGACATCCTTTATGAGGTGTGAAAAAAACTTGGTGCCTCCCCCCCCTTTAAAATGTCCTCCCTAAGGAAGATAGTGAGGGGCTCTTGGTTTAAAAACTATGATTTATGATTTTATCTGTTTTTCCAAAATTGTTGCTATCACAGCTGATTGTGGATTAGGGACTGTTAATATGCAAACACACACATTTTTGAAAGCATGTGTTGTAAACAAGATTTTAAAACATAGTTGTAGAGAAACAGAACATCTTGGAAGTATAAACAAGGTACCTTAAAAAATGCTGCTTCCCATAAGACAAATGGAAAAAGGCAAACTAAGTTATTTTTTGAAATCCAATGGAAAATAAAACATTTAGCAGATGTTGTCAGTTTTGATTTACTTGACTGAATTTGTGAGAATGTTTTTGGGAAAATGAGTTACTGAGTTGGGAATAAATCATTGCAGTTTATGAATACTCTCTCCAGGGGAGGCTGAGTGAACAATTCTGAAGTGTGACCACATCCTTCTTGTTGTGTCTCTTTTGTGTCCTCTATCACTTCCTGTCTGCTCCACAACTCCTCTCAAGAGTTTGATGTTTATAGTATGACAATGCATTATTATTATTATTTCTATGTGTTTGTTTTGAGACAGGATCTCACTATGTAGCTCTGGCTGTCTTTAAACTCGATCTGTAGACCAAGCTGGCTTCTAACTCACAGCGATCTTCCTGCCTCTACCTTCCAAGTGCTGGGATTAAAGTGGATAGTTGAGTCTGGATTGATAGATTGAGGATGTTGATGGTGAGCACTGTGAGCAGAGGGACAAAGCTTCAGAGAAACATTACATTGCAAGAATGGACATATTAGAAGCACCCATCAAGCTAGCTTGCTCCAAATAAAGGTTGCATAGGCAGATAGTTACAGAGGTAGGTTGTGGCAAAAACCCTAAGATGTTTAGAGCCCAGTTCCTTAAACTGTGAGTAATGACTCTGGACTGTCCCCTGCATTCCATGACTTCACTGCAGACTTAGTTCTGACTACGCTGCAGGTGCACTCCGGAGACACTTGAGTATGCTGAAACACCATGCAGCGTCAAATACTGCCTGAAACCCCTTGTTGCAGACTGGGGACCATTGGATGGTATGAATTACATCTGGTGTCTTTATAATTGTTGAATTACAGAAAATAAAGACTTGTTTTCCTAATGTCATCATGTAAATTTCAAATTAAAGTATCTTTATATTGTGTTAGAATGGTGATGGGACACAAAGCAAAAAAAAAAAAAAAAAAAACAAGCCACCTTTTGAGTTGTTGAGTTCCACCAGAAATCACTGAATGCATTTCAGTTTAGAATTAGCACAGATTTTCCAACAATTTCTGAAATGGCCCTAAACATACTTCTGCCATTTTTGTGCTATATAATTATGTGACGAGGCATTCTTAGCTTTGACAATTAGAAATTGTCAAAGTATCGATGAACTCTGAAGAACATTAGTTTCTACACCCTGCGACATCAGCCAAGATTTAATTCTTTATGTAAAAATAAACAAGTACACTCATCTCATTAGTGTCAAATTTGCTTTCATCTTAGATAAATGGTAAATTCGTTTTATAAATTTTACAAAACTATATGTACACCAAAGGTTTGTTTAAGTAATTTTCTTTTCTATCACTATTAATAATAACAGCTCGAAAGAGAGTTCAGTCATTAAAAGTTAGGTTCACAACCAAAGATATAAGAAACTACCACAGATTTGGAATTTGTCACCCTCCCTTCCAGTGTGGTTCACCTTCCTATTGAAGCTTTTGTAAGATGTTCAGAATCTGAGGATTTTGCTTTTTTTTTTTTTTAAGATTACAGCATTTAAGATTCCAGAATTGTTTTTGATGGCTTTACTTTTTACCCACTTGTTACATATTATTGCAGTAGTTATGAACTTCATGTGAATACATCGGTTTTTCAGAGGAGTCAAATTCTTATGTAATTTTAAAGACAGATGTGGTGGTGGTCACTGATTCTATTCCTTAGGCATTTCTGAATTAATTATATTTCAGGTTCCAAGGTTGGTCCTATGCTTTGTATGCATTTGGCTTATAGGGTCTTATGAGAGAAAGGTTCTTTTTTTTTTTTAAATAAGCATTTGGTTTTAGATGAAGAGAATTACTACAAAGATACTAGGTAGAGCTCCTGTGTATCTTACAGTGCTAGGGTACATTTGTGACAGGGAATCAATATTGATACATTGTTATTAACTGGAACCTGGACGGTATTTTTCAGCCACTTCATTTTTGATTGTGGGATCCATATAAGCCATCACATTCTATTTAGTCCTCACTTCTGTTTAGGCTCCTCCTGGTCATGACAGTTTTTGTACTTTTCCTTGTTTTTTGTTGGCCTTGGTTGCTGCCCCTCTGTTAGGATTTATGTGTTGTTTTCTCGATGCTGTTGTCATGGGCTTTTGGCTAGAAGACCTCAATGATAGAGTGCCTTAGTTACTCTTCTAGTGCTGAGAAAAACAATACCGTGACCAAAAGCCACTTGGGGAGTAAAGGGTTTATTGGCTTATGTATCGTGAATCAAGTTCTTTTAGGGAAGTCAAGGCAGGAACTCATGCAGGACAGGAACCTGGAGGCAGGAGCTGATCCAGAGGCCATGGAGAGGGTGCTGCTTACTGCCTTGTTCCTCATGGCTTGCTCAGCCTGTTTTCTTTTTTTTTTCAAGTTTTATTTTTTGAACTTTTATTGATTCTTTGTGGATTTCACATCATGTATTCATTCCCACTTATCTCCTCATCCCCTGGCATCCATTCTCTGCCCTTGTAAGTTCCCCTTGCAAAAAACAAAACCCAATTTAAAAGAAAACCTCCAAACCAGACAAAACAAACAAAATAGGAACAGAAACAAAACACACACAAACACAGACACACACACACACACACACACACACACACACACACACACACACACACACACACACACACACACACACACACACACACACACACACAGACACACACACACACACACACACAGAGAGAGAGAGAGAGAGAGAGAGAGAGAGAGAGAGAGAGGGAGAGAGAGGGAGAGAGAGAGGAGAGGGAGGGAGGGAGGGAGGGAGAGAGAGAAGCTGTATCTTGTCATAGAAACTGTGGTGTGGCTTGTCTACAGCCTGGTCTTATGGAGATATATTTTTGACTGAAGTTCCCTCCTCTCAGATGACTAGCTCATGTCAGGTTGACACAAAACTAACCATCATATTCAATGACACTTTTGTCTTATGATATCAAGAGCATATACACTTTTGATATGACTTTTTGTTGTTGATATTAACTTTGGACACTTGATTCAAGATACTTCTAAATTTTATATGTGCAAAGTTACATTGCTTCAGTGTTTTGTGAGAATATTCATCTAGTCTCTTTAGCTGTTTATTTAATTTTTTAGCATTATGTATATCAGTTAGTGTTAACTTGACACAAGCTAGAGACACCTAGAAAGAGAAAACCTCAGTTGAGGAATTGCTTCCATCAGATTGGCTTGTAGATATGTCTGTGTTTCTCTCTCTCTCTCTCTCTCTCTCTCTCTCTCTCTCTCTCTCTCTCTCTCTCTCTGTCTCCTCATGTGTTATATCCCGACTTTGTTTCTCCTCCCTCTACTCCTCCTAGCCCCGACACTCACTCAGATCCGTCCT
This sequence comes from Cricetulus griseus, assembly GCF_003668045.3. Lineage (NCBI taxonomy): Eukaryota > Metazoa > Chordata > Mammalia > Rodentia > Cricetidae > Cricetulus > Cricetulus griseus. The sequence continues at coordinate 12,667,661 of NC_048600.1, read as the reverse complement.
TCCTCTGTTTCTCTTCAGAAAAGAGCAGGCCTCCCAGGGATATCAACTGAAAATGGCCCAACAAGATATAATAGGACTAGACACAAACTCTCATATCAGGGCTGGGCAAGACAACTGAGTAGGAGAAAAAGGGTCCCAAAAGCAGGCAAAAGAGTCAGAGACAACCCCCAATCCCACTGTTAGGAGTCCTACAAGAACACCAAATTATACAACCCTAACATATATGCAGAGCACCTAGCTCAGACCCATACAGGCTCCCTGATTATCACTTCAGTTTCTGTAAGACCCCATGAATCATGCTTAGTTGATTCTGTGGGCTGTGTTCTTGTGGTGTCCTTAACCCCTCTGGCTCCTACAATCCTTTCTCTCCCTCTTTTGTGAGGTTCCCCAAGCTCTGTGCCTATGTGGATGACGCCTCTCTGATGACTATTGGGCTAGGCTCTGGTCTATGAGTATAGCAGAATATCATTAGGAATCATTTCATTGGCTTTTTTCCCCCCCAGTGTGTTTGGTTCTATCCTAGGTCTCTGGACTGTCCAACCTCTGGGCCATCCAGGCAGTGTCAGGCATAGTCTCTCTCTATGGTGTGGGTCTCATATTGGACCAGTCATTGATTGGCCACTCCCACAAGTTCTGTGTCACCTTTACCCCAGTGCAGTCTTGCAGGAAGAACAAATTGTATGTTGAAGGTTTTGTGACTGTATTGATTGTCATCCAATCAGTATTTTATTCATTAACCAATAAGAGAAACATATATACAGAAGAACTTCCCCCATTAAGGGTCCTCATAGATTCCAGGGAGTTTCCATTGCTCCTAAAATGCACCCCAATTCCAGTCGTCTCTCCCAGGATTCTTTCCCTCCAACCCCCAACCCTGCCTTATCCCTCCTGTTCCCATTCCCACCCGTCCCTAGTCCACCTGTGAAGTCCGTTTTATTTCCCCTTCCCAGGGAGATCACATGTCCCTCCTGGAGCCCTCCTTGTTCCTTAGCCTCTCTGGGTTTGTGGATTGTAGCATGATTGTCCTTTATTTAACAGCTAAAAATCTAATTGCAAGTGAGTACCTACCATGTTAGTCTTTCTGGGTCTGGTTACCTCACTCAGGATGATTTGCTTGCACATTTCACGATGTCATTTTTTTAAACAGCTGAGTAATACTCCATTGTAGTAAGGTGCCACCTTTTCTTTATCCTTCTTTGTTTGAGGCACAACTAGGTTGTTTCCAGTTTATGGCTATTATGAATAAAGCTGTTATGAATCCTTTACTCTGAGGTAATATCTATCTTTGATATTAAGGTGTGTTTCTTGAATGTAGCAGAAGGATGGATCCTTTTTGCATATCCATTGTGTTATTATGTGTCTTTTTATTGGGGAATTAAGTTCATTGATATTGAGAGATACTATTATCAATATCCAATTGTCAATATCTCATTGATATTGAGAGATACTAATGATCAATGGTTGTTAATTCCTATTATTTTGTAATTGGTGTTGATATATGTATGTATACATGTGTGCTTTCCTTCTTTTTGTTTTGCTGGTGTGAGATTATTTATTTCCTGGGTTTTTATGGTTGTAGTTAACATACTTGGGTTGGAGTTTTCTTTCTAGTATCTTCTGTAGGACTGAATTTGCAGATAGATATTGATTAAATTTAATTTTATCATGGAATATCTTGTTTTCCCCATCTATGGCGATTGAAAGTTTTGCTGGGTATAGTAGTTTGGGCTGGCATCTGTGATCTCTTAGAATTACTGAGAATGGTTGATTTGGGTGCGTCCAGCCTACTATGGTTGGTGACACCCCATGACAGGTGGCCCTGGCAGCTGAAGGCCTTTAAGTTCTCTGATGCTTTGCTGATATTGAGTACACATTGGAAGGCTGAAGAAGCAAAGAATCCAATGGCAGTGACAGGCACACTTAGAAGACTTGAGACAGGCACATTCCTGTTGCTTTTTCCTCAGATCTCTTTATTCTGGACCACTTGTTGCCCCTTTGGGCCAGGTTTTCCACTCAGGGCTGATGTTCTCTGGAAATACTCTCAGAGACACACAACAGCTGTCCCCGTAGCAGGGCCTCAGTGGTTGCAGAATGCTAACTCTAATGCATGAGTAGAGTTGAGAACTGCATGTAGTTAAAGAGAGCCCTGGGCGACACAGCACTGTCTGCCGTTCTCGGTCCTGCTGCTCCAGGTAGATTATGCTGGGCAGGGTACTTATTCCTTATACTTTTTACATTGATAAACCCAATAGTATTAGTACCTGTTCCATAAGGCTGTTGTGAGGAATGGATAAAGCATCAATTTCACCGTAAAAAAAGAGAAACAAATGGGGCATGAGGGCAAAAATGATTCAAGGGTGGCATCGAACTAACTATGTTTAGCAGATGGCTATATTTTCAGAAAAGCCCTATGTTCTCCTCTGTAATTGATGAAACTTATTTTGGTTTTTGATCTTACATTTAAACTACTGAGAGAAGTGAGCTTTTGAACTTACAAAGTCTTTATGTTTGTGGATTAGCTTGCTGTACTTGGGTTAGCTTCAGGGAGAACACATGAAAAAGGAAAAAAATAGTATTATGAAAATTGAACCTGGATATAATATATGCTTTCTCTAACATTTTTAAAAGCAAAAAACCTTAGCTATTATAAAAACATTTTTTTCAGAGGAATTATCTGCATCCGGCTGTGAATTTTATGCCAAACTGCAGCCCCCACACAAGCTTTGAAAAGCTAAGATACTTAAACCTGCGAATTGAAGTGCCAGCTCACCCCTTACACTGGTCTGATGCACTCCTTTCACTGCAGAATGCTTTGTAGCCTAGTACTGGCAGTGACTCAGTAGACCTTGCATACGTTTTAAAAAAACTGTTTTTAAGTTGTTGTAGTTATGAAAATTCCAAAGAATTATAATATTATTATAAGCAAAACATTCAACACATTTAATACATATTCTTGAATGTGGTTCAAGAACATTTATGAAGAGCCAGATTGAAAAGTAAAAGTCTGGATTATTATAGAATTTTTAAAAGAGGGGCAGCTAATTACTTAGCGATTCCAAAATGGAAAGCTAGGCCTACTGTTGGCCTATAATTTTAGCTATTTAAGAGATTGACTCTGGAGGCTTACAGTTCATGGGCTGTTGGGGCTACAGAGTGAGTCCAAGGCAAACTGGAGTAATTTAATAAGAACCTGTCTCTTGTCTCAAAAAAATAAAGTCTCTTAGACACCTTTAATCAGTTTCTAAAATCAAAGGAGTACTTTATGAGATTAAAAATAATTTGATTGCTCAGTCATATATGGAGCATCTTTATTACACCCCTCCATCAAGGCTCTCGAACAATTACAAAAGAGGAGGCAGAAAGATTGTAAGCGTCAGAGGTCAGAGGTCAGGGAGTGCAGCAGTGTCCTACGGACAAGAGAGGAACCACTACACTCACGTACTCACAGCCTCTCCTGTCATCTACACAGGATCAAGCCAGTTAGCATTCCAGTGTGAGCATACTAAGGGCAGCTGATAGCTCCTGGGAAGACCACTTTAAGGAAGTAGTCCCTAGTAGGTCACCTGTGCGTCAGTGGATGTCCCATCACTCCAGTATAAGGGCAGTTCAAATTGGACTAATGGGTTATGAAAAAACAAAAAACAAAGACAAAAACAAGCAGAAAACCAAAAAACTCCAAAAGACAGGAAGTTTGAAGGGAGTAGAGATTGGAAATCAAAGGAGCTAGGAGTTGAGGGGTGTCAATTTGATCAAAATACATTGTACAAATGTATGACAGTCTTAAAGAATTAATACAAACATTACATTGAAATGAAAACAATTGGTAAGAGTAGTGATTGTTCTAACATAGTTTGCTTAAAGGCATTTTGTTTTTGTTTTTGTTTTTGAGACAGGGTTTCTTTGTGTAGTTCTGGCTGTCCCAGAACTTGCTCTGTAGACCAGCTACTGGTCTCTGACTCAGAGATCTGCCTGCCTCTGTCTCCCAAGTGCTGCGATTAAAGGTGTACAGCTCCACTGCCTGGCTAAATGCATGTTTTAAAAACACATTTAATTTTATTAATTAAAAGATGCTGTCAAGCTGACATGAAGCTTATCTTGAATAACTCCTTTGGCAATTTTGTCTTCAAAAAGTAAAATTTATTCCAGTGAGCTTAATTATTACTTAAAACGAATTTATTATTAAAACTTGAAAGTTAACCATTTATTTTGTCTTCCATCCCATTCCCATTCCTCTAAACTCATTAAAATCTGCTCAGATTAAATTGCAAGCATTTTATTGTAACAAAAAATAAATGGCTATTACAGACATTGACTTTGTATGTTTGGATTGCTGGAGGAGCAAGAGTTCAAAAACATGAGTTACTTGAGACCTTCTCTCAAAAACCAGAATAAATAAGCAAAACAAACAAATGAATAAATAAAGTCTTTGTGCATAAAACCAGAGAAACTCCCCCATTTGAGATATTAGCCATTAACCCAATGCCTGATTTCCTAAAACAGGTTTAGAGAACACCTTCCTCTCTTTCCTTCCTTACCCTTCCCCCTTTTTTTTCATTAGTAATTTTTGGGCCTTTTGCTTATAGCAACTAAAATAAAAATCTAAATTCTTGTACAGCTTTACAGCATGCTTTATGAAAGTTTTTTTGTTTTGTTTTGTTTTTGTTTTTAAGAAAATAATGTCCTATGAGATGTCTAGTGAAGGGACTCTAGCCAACCTGAGCATGGCAAACATGGCTCTGGTGTAAATAAATGTCTTTGTGCTTTGAACTTGGCCTTGGGGTGCTTTGTGCTGAATACATGTCTCTCATTTATAACATTTATAATTAAGGATTAATGAAGGTTTGGCAAGTTAAGACTATTTTTAGTCAGATTAAAGAATTAAGATTAGTAACAGTGCTTCTTAACCATTTAGCTTCACATCGTGTTTGTAAATGTTCAGTTAGGCGTGTCTGGAAATCAGAGTGTAGTGTTTAGAAACCAAAGCAAAACAAAAACTAGCTTTATCTATCATGTTTCTTCCTAAGGGAAGACTTGGTCTTTTGGGGATTTTTAGCATGTATGTAAGTAGAAAACAGGGCCATGAAACTCCATGGCCCTGTAACCTTGGCTTCCATCGTCACCAAGGCTTCTTGTTTATCCTCCTATCCACTTGTCTGGCAGATCATTTTTGAATCAAATCTCAAACATGCCATTTCACCTATGAATATTTATTATGGTGCTTAAAAATATCCTTTTAAAATCATAACCCAAAGCACTTTGTTACCTGAAATACACTAACAGTGGTTCCATTGTTTCTTCAAATAACCCGCCATTGCTCAGATATCTCATTGTTTGAACCAAGATCTATACAGTGTGATTGTTTTCCTTCCTAATATCTTTTAACTTAGATGTTTTCTCCATTTTTTTTCTTTGTAATTCTTGGTTTAAGAAACAAGATAATTCATCCTGTAAAATTACAACAGAGTGGATTTTTGCTAAACATGTCCTTCATGGTATTTAGCACACTTATTTGTTTCTCTGAATGTTATATAAGTTGTTTGGTGTGTTTATGTCTTAATTTTCTATCTTCTGGTTCAAAAACACAAACAAAAAATAACTCCTCCCTCCCCATACTAGAGATTTTAGTTATGTAAAATGGCTATTGTAAGAGATTAAGTGACATGGTTGTATCTTAGTCTTTATTTAGGCAATTGTGTATAATATATGGCAGAGATTAGAATTTGCAATTATACTTGTAGCAAAGTCAGAGGTGTGTGTGTGTGTGTGTTTTGTGTGTTGGTAGAAGAAAACAATTACAGAAGCAGCAGAGAGATTATTAAAGCCCATGCCATTTATTGTAACCATTCTATTTACTTAGCCCCCATGACCTCACTATTTTAAAAAATGTATCTCTATTATATGATCTTATTTATAAATTACCGTAGTCCATCAAGAATCATGAATTATATGAAGTACAGTTTATGTTAAACAACAACTAGATAATCAACAGGCTAGCCATTGAAGGACTGAAGAATTAGATACTACAATGAACAATGTGTGCTATGCTTAATCTGCAGTCCTTGTTAATAATGTATATGATGTATTCATATTATAAATGAGAGACATAAAATTACAAGTTTTATTTTATTAAGAGTAGATAGGAGGAAATAAGGTTAGCCCAATTAATGAAATATTTAAATTTATAAAAATAATGCATCACCATGTTTTAAAACATAATTGAATTTTGATAAAATACCCTGTACCCTAAAATAGAACCTAATTTTATCTTTCTTTGATGATTCAGAAGCACTTAAGGGACTGTACAAAGCATTAGAATTATTTTTAACCAACCTTCTCTTTATGCTATAGCTACCTAGAAGAGTTGGTTGATGCTGGGTTGCAGAGTAATTCGAGGTCTTAGAGAATTTGTCCCAATTAAGAAATGGTAGTCACAGAGAATCACACCAGTAGATTCTAGGAACAATGATGAAATTGTACATTTGTGTGTGACTACATAGATGGATGTATGTTTACCTGGGTGCACTGCCATATCTAGTACCATGAAATAAATAATATATATTGTTAAACACATATACATATATATTGACTTGTGACATGTGCAGCCATTACCATTAAGTAAGGAAGCTGCAACTGGAAGGAATTTCATCAAAATTTACCAAGAGGAAATTGGCTCCAAGACTTAATGATTTTGGCTGGAGAAGATAGTGGTCCTGGCACAGTGTACTCTCTATTTCCTTGTGAGAGCTCCAAGATGAAGAATAAGCTACATAGAGGCAGATGCTTGGTAGTTTTCTGGAAGCACAATTATAAGGTTTATAAAAAACAGGAAGACCAACATCTCATGCAGTTTTTTTTGAACTGGAAAATGATTTAATGTGCTGTTTTGTACCCTTCAGGTCTCATCTGTTGAGCCATGATATTTCATTTTGTTTTGATATTTTTTTGCATTCTTATTTTATATTGCTAGCCTTGAAAAAGAAATCCTATCTTCAAATGCTTGAAAGATACTGTTTTTAAGATGGCCTAAATTTTTAAAGACTGATGCCTATAATTAGTCATATAATACATATTGCAATATTGTGTTTCCAGAGTATTCCAGTATTCTCTTGTCAACTTCTGCTCATTGCCACCATATAGATTTGGCTGAAATGATTCAGTATCTTTATTGACCCTCGACAATTCTTGGATCCTTTAATATATCTTGTTTAGCTTATAATAAATTGTAGTGACCATTTCTTGAAAATAATCAAGTGTGTAAGCTATAAAACTCAGGCTATTTAACACAGCTTTTGCACAAAGATGTAAGATATTATCTCTGTTCTCAGATAGTTTTTAAAATAGACTCATTGAAGGAAAGTGGTATTTGGTAACTGTTACCCAGACAATCAGTCACTCACTGGGTTCATTGAACAGAAAGCTTTCTGTTTCAGTGTTAATCACAAAGAAAGTTTACCTGTTCTTTCTGTTGTATTTTTCAAACATAAAACTAATAAACACATACTGCCTGTAACATAAATGAAGGAACCATGGAAGGAACTAAGTCAAATCTTAGGAAATGTCCTAAAATCATAACCACAGGGGTTGTAAACTCAGACATCAGAAGGGGCCAGTCAAGTCACACTGATGAGGGAAGACGATGATACAGCAGCTGTGAGAATTAGTGGGGACTGTGACCTGCTGCAGTGTGTCTGCCTTGTCTAAAGATCTTCAAATCAAAATTCCGTGTGGGTCAGAGAAAGCATGTTTGCAGGCTCCAGCAGCCAATTTATAAATGCTTTGTGACTCCTTCATATTATTTGAGCTATCACAAAAGTATTTGATAAAAAGATGATTTAAAATTAAATGCAAATAAATATGACCAATTTAAGAATGATCACACCATAGTTTGTGCTTATTTCCCCTGCGGCAAAGATGTTGTTAAACCCAGAATGCTAGGGTCCCAGGAGAGGCCTGGGAGGTATTCCATGTCCAGTCAGAGGAGGGGAAGAGATTCGAAATTTAGAAAAATAAAGAGCTGTGGGAGAGGCAGAAACCAGTAAGGGTAGCATTGGCTCTCCCTTACCCAGGATAGGCTCTCATGTAGACGATGCTGGCCTTGAACTTGCTATATAGGTGAAATTGATCTCTTGCTGACTTCCTGCCTTGGCTTCCCAAATACTTAATTGTAAGTATGTGCTACCATGTCTGGCTTCTCTATTGTTGAAATATATCATGCCCACTTCATCCCTTCCTCCAGGTTTATGTAGCCTTGGATTCCAGGAATTGATACTTTTTAGCAGTCTTTGGCTATTTAGACATTTTCTATACACAAATTCTCTTCCTGAAAAACATGTGGGACAAATAGTAGAAAAGTCTAGAAGGGAGAGTCAAGTCATGACACCAGTGGAGTTTATATGAGGGTCTAAGTAATCATTGTAAAATTGTTGAGCCTTTAATGATAGTTTGTTACAAAGAGGATTAAATTTTCCACCTTGCTGTTAAATGCCAGACCTTGGCTCAGAAACACAGAATAGAGTCTGTACACCGAAGTGTAGGTATTGTCCTGGGCTCATTAGATCCATGTCTTAATGGTAGGACCTGTGAGCCTGCCTTTTAAAGTACTTCCACATCGTTCTGTTGGTTAGTGAACACTGAAGTGACACCTTGACCACTGAATTCTACTTCTGTGTTACTTTCTATCACTAGCATCTAGTATGACCACTATACCTGGCAGAGATTTTCTTTTTGAAAAAGAGAAATAGTTGTTGTCGAGAAAAGGAGCCCCTTCTTGATTGGTGGTGGGCTGATGGCAGTAGACATTGGTAGCTTGGCATGGGAAAGCCTGGCTAAGATTTTAGAAGGCTTAAGCAGACAATATTGGACACATGCTTTTCTTTAGTTGATTGTGAGGTTCACCACAGTTTGGAAAGAACTGGTAAGGTATGGGTTTAGGGCTTGGTGAAGAATGACTAGTTTGAAGAAGTGACAGTTCATTAAACTGTGCTCACTATGCATTGCCAAGTTGATATATGGTTTGAGTGCAGTCACTGTGGCTGCTTTGTGGGGCCCATTTGAAGTCTCTGCAGAGAGATTGTTTGCAGAAGATAGAAAGGTTTTCTGCTCCAAGGCACACATTCCCAGCTTGGCATGTAGCCAGCATTCATGTGATACCACAAGACAGCTTGTACGTGCTGAATGTGTTCTAGTCAAGTAGAGCAAAGGCAAAAATATCTCCTGGTTAAAGGACCATGAAGTCAGTGAAGACCTCTCCAAGCTTTGTGCTCTAGAAGGGCTAGAGTGTAGATTGCTATATACGGCCCCAAGTTACATGTCAGTAATCAAAGTGTCCTTATCTGGTCTCCACCAGTTCATTCTTTACATCCTTTAGTGGGTCTGTTGGCTCCTTTGAAAGTCTTGCTTTGTTACCCACTGAAACAAATACCTTCTTGGTGTTTGAAGAACACCAAGATATCCTTGATACCTATTTATCAAATATATTTTACTTTAAACTCGCTAAATGAATCATACTTTGTAATCATATAGCCTTCTGTTTTCCTTCTTTCCTTTTTGTTTATTTTTTTCTATAACAGAAATGGTTATAATCATTGGAGGGTTAGTGAAAATATGTTCATTCTTTTTGTAGATTTTCTGACTTGAGAATGGAAGGGGAGGCTCAGTTTTTAATCTCTGGTGGAAAAACATGAGTACCTAAAGTGACTCTGTCCTTGAAGGTTAAAGGCTTTTCAATAGCGACATGGTTTGGTAAGAGTTTCTATACCTCTCCCTTTGCTCCTAGAGAAGGCAAAATAGCAGCATCAGTTTTGGTGTATCTATTCTTCCCCCTTCTGTTCTTCTTCTTCCTCCTTTTATTTTGGTCCTCTTCTTTTAAAGTAATAGAAACCAGATTCAAATTATCTTAAAACAGTAAAGGGAATTCATTGGCTCATAGGATTCTAAAAGACCACAGGTGGACTTAAGATAATGTTGGTCTTGTGGCTGAAATAATACCACTGATGGAACTAGTTCCCTTCTATTCCATCTTTTCTTTGCTTTGCATTGTGTTGACTTTTATTCCCTATAACCACATAATTCTTCAGTTGCCTTCCTTCTGTGAATACAACACAATTACTCCAGTTCATGCTGTATTCTCCCACCATGGGAAGAAGGCAAGCTTTCATTTCTCAGTAGTCCAGCTTATATTGCTATTTATCTTATTTAGTTTGACTGAGGCTGAATTAGTCATTGAGGCTGGGTACATAGGAAATACTTGGGTTGGAGAGTCAGCACCTATAGAGTTTTATCTGATAGTTCTTATTCCAGACCCATGGATGAGAATGGGGAGGGGTGGTTTCTTAAGGAAATTTGGGTGGGTGTTAGCAGAAGGAGGGAGAATCGATGTTGGGCATCAAACAATAAGTGGAAACTTACTGTATGTTTGTGTCATAGTCATTATGTAGACCAATGTCTAAGGGCTAGAGTTTTTTAAAATTAATTTTATGTGTGCGAATATGCTTGAGTTTATGTATGTACATCATATGCATGCATGAATAAGAGCTAGAGTTTTAAAGAAAAAACTAAAGACAATGAAGGCTCTTACACCTTGTGCAGTATTTGTGTTTTCTCCTTTAATTAATTACCTGCTTTGTATTGCTTTCTCTTTCTGGCTCCTGCAGCTACATGTTCCTGTTATAACAAAAAGAGCCCAAATTGCTTCCTTTTAGGTAGTTCACCCTGTTCATATACACACAAATTGTGTGACCAGGTCACTGTTGCCTGGGGAGGGCTATACATGGGATTTGGATTAAGAGAAATGTCTGGTAAATGCTTTAAGTAGGTCTAGACTGAAGTCCAAGGTGCTCAGCTAAGGTGAGAACAACTAGAATAAGTCATTCTAGCACAGGGGACTGGTCTAACTAACAAAGTCATTTAGGGCAGAGGACAGCAGGCAGGTGTCAGTCTGCAGATGTTTCCCTGATTATAAATAACAACCTGGTTGAGGCTGTTGCTTTCTGTCTTGTTATGAGTCTCCATGAATGAGAAAGACATACTCTATCATGACACTCTTGCCATGAGAGAATGGTTAGGAACCTTCTCACTTATAAAACACTCATTGCCCCTACAGGGTCACTAAGCTTGACAGGTTTTTCATTGTGATTTAATTTGGAAAGTGGCAATTAAAATTGGGAATTTTTAGCTTCCTAAGTTTTCGAGGTCCTGAAGATGTTTCATAATGAAAAGTGAAACACAAAGTGTTTGCTTTAACTGAATGATTGCAGTTAATTTCTTGTAAAGAAACACAGAAGCACACATTAATTTAAAATAAGCTCACACTGTTGTTTCTTGTAGTACAGCCAGAAAAAGCAGTAACAAGCTGTCTCCTTCAGAATCACATCCCTGGATGATATTCGAGCAACCTGGAAGATTCAATACATCCCCAGGAAAAACATTTGGAGTCACACTGCAGTCACATTTCTAGTTCTCCTTCTGCCCTTGCAGGCTTGCCACCAGGTCTGAGCAGCATGGATGGGGCAGTGTGTGACGTCAACAGCCAGGTGAACAGCAGCAGCACTTGTGTCAGAGTCTCAGCAGTCTGTGCTGGAAAATTAAAGTTTTTTTTTTTATGTTGAGGTTTTGTTGATCAAATTTTATACTGGTGTTTTGTTTGCCCTTAAACTTAACACCAATATTAATTCATATTTTCTCTGAGAAACAGGTATAAAATGAGCATTTTGGTCTTGATCAGATCTCACCTTAAAATTGTGTGGGAAAAGGTGACACCTGTAGAAGAAATGGGTTTCACCCTTGTTCAGTCTGGTACTGCAAGTGCACTAGTACGTTCAAGCTCTTTCTCATGTAGGAGGATGGTTGCATCTCTCAGTGGTTAGTGTCCACAGAAGAAGGATGCTCATAGGCCTTTTCCTTGGAGGGCATTCTTGCCTTTCTCTTCATTCTTATGCCATTTGAGAGTGCTTCTGAGAGAGAGGGAAGGTGGATCAAGAGATGCTCTTGCAAACTTTTTCCTTCTGTACCATGCTACCCTTGTTTTTTCCTGTTAACAATCAATTCTGAAGGAAAAACCACAATCTAGAAGTGAGCTGTGTAATCCTGGAGATGCAGTTGAACCGGGGATTCAGTGTGGGGTGGGGCTTTGTCCTTGTCCCCTTCTTCTAAGAGCTAATGAAAGGTGGCCCCTCAGCAACTTCTGATGGCCAAGGAGGGACAGCACAGGGTTTGGATTTTCTAAGTGGAGCCACAGCTATAAATTTTGTGTACTTTCTCATGTGTTAGAATTTAAGTCACTGTTTCAGGACTAATGGTTCTGATACGCTAGACCAAAATTGGTTTGAGAGAAACTCTAGAGAGATGTGCCACTGCATTACCTTGTGGTAGATATGTGAAGGTACTCTAGAGTCCTCCTGGTACTTGGAAGTTTCACTTAACCAAGTAGCCTGTTAGGAGACTGCATTTCAAGTTCAGACTTAACACTTTGTTTTTGTGTTCTCTCTTGTATGAGCTTTGTTTGTAATATCACAAAATCACATAGCAAAGTTACTTTTCTTTATTAAGATATTTGTATAAAGAGTCAACATCACATTACACGAGGAGCCAGAAGACTTTGATGGCTACTGTTTTACTATAAGACCACGGAATGGACTGATGGGTACCATCTTGCAAGCCATTAAAAAAAAAATCTTTTTTTCTGTGGGTTTCCCCATCATGGTCTTGATTCCTCTGTTCATATTATGGCTCCTCCCTCACTTTGATTGTACTACAGGAGCTTGGCCCATTGGTTAGTTGTAGATTTTTGCATCTGCTTCCATCTGTTTCTGGAAGAGGGTTCTAGCTTCTCTGGGGTTGTGGATTATAGGCTGGGTATCTTTTGCTTTATGTCTGGTATCCACTTGTGAGTGAGTACATACTATATTTGTCTTTCTGGTTTTGGGTTACCTCTCTCAGGATGTTTTTTTCTAGTTCTGTCCATTTGCCTGTGAATTTTTAGGATGTCACTGTTTCTTGCCACTGAGTAATACCCCGTTGTGTAAATGTACCACATTTTCTTTATCCATTCTTCAGTTGAGGGGCATCTAGTTTGGGAGGTGGGGGGGGGAGGAACAGGAAGAGGGGAGGGAGGGGCAACTGGGATTGGAATGTAAAAAAAAATTAATAAAAAAAGAAAAAAAGAAGAAATTGTTTTTCAGTTAAAAAAAATGCTTTTAGGGTCTGGGAAGTTAGCTCACTGGTTAAGAGCACTTGTTGCTCTTGCAGAGAACTCAAGTTCTGTTCCCAGCATCCAACGTGGTGGTTCGAAACTGGCTGTAATCCTAGTCCTAGGGGAATCCATGCTTGAAGCATTAATTTAATTAATCTTAATCAATAAAAACTTGGAGTCAGATATTGGGGTAAAAGCTGAAAGATCAGAGAAGCAGAGCAGCAGCCACCAGACATTTCTTACTTCTTGGAATTCTCCAACCAAAAGGGCTAGAACTTGTCTCCACCTTACCTTGTCACTTCCTGTCTCTGCTCAGCCTTATCACTTCCTGCTTCCTGTCTGTACATAACTCCATACCTCTTATGGTTAACTAGTGGCTAGCTCCACCCTCTGATTGCCAGGCAAACTTTATTTGTCAGAACACAAACAAAATATCACACAACACATGCCCTCTTCTGACCTCCACAGGCATCAGGCATCCCCACGAACCAAAAAAATACATGCAAATAAATCACTTATACACAAAAAGATAATAAAATGAATAAATCACTTTTAGAAGGAGCCTCAGACCCACACTAGGGACAGTTGGTTCTCTGTTGAGAAGGAGATCAGAACCTTGGAGAGCTCTGGAGGGTTTACATGGTCCAGGGTGATTCCTTCTCACCTTGGTCATGGCTGAGTGGTGTCCACTGGACACGGTCACGAGCCTCCTCTCTCTCCCAGTACACATTCCATTCTGCAGCTATTCTTCTTGAGTGTTTGAACTTAACTTCCCTACATTCTAAGACTATTTTTATTATTGAACATTAATCCCTCAGATGACTTTTATTGGAGTCTACTTACTATTTGTTTAGATCTTAGAGATGTGTGTATTTTTCTCATTAACTCCACTTGGGCTTTGAAAGACCATAATTAGCAACCTCAGACATCACAGCAACAGTCTTGAACCTCCAACACAATAAGCCCCGCCATCCAGAGACTTGGAATATTTGAAAATAAAGCCACTAGGCACAAGGGACAACTGCCCTGTTTAATTTCTTGCCTTGCCAGTATTTGTTGCTGTGAGTGTGCTACAAGAATACACAGTGCTCTCTTCCCTCCTGAGTGCTTCATTTTGTTCTTAGTGCTTGAATCTTCTCAAGAATAAAGACCCAAATAGTAAATGTCAGTTACCACTGTTTCCAACCCTGGATTTGATCACAGTTGTTATGGTCTGTGTTTGTTTGCTTTTTTGCTGGCTGTGGGACTATGTCACTATTTCTAGAGTTGTTATGTGAACAGGGAGTAGACATGCTGTGTGTAGACCTGAAGCTTCTTCCTCAATGTTTCTCCTTACCATGTTTATGTTGCATTACCTTAAGAAAGTAGGAAGTTGTTGTATTTGAAGGAATTATAAAAAGATGTCTAAGATAATTTCATTTCTTTATGTTGAAGAATTATTTGTTTGTTAATGTATAATAGAGATTTTCATTGCTCACATGTGACATGGTCCTGTTACAAATAAACCAATAGCAGATTTATTTTTGTTGTTATCATTTGTATGTTCCTCTGAGCTGACATTTAAACAATTCCTGCTTGTTCAGTTCCTGGTCTGTTAGAAAGGAAAATGTCATTTGTCATTTCCAAAGACCACTGAGGCCACTTCATGTCACTAGGACATATGGCATTAACATTCCCAAAGTGTCCTGTGAGCCTTGGAATTGAAGCAATAATTTTAATGTTAGTGCTAAATGATACATATTTAGGGTCAAATGATACTATTTTTTTCTTCAATACCCACAAAGTTTTAAGTGTTTGGAAGAGATAACTGAAGTCTTATTTCATAAACTTCAAATGGCAAATAGAATGGGTTCCTCAAGGTTGAGACTGGAAGTAGTTTGGTATGTGGCATGCTCAAGCCCTGGGTTCAGTCCCCAGTATCATACACAGACAAAATTTGAAATAAAATATGTGAAATATACTATCCTGTTTTTTAAAAAATATTTTTCCATTATGACATGTATTAAATGCATTTATACATAAACACATTCATACATATATACATAGAAATTTTGAAGAATAGGGAAATCTAGAAAACAACTGTGAAATGGTTTTCAATTACAGAAATCAGTTGATAACTTTTTTCTGTGCATATATGATTTCTATGTGGAATATTTACACTCCTGAGTGTTAAAATACCCAGTAAGTGATACCTTCACTATTATTAGTTAATTGGCTAATCTAAGATGTAAAAAATTGTTTCTCATAATCTTGGCTCAATTCTCTTGTGTGGGATGCTATGTGAGTGGCAAGACAAATCAGAGTGTTGCATGGGAATAAGAAACAACTTATGGAGCTATACCTTGTGTCCTCAAGTAAATGCCACACCAATGCATTCTGTTGGATCCTGGTCTGGGGCTAGTTGGGTCCTGAGAACAGGAAGCTCAGAATGGGCAAAGCCATAGGATCTTCAGGGTACCCATGAAGAGGAGGGTCAGACTTTTGGTTCACAGGAGTCCCTGTGTGGTCCTGTCTTTAGGAAGGGTGCGTGATTATTAATGCTGGGAAGGAGACTTGCTGTCTTTCTGGATGACATCATGTCACACTTCTTTGATTCCTAACAAGGTTGCTTATTTATTTTCATAAATTCCTTGGTTTTGATTTATTTCCCTTTATGTTAGAATGTTAGGTAGGATCTTATAGTAAGTTTTAGGTAATTTCCTTGTTTTATTTCAAATACATTCTATACTATGCATTGTTCCTTTAGTGACAAATGTTATCACAAAATTATTTTTGTAAAAGAGAAATCTCTGAGATGGCATTCCCCCTTATTATTAAACAGTGGTGATTGCAAGTCTCATATGTTAATTTACTTCCCTATTTAATCTCTTCAAAGGCATGGACTAGTGGGAATTGCTTCCCACCTTTCCCTGTTTCCTGCTCTCTG
The DNA here is from genome assembly GCF_003668045.3 of Cricetulus griseus. Taxonomy (NCBI): domain Eukaryota; kingdom Metazoa; phylum Chordata; class Mammalia; order Rodentia; family Cricetidae; genus Cricetulus; species Cricetulus griseus. Next base: position 12,651,546 of record NC_048600.1, on the reverse strand, counting down.
AATTTGCTTCTGTGTGGTGTGAGTACCACCTGTGTAACAGTGAGCTAGGCCTGTGAGGCTGCTGTGACTCACTACTTTCTCAGGGCAGGAAGCACAGACACAGAGCTGAGGATTGACAGGCCGTCTGCCCGACTGCTGGTTTCAGGGGAGTGGATTTATAAGAAAAGGAATACAGGAAGTTGGGGGTCACGTAAGCTGGAGTATCCCTCATAGCTGGCAGCTGGACAGGGTAGCAGAGCAGGGGCAGGGAGTTACCATTCCCATGAAATGGCTGTGACTCTGCTTCATTAGCATTGTGGTGATTTAAACTGAGGTTGAGGGGGCAGCTTGATATTTTACAGTCTCAGTTGCTCTCTGAACTTGGATATCAGCAGTTCCCCAGCCCCACCAGTTAATCGGTCTCTGAAAAGAACTGTCCCCCTAGCTCCCTACCCCTGTCCCAAATGTGTCACAGGTATTAGTGAGGACAAGTTCTTCCAAACTATTAGCTGTCTTCTTTGTCTAGAGGTGATCATTTTCTTTAATTGTATTTTGTATTCTTCATTTTAGGATCCATTGTAATATTCTTTTTTGTTAGTATATATATAAAACCTATACCTCTAGTTTGTGACCATCTTCTTTTCAGATGTCTTCTTGGTTCATTAACAAAAATAAGTAGAGCAGAACTTTGTGAATAGAGACACAGCTATTTTTTTTTTTTTTTTGCCTTTTTTTGGTAAAGAGTCCTGAAAATGTATACCTTTGCCTTTGACCCTGACCAAAATTTGGGCATGCTGCTGTATTTACTACTTAGGAGAATTAGAAAGCCCAGCATACTATATTCTAGACATGGTTTTTAAAATATGTATTAGTCTTCAGGAGACTTATAGTCTTAGGCAATGACTAAAACCTTTTATATTTTCTCTGTTCTCCCCTTTTAGTTAAAGTGATTCCCAGGTGGCTTATTTAAAAGAATCCGTCATGTAGCCATAGGAGACAAGTCCATATCTAGTTCAGTATGTACAAGCCTGCCATGATGGGCATGGCTTCCAGCAAAGTATGTTTGAATGGTCAAGGTCAGAGGCATTTCCAGGTATTGGGAGGCTGTGTTTTAACAGGAAGGAGGTGTTGGTTGGCATGTCTACACTGTGAATTTGACAATTAGGCTGAATGACTTGAAATAAATTCAAATTACTCAGAGATGTTTGCCAGATAATATGTTTTTATAATTTGTGTTATTGTGTGGATATGGACTTGAAGCTTTCTAAACACTGAAGAAGAATGGTAAGGTTTAAAAAATAGAAATGAAGTGATTAAAGCTTTTTCTTTTTGCTTTTAGTGCTGTAGGCAGCCTGGAAGGCATACTTGACTAAAGAGTAGAACGTCATTATCTTTCCTATTTATAAGTGTTGAATGATCTCCGAAGGAAACACATAGCAAACTATGTAATGGTCCATTTTCAGTTTTGGTCTGTGTTTGTACATCCTGTTAATATTTTGAATGAGGTTTTGAATAGCTCAAAAGAATCTCGGGCTGTTAAGGTCAAGAGTTTGCCATGCAGGACTCTGTGTTCTTCTGAGCAGATCACTTTTATATCACCATGCCTACTTCATTGTATGATGCTGAGACATTTGCTCTTTCTCTGTGAGTGTCTGCTTAGCCTTATCTCCTGTCAATAAGGAATGCCTTGATCCTTCCCCACTGTCATCTACTTCCTATAAATCAGTCTACTCAATAGAGCAAAGTACCATTGTCCTTGCTGGGGTATATGTGGGAAATCAGTTCCAAGAGATGGCATGGATCCCAAAACTTGCAGCGCTCAATACTTTTTATTAATCTATACACATCATCTATGGCTTGCTTAGGGATGCCTATAACATAAGTACTGTGTAAATAGATATATTCTCTTATTTAGACAATAATAGACAAGGAAACATATCAGTTCAGTACAAATGTTTTGTTTTCTAAGTGATTTTAATCTGCAGTTGGTTGAATCTATGAATGTTGAAACCATGGATACCGAGGGCATTGGCTTCCTTTTAGTGAATGAATTCTTTGACATTTGTTTGCTTGTTTTCTTTAGGAAGGGCTATGCTTAGGTTGCCTTTAAAGGAATGTAGTGCAGTGTGATGGCGCTACAGTGGATCTGCAGATCCCTGGAGACCCTTCAGAAATCTGTGGCATCAGACTATGTTCAGGACCATTGAAGATGCCACTGTCTCCCTTTAGTGTGCAGGTGTTTCACTTACTCTGCAGGAGCATTGGTGAGCACCATTGATGCCTTAGCGTTAGTCAGGGAAGGCCATGGCTATCAACTATACAGGCCATCGGGTCGCCACTGTCGTCCTCATTGCTACAAGGTCTCGGTTTGACAAAGGACTTGGCTTGCTTTTGTCCCTGTCTAGACTAGTGGCTGATACGTCACAGGAGAGTACACATTCAGCACATACTGTGGAGAGAATGAATGATCTTATGAGCTCTAACTCCTCTCCCTTCTTTTCCCCCTTGTATCTTCTCCATTCTTATCCTTTCCCAGATCATTCCGTACTATTATGTTTATATTTCTGTGAAATTCTGTTGTTTGCAGAGCATTTATTTACATCTGGTGTTACAGATGCAGGTGGTCTGTGGATGTGGAATTAAATACTTTTGCATAGAATGCTGAATTGAGGTGTTGTTTGTTAAAAACAAAGAATATAAAAGAGTAAGAACTGAATACAGTGTTTTTTTTTTTTTTTTTTTTTTCAGCTGATTTCAGTCTCTCACTTTAGCACTACCTGTTTTGTGGCCCTGGCTGAGCACACTGCCCATGAGGAATAGCCTTGCTTGCAGGCTTTTATTGTTCCCTTCCTCTGCTTTGATGTGCAGTTGTGATGAGGGATTTGTATGAAATTGTTCTCACTGGTCCTTGTCTTTGACTCTGCAGAACCTTGCCTCCTGGAACCCTTCAAACCCTGAGTGCCTCCTGCTTGTGGTGAAGGAGCTGGTGCAGCAGTACCACCAGTTCCAATGCAGCCGCCTCCGCGAGAGCTCTCGCCTCATGTTCGAATACCAGACGCTCCTGGAAGAACCTCAGTATGGAGAGAACATGGAAATTTATGCTGGGAAGAAAAACAACTGGGTGAGTGCTTAGAGATGGGGGCATTACTTTGTGATGAAATTAGGGACAAGAACATTCCTCAGGTACAGATGGCTTAAGTCATTCCTCAGATACAGATGGCTTAGGTCACCTGTGTGCTTTCTCATCATGAGACTTAGTGGTTATCAGGGCTATTATCTGTAGAGAGTGTCACAGGGGAAGTGTGCACAATTTGGTTTCACCCCCACTCTCCTGAGTTCAGAAGGCAGGAAGAGAGCCTGTGCTCTACACCCCCATGCTGGTGCTGATGTGGGTGGCTGGCTGGCAGGCCACAGTTGAAGACACTGACAAATTCCACCTTCTACTGAAGAGTGACCTCACTGCCCCAATCAGATAAGAGGGGTCAACTGCTCTGGATGCAGCTGGTTACATAGAGCCTTTGTGTGCACCTTCCCCACCCCTTTTCATAAAGACAAGGTCTCATTGTACAGCACAGAGTGGCCTCGAACTCACTGCACAGCCCAGGTCAGCTTCAGAGTCAGAGTCTTTCATCTCTCCTTCCTGAGTGCTGGCATCACAGGGGTGGCCACCATGTCCAATGCTAGCTGCTGCTTGGAATTTCTTTGCATTGTGCCATCATTTTGAGATTCAAAGCAGATTATAACCCTCATCTGCCCAGAAACTTCATATAACCGATCCCCCACACCCCCGCAAAAGTAAAAGCTGCAATCAATCTCCCCAGTGATAACATGAACTCTGGATTCTATAACGCCTCCTTCCTTCAGCATCCACTCACTTCCTCTTCTATTTTTCTTGCAATGGGCCCTAGTCATGCTACACCTCTGCACCTTGCAGGCATACCTAGCAAGCTACTCCCCTCGACACTTTGCATAAGTTTCTGCATCTGTTTTTTTTTGCCCCTGGGAATGGTGAACACCCTTCCTGCTTCAAATTCCTGCTAATGCATTTTCAATGATGTTCTGCCCCAATTTTTTAATTCAAATTTTTGAGATATGTTTTATAAAGTTTATACATTTTAATTGTATAATCCTATGATTATCAATCGTTTGGCTGATTTCCACAACCAGCATCATGATCTAGAATGGTCTGATACCCTCCAGTAAGGTTCTTCATGTTCAATTGCCGATAGTCTTTTCCCTACTGTAGCCTAGGGAATCTCTAAATTTCTTCCCGTTTCTGTAGATTTTCTTTCTGAACATTTCAGATGACCATGACACATCCCTAATGTTCTGTGACTGGGTGCTTTCACTTAGCAGAATGTATTTCAGATCTGTCTATGTTGTACATGTACCCGTACTTCATTTTTCACTATGGTTGAATAATATTCCATTGGACAGACACACCACGTCTTGTTTTTCTAGTCACTAAGTGATGAAATTTCTGTGTTTTTTTTTTTAACCTTTTGACTTGTATGAATTGTGCTGTTGTAAACATTCATATTAGGCCTTTATTATAGTTGTTCTTACAGTTCACTTCTGTTTCTATTCCCCAATATTAATCTGCTCTTTTCTTAAAGACATCTTTTTAGTAGATAATTTATATGTTAGTGTGTAAGATATTCACTCCAGCATTCAGTATCTGAGCATAATAATTTTTACTGTCATAGCTTTTGTTTGTTAGGCATCTGGACAGAGCTGCACCCCAGGGCCCCTTCTAGGCTGCACTGAAGTGTTGGCCAGTGCTTTAGTCTCCTCAGTACTCCACTGGAAAGATTTCATTGTAAGCCCATTTGTATGGCTGATGGGAAGGTGCTGTTCTCTGTGGGCTGCTGATCCCAGGGCAGCTAGCTGGTGCCTGGAAGTTGCCTCCCATTCTCTGCGTCTTCCTCTATAGGACCTTTCCACAGTGGGCCTCCTAGGCTGGTAGGGGCCTAGCCACAGCGAGCAAGCAGCAGAGATGGAGAGAATGTATAAGCAAGAAACGGGTCTTTTACAACCCTGTCTCTTGGATGATACATAGCACTTTTCTTATTGTCTGTTGGATCCAGCCTACACGGGGAGGAGCTCTAATACCTGTAAGTGTGGGCACCAGGATGGCTGTGTACCACTAGGAATCCTGCCATATTGCTCACTTGCTTGTCTTTTCCTGTTGGAATGTCAAGTTGCAGGGCAGGGATTGACATACCCTACACCGGGAACAGTGCTGTTGCGACATTGGTGTTCTACAAGCGTTTGTTCAATGGATGAGTGAGTAAACTCTAGTGACGCATAGAATGAGTTAGGTATTCTTCTCCTTCTGGTTTTATTAGATTCCACCAAGCCTTTCTTTTCTTAAGTTCAATATGATCTCCCTTGGAGTTTTTAACTTTTTATTAAGGGATGTGATTTCCAAAGTCATACAAATGAGCAATATGTTTTTAAAATTTTCAAACAAGTCTTCCTGTTTGAACATACTTAACAGTTCAAAGTTTTTTCTTTTACTGTTTTCATTTTCATATAAATGTGTGTGTGTATATATATATATATATATGTCCCGCGCAATAGTCTCGCCAGCAAGAACCACATATGACATTCGGATCCTTCTGCAGGAAAGCTTTAATGCGTCTTGAGAGGAGAGCATAAGCTTACCAGAGCGGAGACCCCGAGCCAAGAATCCCGTCCCCTAATAAAGGCTGGCAGCCGCCGCCTGGGACGTGTCACCCTATGATTGGCTGCAGCTCATCAGGCCATATGACGCCACGGAATAGGCAGAGATCAAGGAATGGAAAATTACCCAGCGCCTGCGCAATAATCTTGTTTACATTCAGTGCCTGCAGGCGCCATCATTGTAATGGAGAATGCAGGGACGGCTCCCTACATCTCCCCCTTTTTTTATTAATTAATGATAAGGCTTTATATTTTTACAAGCAAATAGGTCACCCATATGTTGAGGGATAGAGGCAGAGGTTGTACCTTCCCAATCAAACATTAAGACTGTGTACAAGAGTCGCCATCAGGCTGTTAGCTTGACCCGAAGCGCTCTCGACCTGTCCTCTGCCGTTTTTCTGGGAAAGGGAGACTAGGGCAGGCAACCCTTATGCAGGACAACATGCCTCCCAGAGAAGCCTGCATACTGGGCAACTCTCTGTGCGATGCCTTGCTCAACATCCCTCATGGGCTGCTCAAACCAGACACTCTACCCTGTGTAATGAGCCTAGGCTCCGGGTGTGCAAGAGCTGTCTGGCCGGCGGCCTATTGCTTAAGCATTGTTAACCAAATGTCAGTGGAAGCCCCTTGTTCCAAAGCTACAAGCGCTTGGGCGATAACCATCTTGTCTCTCTTAGTTTGAGCTCTGAGCCTACAGACCAGCCAGAGAAGCAACATCAATCCGCAGCAAACGGCTGCACCAAACAATCCCATCCCCACCCATTAAGCGATCTATGATGACAATCTCTCCGTCAAGGACAGGAGTTAATCTGGATAATAGTGGCTCTCAACTCCCGGGGAGAGGGTGGAGTTTCAACTTTTGAGGGTCCGAAGGGGCTCTTCGTGTGAGTCTTTCCGGGATCCACAGGGGATTCTCTTCATCCTGTGGAAAAACACATATAGCTCCCCTGGATCTTATGAGAATAGGATCCGGGCCTCTCCAAAGACCAGTTAAGCTATCTTTTACCATTTTCTTTGGCCTTTTAGGTTCTGAGGTGTGACGCTTGGCCGCATTATGGCCCCGAGCGTCAATGTTTATGAGGCTTTCCCCAGGCATTCCAGGCCTCCAAGAAGTGTTGAATAACATGCATGGCCTTTTCCCCTATCAAAGACTGGGAAAGCCATCTGTAATTTTCTCCGCTCCTCTAATGGTAAAAAGGAGTCGGTACCAAATAATGGGGGTGTTGATGGAAGTACACCCGCTGGATTAACAGGTCTCTTAAATTTACCGGGGTGTGACTGGTTATCCCCTATTTTCTCTCCCTCCTTTTTTGTTTCTTTTTCACCTAGCTGAGCTGTTTCCTCTAAAACTTTATCTCTTGAGCTTTCAGAGTCATCAGAGCTATCAAGATTTAAAGCTTTAAACTTATTTATAGAATCATCTAACAAATTACTCACTCCCTTGTCATTAGACATCCCGGGAGGTCCTTTTTCCTTATTTGTTGCTGTTTCTCTTCTTACATATACTCCCTTGTCACTAGACACCCCGGGAGGTCCTTTTTCCTTATATTTTATTGTTGGGCGCGCCCCATCTCTCACTACATTCGGTTTCTGACATGTAATTCTGGACTTCTTTAAGATTGCTACAACAGTGAAAAAGATCAACAATCCCAAGCCAAAGTCCAGAAAAGACATACCTCTCCGAATTTACCACCCTGCAGTTCTGAATCCGCCTTGTAGCCAAGGGGTCTCCGCGGTGCCGGCGATGTTAACAAGTTCCCGGGTTTCGGCACCAGATGTCCCTCGCAATAGTCTCGCCAGCAAGAACCACATAGGACATTCGGATCCTTCTGCAGGAAAGCTTTAATGCGTCTTGAGAGGAGAGCATAAGCTTACCAGAGCGGAGACCCCGAGCCAAGAATCCCGTCCCCTAATAAAGGCTGGCCGCCGCCTGGGACGTGTCACCCTGTGATTGGCTGCAGCTCATCAGGCCATGACGCCACGGAATAGGCAGAGATCAAGGAATGGAAAATTACCGAGCGCCTGCGCAATAATCTTGTTTACATTCAGTGCCTGCAGGCGCCATCATTGTAATGGAGAATGCAGGGACGGCTCCCTACATATATACATATACATATACATATACATATACATATACATATACATATACATATACATGTGTATGTGTGTGTGTATGTATGTATGTATGTATGTATGTATGTATGTATGTATGTATATTGTGTCTGTGTGCGCACACCATGATATTCATGTGGTGGTCAGAGAACAGCTTGTGGGAGTTGATTCTTTCCTATCAGGTAGAATTTGAAGACTGAACTCAGCTTGTGAGGCTTGGCAGAAACGGCCTTTACCCACCAATGATCCTTAATTATCTTGCCAATCCTCTAAAACAATTTTAAAAGAAACTTCTTAACATTTATTTATTTATTGATGTGTATGTATGTACATGTGTTTGGGGATGTCTTGCTGTGGGCTGTGTTTGTGTACAAGGTAGACAACAACCTGCCGGAGTTGGCTCTGTCCTTTCAGTATATGGGTTCCTGGGATTGAACTCAGGTCTTTACTTGGCAGCAATAACCTTTAGTCACTGAACATCCTACCAGCCTTGGTTTTTATTTTGTAAAATCATTTATATTGCACTATATAAGGCATATGACACTGAATTTGCCACCTCCATTTTAAGAATATAGTTTAATCCTATCAACTACAATGACATTGTTGTGAAGCAGATATGTAGAACTTTTTCATCCTGCAAAACTCAAACTGTGTCTATATTAATTACCACTTCATCTTTGCCTTTCTACTTTCTATTTCAATGGCTTTACTTCCATTAGCTGCTTCATAAAAATGTAATTATACAGCCTTTGTCCTAGTGTGTCTAGCTTATTTCACTAAGACATATTGTCTTAAAAGTTCATCGTGGCTGGATGGTGGTGGTGCACACCTTTATCCCAGTACTTGGGAGGCAAAGGCAGTTGGATCTCTGTGAGTTCACGGCCAGCCTGGTCTACAAAGCAAATTCCAGGACAGCCTTGCTATATAGAAAAACACTGTCTTGCTGGGCATTGCTGGCACACGCCTTTAATCCCAGCACTTGTGAGGCAGAGGCAGGCAGATCTCAGTGAGTTCGAGGCCAGCCTGGTCTCCAGAGCGAGTGCCAGGATAGGCTCCAAAGCTACACAGAGAAACCTTGTCTCGAAAAACCAAAAAAAAAAAAAAAAAAAAAAAAAAAAGTTCATGCATGTTGTAGCATGTGATGGTTTCCTTTTTAACTAAGGCTATATAGTATTTCATTACTTATGCACAGCACGTTTTGTGGAGCTTGCCTTGCTTTACTTTGTAGCTAATGCTAATGTGTCAACATTGAGATCTTACTATGGATTAGTTAGTGTGTATGTAAAGTTGGGATTGCCAGATCATAAGGGAATTCTATTTTCATTTGTTTATGGAACTTCCATACTTTTGGATATGATAACAATATTCTGTTTTATACCTCTATCAGCAGTGCATTGCAGTTCAAGGTTTTAAACTATCTTTTATTGACTCACATGGCTACTAAGATGAATTTAGTTCACTTTTTGTCTTCAGAATCTTTCTTACTTAAAAATCCACTTAATTGTCCTCTCAGCAAAGGATGTTAGATTTAATCCATCTCTCCTTCTTGGTGAGTCTGTGTTGTCTTTAATGTTGGGTGGCTCATTTTAAAATGGGAATTACTATTTAGTTACAATTTTTATGGTTTTGTTTCTCAACTCCTTTTGTGTGTTTCTGTGTCTGTGTGTATGTGTATGTATGTATATTTGTGCATATGTGAATCTATATGTGTGCACATGGTTGTTTGTTTGTGCATGTGTTTGTGTGTATGTGTGTGCGTGCAGTTGTATGTGTTTCACTGTGTGCGTGCATATGGAGGCCAGAGGCAACTTTACATGTTGTTTTTAGATGTTATCCACTTTTTTGTTTGAGACAATGTCTCTTACTGACCTGGAAGTCACTAAATAGACTAGACCATCTGCCTAGTAAGCTCCTGGGATGTGCTTGTCTCTGCCTCCAGCAGTGGGATTACAAACACACACACACACACACACACACACACACCACACACACACACACACACACACACACACACACCACGAGCCTGAGTTTTGTTTTTGTTTTGATCTTTGTTTTTTTTCAGTGGGATTACAAACACACACACACACACACACACACACACACACACGAGCCTGAGTTTTGTTTTTGTTTTGATCTTTGTTTTTTTTTTTTGTTTTTTTTTGTTTTTGTTTTTTTTTGATAGATAATGAGTACTGTTTATTATGAGGATGATGTCCAGAATGGGACAGGCTATAGACAAAGGGAAATTTATGTGATATTTCATATGTCTTGAAACTTACTGTAGTTACTAGAATCCTTGCTGCAAAAGTCATGGAGAAGAAAGGGAAGATACTGGATTTGCTATGACAGAGATTTTTTTTTTATATTTTTCTTACTTATTAATTTTTTTCTCTCTTTTTATTATTATTAATTCAAGTTAGGGAACAGGCTTGTTTCACATGTACTTCCCCTCTCCCTCTCCCTCTCCCTCCCCTTACCCCCATTCCTTCTCCCCCACCTCCAACCTACCCCCCACCCCATCCACCCACCACTCCCCAGGCAGGGTAGGGCCCCCAACCGGGGCTCCACCAAGTCCACCAAATCTTCCTGTGCTGGGCCTGGGTCCCTCCCCATGTGTTCAGAGACAGAGTGCATCCCTTCAAGTGGGATGGGCTCTCGAAGTTCCCCACATACACCAGGGCAAAAAGCCAGTCCACCTCCGGAGGCTCCCAGGAGTGCAGGGGCCTCCCTGATAGCATCCATGATCAGGGGGCTGGATTAGTCCCGTACTTGTTTTTGTTTTGATCTTTGTTTTTACCTTGGTTCTGGGGATTGAATTTAGATCCTTATACTTGCAAGGCAAGCACTTTGTCAACTGAACTATCTCCCTCAGCCCCTTTCCTTTTAATATATTAAAAGTCTGAATTGAAATATGATCTAGTTTTATGGCACCTTTTACAATTTCAGGATTTTTACCATTTCTTGAGTTGTCCTTCACCTGGAAGTGTAGATCCACTTAAAGCACATGGTGCTGATGGTTTTTCAGAATATCCCTGCCTGATGTCACTGGCTTACGGATGATATGTGCTACCACTGTGATCAACCCCTTTACTCTAGTTGGAGTGACTCTGATCCTTTGACACTCAGTCACTTGTAGTATTAAGGTGAGCAAAGCATCTGATCTCCTACACAGGCTGAAGTGGTTACATATAAGCTACAGTAAACAAGGTCCAGGGACTTAGAGGAGGGAGACTATAGAGAGAAACATATCTGGACATGAGTTAGCATCCAAGCAAGCAATGGAGAGCTCAGATACACGGGTGAGCCTTGAGGGATGGGCAAGGGGCTCAGGGATGTACTGAAGGACAGCGTGATCATACAACCACTGCTAGCCTAAGGAGCTGGAAGATTAACATGGACTCTGCAAGATAGAAAAGAGCTTGATTTTGAGCCAAAATGTTTCAAATCAAGAACTGTATTAGCTTGTTATTGCTGCTATAAGCTCACTGTGATCTTTGGGAGCTTAAGACAATTGAGGCATGCTCCTCTGCAGTCCCAGGGTTCTGTAGTGAGAATGGGTGTGGCTGCTCTCAGATCAAGGGATGGACAGCAGTGTGCCTGGAGGAGGCTCACAGGGAAGAGCTGGCAGAGCTCCACTCACAGACGTGATCTTTGAGAAATCATAGAATTTCTCATGTCAAATCATGGGATTTCACATATGAATTGGACTCCTTTCTCCTCTTCCCTACTTTTTTTTGTATATGTATATGTGTGTGTGGTATGTACATAGAATTACACGTGCATATGTGTACACATGCATAAGGAGAAGAAAGGAGATTGATTGATGTAGGCTGTCTCCACCTCATATATCGTGGCAGGGTATCTTGCTAAATTCAGAATTTCCATGTCAGCTGGTCTAAGGAGCGAGCTTGCTCTGGGGATTCCCTGGCTTCATGCCCTCCAGCATTTTTTGGAATATCATGAGTCTTTTCCTTTAACCCTGTCCTGTTCAGTAGTTTATTACAGACCTGAATGAAGTCACACAGGCACATGTTTCTGTTAACCCGAGAACATGGAACTTGATCTATGCTGTCTTGAGGTTGAGTTTTCACACTTCTTTACATTGCAGGAAGGGGCTCTACTCTTTTAGCTAAAGTAGATATAAATGAACTACGTCTACTGAACACAATTTGGGGGTCAGTAATACATCTTAAGAATACCCTTTAGAGTATGCTAGTCTAATAAGACTAACCTTCCCTGTCTTTTTCACATGTACTGTCTGTTTATATTGTTGCCAAAGAACAGTGTCCACAACCTCCAGACCAGTTGGTTGTCAGTCTTAAGAATCACCCTTACCACATTGTCACAGATGAAGTTAGAGTCACATTTTTCAGTTCTTAGCCTTTATCTTCTCTGAGTGGCACTAGTCAATTTCAGATGAAAGCTTATTTGTGGATAAGAAAACATTTCATAAGACAGGAAGGAGGATTCCCCAAGGCAGAATGACCTGATTGGAATCTGTTCAGCACAAGATGTCCACCCATCACTTCCCAAAGATGAAGGGAACTATGGGACAGCTGCTGTGAGGGAGAAAAGCCCAGGCCCAGGAAATTGCCCAACTCCAGTCTTGTCAGCTGGAGCCATTGCCAACACCCTCTCACTTAAAAAAGGGGAGGGGGCACGAATATTCATGGCTGATGCTGGGGACAGTGCCATTGAGGCAGTTGGCAGAAGACTAGCATTTCCACAGTCGTAGGCCAGGTAACTTTCTATGTCTATCCAAGAGGATGTCTCACCAGAGACTGATGAAAAAATTCAAATTATTCTGTTCACTTGGCAGTATCTAAATGTCTCATTCACAGTTCACAGGAAGGAGTGCTGTAGAAGTTATCTCCGGTGACACAACAGTGACCGCAAATCAATATAAAGACAGTCATTTTATATGGTTGAGCAGTGACTGTGTGTGTGTGTGTGTGTGTGTGTGTGTGTGTGTGTGTGTGTGTGTGTGTATACAAGTGTGTGTGTGTGCATGCGTGTGTGTTCCTCTTCATAGTGTATATGTAATTCCAGTTACACAAAGACATGCTTTAGACTGCCCTTTGCTCAGTTTCATGAAGGAAGGGTATTTTATAGTATCAGCTACCAACAGATTCTTGAGCTTAGTTCCCAGAATTCCCAGTGCTTTAGAAATTATGTGCTGAGTTTCCTGTGCTCTTGTTTACTGTTTCTGCAGTCCCAGGGATGAACATGGGGCCTGCACATTACATTCTAGATAATCCTTTTGTTGCAGAGCTGTATCTTCAGCCTGAGTTCTCTTTATTCCCTCAAGGCCTAAGAAGTGTATAGTGTGTGCTAGACCCAGAAGCACACCTACTAACATTGGAACTTGAGAGAAGATGAGCATGGCTCCTGTAAAACAATATGACATGTGAATTCACAAAGCATTCCATATTTTTAAATGTCACAATGAACCATTAGTTTGTATAATTAATATGTTCTGATAAAATATCTTTTAGAAAGAAGGTATGGTAGGCTTGAAAGCTGGAGATCATAAATAACTTTCTCTTTCCCAGTACAGCAAATTCCCTTTCTATCAAAACTCTCTTTCATGATGACTTTAGTTTTGTCCTTAGCCCATTGCAGATAAACTCTAATTCATATGGTTTTTAACTATGACTTAATGTGTCAGTCAGTTACTTGACAACCAGCATGCATGTATGTCAATTCTAGGAGCAACATTTTGAGAAAGGTTAAAGTAGGGATCATTGGAGAGGGTTATTTTTTTTTTTTTTTTGGTTTAAAATAGTTGGTGGAGTAAAAATAATTGTATAAACTAAGAGGGCAAAAGCTAAATTGTAATATGTGGACTAAAATAGCTTGTAGTTCACTTGAGTCCAAGTGCTAAATATGTAATTATTTTTTGTTACCTTATATGGATAAGAGTTCTTATAATTTTTGTTGTTGTTGTTTTCAAGACAGGGTTTCTCTGTATTACTTTGGAGCCTGTCCTGGAACTCGCTCTGCAGACCAGGCTGGCCTCAAACTCACAGAAGATCCGCCTGCCTCTGCCTACCAAGTGCTGGGATTAAAAGACATGTGCCACCAACACCTGGCCAGTTCTTATAATTTTTAAAATCCCACATTTTATTTCTTCTGTTGGTTTTTAAAATGCATATATATGTATATACAGATACATACATACACATAAGCCACCAGATGTTAATAAGGTAAAGACTTTGAAATTACCATTTCAACCAGAGACTAACATTTTGCGCTAGCTGATAGATGTTTGTTTATTGCTAGGTAGTTTGCCTTTATAAATTGGAATGAAGAATATAGAGATTGAATTTGATTTATCATTTCACCAACTCCTCCAATTTCTTGGAATCCCATGGCACCTTTTAAAGTCCTGTCCCCAAATGACTTAAGAATCACTTTTGAATCCATGGTTTCCATGAGTGAGTACTACACATCCCTCAGTGGTTAGAAATTGTTTGCACTATGCAGAGCATTTCTGTGGACCATGGGCCAGTCTCCTGTATATGTGCCCCTGTAGTCCTCAGTCTCTTGCTCTTCCCTGTGCATATAGCCTTCCCTGTTTTAGCCATCCACCGTTGCTCTTCTGGATACTTTGCCCTCTTGCTCAGTTGTTCCTTTGTCACTTCACTGTGTAAAGGCATTAGATCTCCACAGTTTGGGAATTTTAAACAAGAAACATCACGATCTGTCCACAATGTGTTTGGAAGAAAATGCCCTGCAGCTGAAAAGATATGAACCAGTCAGGGACAATGGCAGTGTCTAGCCTAGAGGTCATGTAGCTCCCTCCATGTGGTGGCAGGTGCCAGAGGATGTGAGAAGTGACTGTGTTCTGTATGTGTTTCCACTCTGTGAGGTAAGAGGGATAGCTAGATGTCAGGGTGATTGTGGATTTTTTATTGTTGTTCTGAAAGGATAGCAAAATGTCTATTGCAATGAGGAATAAGTTTCAAGGAAAGAAAATAAAATAGGGAATTTTCATGGTATTGGAGAAATAAATTTAAATTAGGAAAATGTCTGGAGTGGAGCTAGGGTATTTGGGAGCCATTAGTGCATAAACATTATTAAGGTTGTGAGCTTGTATGAGGTCTGCTGGCAAGTGTAGCCAAGCCAAGAGGTCTTGGAGTTAAGCCCAGGCATACTCTATTGTTTTGAGGTTGAGGAGATTAGACATAAGGCCAAGTAGAGTAGCAAGGACCTGGAAGCTAAGTGAATTATGTTCTAAGAAATGGGTGATTGGCCCTCCCAGAGTGCAGCTGACAAGACACTGAGGTGAAGACAGAAATGACCATGGGATTTAGCAATGGGGAGGTCATTGGTGACCTTGCCAGAGCTGTTTTGTTGGAGTGATGGGCGAAGAAGGGTTGACTAGAGAGAAAAACAAAAGAGAAAATGTAGACCTCAAGTAGATGTCCCCCTCGGGAGGATGATTTTATACCATAGAACAAAGAACAAGATGAGAGCTTAACAAAGGAGTGAGATAGAAGAAGGCGTCCTTTAAGATGATGCTTGCATGCAGATGACAGTGAGCAGAGAGGGAACTGACTTTATAGGAGAAAGAGAAGAGTGTCAGTGGGAGCTTGGGTTCTTGGCTGAGCACTGTACACAGTACCAGGGGAAGATTTACTGTTTTCTTTCTATTCTCAGTACCCAACAGGCTAGTGGCCTTCGTATAAAACCCCGCTTAACACTGTAGAGTTAGATGTGGCACTAGCCTTACTTCTTCCAAAGTATGATCCCCTCCCTGATAGTTCCAGTATGCCTTGATCCAAAGACCCACTGTTAAATAGGGAATGTTGTCTTTAGAATCTTCTAGGAGCTAAACACCAGAAGTCTCGGGCTGCAATAGAAGGGCAGCTGCTCTAGGATCCCACTACCCCTCCTTCAGCAATCTCCTTGAGGTGTTGGCAGATCATTGTGTGGCCCTTGGGAATGAGCCCAATTTGGGCTGCTTAACTTTGAGCATCAGGCTTGTGCCTCACCTATGGCATTCCTGGTGTGGAGGGTTTCTGTCTCTCTTGCTTACCTCATCTTGGCTTGGGGTACTCCTCATTTTCCCCCCTTCTGTCACAAGGTTGGGCTTGTGATGGTAGAGAAATACCCCATGGTTAGCCAGAGACAGATGCAAGTTAGATGTTGTAAGTGGTAAGGAGAGCGCTGAGCTAAAGTTTGTCTTTCTGTCTCCATTTCTCAAGTTTCAAGTCAGAGTTTTATGAGGGCCAGAAGCCTGAGGCCAGTTGTTAGTATGTTTGTAGAAGGGAGTGGTGACACCTGTGGAACCATCTGTAAAAGGTGTGCTTGGCTTATGTGTGGCTCATCCATTCATCCCTAAAAATTAGTTGTGGGTATTTTCTGTGCCTACAGCTATGATTTGGGAGTTTATGTGGTTGAATTTTTGAAGTGTTGGAAGCAGAAAAGATACTGGAAGCTCTGAGGTAATCACAGCATGAAAGGATGGAGAGATATTCTTTTTTAAATATTTGTACTTTGAGAACTTTGTATGTGTTTTGATCATATTCACCGCTCCTCCCAGATTCACCCCACTTCCCTATCCACCCAGCTTTGTGGTTCTATTTTTGTCCCTCCCACAAATCAAGTCTGGTTTATGCTACCTGTGTGTTTTTGCATGTGTAGCCTTCTACTGGAGGGTGGTAGACTTAGCAGGAGAAAGAAAAGTAAAGAAACTGACTCTAAAATAAATTGAAACTTAGAGAAAATGGACTCTTCCCCCTCCAATAGTTTTTCAGTTGTTTTCATTGCCAATAGCTGCTCGACTAAATGTGGACTGTATCCCTACCTTCTCTCTCCATATTGGGACCTGGTTTGGCTTTGGCTTGCACAGGTCTTGTGCTTGCTATCATAACCACTGCAAAATCATGTGTAGCTGCCCTGTTGTATCCAGAAGACACTGTTTCCTTGTAGTTATCCACCACCTCAGGTTCTTATACTCATTCTACCTCCTTTTCTACAATGATCCATGATCCCTAGGAGGAGAGGATTACGGTATAGATATCCTGTTTAGGGCTGGGCATTCTGAAATCTTTAAGATTTTAGCTCTCTGAACCTTGACCAGTTGTGGTTCTCTTTGTTACTAACATTTTTATAAACACAAGCTTCTCTGATGAGAGGTGAGAGATGAGAGATGCATTAATCTGTGTTTCTAAACCAAGTGGGTGGGCTAGAGTAAGAACCATTCTCTAAAGTAGTTTTAGATCATCTGTGGTTTTTGTCATTGTTTGTTTGGTCAAGCATGTCATATTGGAATTCATTGTGTCAAAATCTCCCACACTATATGCTTGCAGCAAGAGAGAGAGAGTGGAAGACTCAGGGTCCCATCAGTTAAACCAGTAGCTTTGCTGCCTTTATTAGGGTCCTTGGAATCCCTAGGTCACTGAGTAGCCTGCTTAGAAAAAGGGCTTACCTAGCATACATGAAGCTCTGGGTTTGTTCCCAAAACACGCACACACACATGCATGCATATGCTCACGTGTATATACAGAACAATTAATTAATTAGTTATTATTTATAGCTTAAGTGTTTTAAATCTTCAGTTCTATGTAACTTCCTTACATAGATTGTAGAAGAAATTACTGAAAACATTAGTTGATAATAATATTACTGAACTTTCAAGAGATTAAAAACTTATCTGAGTTTACATTGATGTATCGTTTTACATGAGCGGGTTTGATCTTTGTATGGACTTCATACTACTGTAATGGGTGTCAGCATACATGATGGTAAGTTCCAGAATCAGTGAGGTGGTATGAGTGCTTAGTAAAGCACACGAGTCTAAGGAGTAGGTTGGTCTCTTCCTGTGTCAGGGTTTTGAAAAATAATATTCATGCATGCATTCTTTCACAGTTTAAAAAAATTCAGTACCACTTTAAAATTTTATCATGCATTGCTCTAGTCTATATTCTACAATATAGACTACAATGCAGAGTTTTTATGTTGAAACTGTGCTGTTTTAATAGTTTAAGAATTCTTTTTAATCCTCTCCTACTTTTCCCGACCTTATTTTTCTGCCCTGTGTTAGGAAACCCTAATCCCAGTTGTCTGCATATTGAAATAGTTGAGGTTTCCCCGCCTCTTGGTCATAATTGTTACTTCTCAACCTGTTTTATATTTAAATCTTTTTCTTTCCCCACAGACTGGTGAATTTTCAGCTCGATTCCTACTGAAGTTACCTGTAGATTTCAGCAACATTCCTACATATCTTCTCAAGGTAAAATATACAATTATCAGTAACAGAATACAAATCAAACTTTGATCATTTAGCTCAGGATTGTATAACTGGTTTGTTCACATTTTGTTCTGATGATGAGTTCTAATAAGACGCTTACTGCAGGACAGTCCATTGGAATTCTGTTTCCGTTGCTAAAGCACTAGGTGGTTATACATTAGTAGTATAAATACATTACACTCAGGAAAATGATTTTTATTTATCAGTCTTACTGGGACGAAAGACTCATAGAGCTTGTCCAAGGCACTCTGCATATTAAGCATGCTCACTAATGATATTTCCCCTTTTTTATGTCAGCAGTTGAACTTAGCACCTTCAAAGTTGGAGCTGTCCCAGGATTTCATAATCCAGCTAGACCAGTATACATGGGTTCTCCAAAGTGGGAAGAGGCCTCAGGAACAACTGTTTGGGAAGAAGTACATGCTTTGTAGACAAAGGGTAGGCTCCAGAAGACTAGTTTGTAGCTAGTGAAAGAAACCAGATAGATCAAAGAGCAAGTTCAGAGAAGGAAAGGCCAAGACAGAGGCCCAGGTTTGGCTCAGATGAGGATTTGGGTTGTAATTTAAGATTTGGCTGGCTGCCCTCAGCTCTTGTTTCAACCTGTGCTTATTTAATTTCAGTCTAATCTTAGAAAATTTCTGTCTTCTTAATCTGATGTTGTTCAGAGAGCTGATGGTATTTATAAATGTTGAGGGGAGAGCCAGGACCCATCCACAAGTCTCCCCACACGTTATAGAAATCAGTAATATCAGCCAGGACTCTTGAGAATGATAGGAAGTTTGTTTTGGTAGAATATAGACTAGAGCAATAGAAGAGACTGGGGTTGCTGAGTGGTGCTGACCAATGACTTTAATCCTAGCACATAAGAGGCAGAGGCAGGCAGATCTCTGTGAGTTCAATGTCAGCCTAGTCTATATAGTGAGTTCCAGGACAGCCAGGGCTACATAGTGAGTTCCAGGTCAGCCAAAGGCTGTATAGTGAGACTTTGTTATAAACAAACAACTAGTAATCTTTTTGTTGTTACTACTTTTTTCTTTATATCATTTTATTTCATTTTCTCTTTTATTTTTGTGATTATAATATGATTACAATATTCCCCTTTCCCATTTCTTCTTCCAAACCTTCTATATACCCTTTCCCATTCTCCTTCAAATTTATTGTCCTTCTTAAAATAATAGTTATTGTGTGCATATATGTATCAACATATATATTCCTAAACATAACCTATGTAATCCATATAATGGTACTTGTATGTATGTTTTCAGGGCTGACTGTCTGGCACCAGACAATCACCTGATGTCCTCTTTTCTGGAGAAAGCCACCTTTCTTGTTCCCATTTTTCCTTAGTTGCCTACAGTTCTTTGTGTAGTGTTGAGACCTCATGAGATTTTTGTCTTCTAGTAGTATCAGAAGCTATACCCCCAAAAGCCTTTTCTGATTCTTGGACATGATCTCATTGCATAACACTGGCTGGCCTGGCACTCACTATGTATAGATCAGGCTGGCTTTGGACTCAGAGAGATCTATCTGCTTCTGCCTCCTGAGTGCTGAGATTAAATGTGTGTGTTACCACACTTAAGTACTCATTCCTTCTGTGAGGGAAAATTATTTTATTTTCCTCTAAATAAATATGGGATTTTTCTTTGGCTCATCAACTTTTTAGTTTCCAGTGGACTAGTTTTCTCTCTGTATCCAGTTGTGTAGTTCAAATGAGACTGGATGCCAGTGGTTTGTCAGTTTCTCTAGAACCTTTGGTGGGGACTGGACCTAGTAGATCCATGATTACCATGTGTAATTAATTTGGTTCCAGCCATCATTGTGCTCTCTTATTATAGCCGGAAGTCTCCTTAGGAACCTGTGAAGTGTGTACTGCAGTATCCTCCCTCGTTTATTCCAGTTAAAACTTCCCATCAACTCATTTAAAACCAAATCCAACGGTATATATGAGTCCGTTATTCTTGTAATCATACTAATCCACATTTCATTACTGTGTACTTGCTCTGATTTATTGGACTTTGTCCTTCGAAGAGTCTTTGTTCTCCAGGAAGAGTCTTCCTGATTGACATCCCTGTTGTCTGTGCTTGTGTCCTCAAAAGTGCAGCCATAGTCAGGGTTTTCTTCTGTAGCAGTAAGTGCCCATATTTCTATGCTTTCTATTTTGACAAGTCTTACTTATGCTTTCCCTCCAGCTTCCCTACCAGCCAGGTAAGAGAAAGAGGAGCATACTAGCCAAAATGGTGAAGTGTTTTTTGTCTTTTCTCCTTAAATTACTCTGAAGTAATTTGTGTGCTATAGATAAAATTCCTGCATGTTTGTCTACACTAATGTCCCTTTTGGATCTTCAGTTATGTAAGAAAGTAAACAACAAGAACAAAACAGGAAAAACTTGTGCAATCCCAAACCACAGCAAAACAATGAAATGAAAGCACACGTACAGCAAACAAGCAAACAAACAAGGACAGTCTCAGACGTAGTACAGAGTACATGTTGGGGGTTTACGATCTGTTGTAAACAACCATGGGATATTTGGCTATGCTTAAAAAATACTTTATTTTTTTTTTTTACTTTATGTGTAAAAAATATGCATACCACATTTGTGCTTGGTGCCCAGAGAGGGCAAAAGAGGGCATTGGATCCCCTGGAACTTGAGTTACAGATGGGTGTGAACCACTATGTGAATGCTAGTATTCAAATCCAAGTCCTCTTTGAGAGCAGCAAGTGCTCTAAATAGTTGAACCATCTCTATAGTCCCTTGGTGTGCTCTTTGGAGAATATTTGCATTAGGAACTCCTTGACTGTATTTGGATACTCCCCACTGTCTTAGTTAGGGTTTCTATTGCTGTGAAGAGACACCATGACTCATGGCAACTCTTATAAAGGAAAACATTTAATTGGGCCTGATTTAACAGTTTCAGAGGTATAGTCCATTATCATTATGGTGAGAAGCATGGTAGCATATAGGCAGACATGGTACTGGAGAAGGTGTTGAGAGTTCTACATTTTGATACATGGGCAACAGGAAATGAACTGTGTTCCACAGTAGGAATATCTTGAGCATATAAAACTTCTAAGACTGCCTCCACAGTGACACACTTCCTCCAACTGGGTCATACCTACTCCAACAGAGCCACACCTCCTATACTCACTCTGGGCCAAGCATTCAACCACATGAGTATATGGGGGCTGTACCTATTCAAACTACCATACTCATTTAATTCCTAGGCCTATAATTGTCTATGTCAGTAAAACAATAAAGTTAACTCCTTTAACTCCTAGGGTTAGGGTATGCTTTGTCACTATCAAAGCAGTCCATCTCACTCTGCTTAGCAGTTGAACTTGTAAATACTGAGATTATTTGGTGTTTGCCATAACACCCTGCTGATTTGTTTGCTGCAATGAGGTTCATTGCATTATGACAACTCACCTTCTACTCTTAGGTTCTTATGCCACGTGTACTTACTAATGGATTCTTTGATATTAGTATGAGCAACTTAATAAATATTCAATGATATGATTTTACTTTATAAGTGGATAAGGTTTTTTTTTTTCCTATTGGTTTTTTTGAGATAGGGTTTCTCTGTATTGCTTTGGAGATTGTCCTGGAACTCGCTCTGTAGACCAGACTGGCCTGGAACTCACAGAGATCTGCCTGCCTCTGCCTCCCAAGTGCTGGGATTAAAGGTGTGTGCCACCCCACCAGGCATGGATAAGGTTCTTAAAAGGAAGCCTAACTTCAGTTCCCGAATTTTACTTTTGGTTGAGCTAAGTCAAACTCTTAGATAGACAAATTACTTATATAAAAACTCAGTCAGTAGAAAAACAATTTTCCAGTCACTACTCTTTATTTTCCAGGTGATAGAAATTCAGCACAAACTTATGTAAACCAAAGGGAAAATGTAAAATTATTCTGCTTCTGTAGTACATCATACAGTAGTGTATCAACCTTCTGTTTGATAAGCTTCAGATCAGGTAGAATGACCTTTCCAAGTATTTTCCTTTTAGGCTCAGTTCCATACCCCACCCGATATATTTGTAGGGAAAAATTGTGCTTATTAGAACAGCTGGGAGGGTCAGAGTGTTATTATTCTTTATAGCTTGAGCAGGAAAAGAGTATTTTGTAATTATATGAGTTGACCATGCAGAGCCGCAGGTTCTGTGTCTGAGTCCATGAATTTAGCCAAGCAAAGACGGAATATTTGGAAAAAAATTGACCTCCACTAAATGTGAGCAGGTGATTTTTTTGGGGGGGGGAAGGGTTGTAATTCTTTCATAATGTAGCAGTTATTTGCAAAACATTTAGATGCTACTAAATATTTGAAGTCTGTGGAGGATGCACATAGGTTGTATGTAAGCACTGTCATTTCCTGCCAAGAACAGGAGCAGGCACCAGGCACAGATTGGCATCCACGAGGAGTCATGGAGCCGTCCGCAGAGACAGCCAGGAACTTTCTCATAGGAGAGAACTCACCATTAGAAGACACTGCTCTTAAATTTGTTAAAGTGGAAAGTGGGTTCTTCATTTCCACCTTTATTCTTTGTTCTGTGAAATACTAAACCTAACAATATAATACTAAGAACATGTTGTCTTTTTTTTCCTTTTGTTTTCTTAAAAGACATACTCTGTGATTAGAGAAAAAGAAAAGATCATAATTTTTCTACTAATTTTTTCATCTGAATGAGAAATATTCAGAAACTACACATATAATTTGGAGTGAGGGAAAACATTTGTTGACATGATATGTATGAATATTTGAACTGATTTCTTAAATTAATGAGCAAGTTTTATACTGACTATACAGAAGTTAAAGTCCTATTGGTGGGGATCTCTTTAGTAATATTGTATAGGAATACATTGGAAACTGTCAAATGTCACTGGACTGGAGGGTTAAGTAGCAATTATAGCAATTATTTCTTGCTGGTAGTGTGTCTTACTTTTCTACTGCTGCAATGAAACACCAAAACCAAAGCAACTTTGCATGGGGCGGGGGATATTTGACTTACATGTCTGTTGAGGGAAGCCAAGGTCAGAATCAAGCAGGACAGGAACCTGGAGCTGATGCAGAGGCCATGGATGAGTGCTGCTTACTGGCTTGCTCCTCATGGCTAACTCAGACTGCTTTCTTATAGAGTCCAGGACCACCAGCCCAGGGAGGGCCCCACCAACAATGGGCTGGTTTCTCCTCTATAAATCACTAATTAAGAAAATGCCCTATAGGCTTGTCTGCTTATAGCCCAGTCTTCTGGAAGCATTTTTTCAATTGAGACTCCCTGCACTCTGATAACTCTAGCTTGTGTCAAGTTGACATACAACTAGCCAGCTCATAATGCATATGATAAATATAACCTTGCAATAACCATCAGCAGCAACTTTTCCTTGGATAAGAAAATGCCACGTTGTTCATTCAGTCTACATAGTTCTTGAGTGTCCCTCCACAGGATATGGTCAGGCTATAGCCCAGAACAGGCCAGAAACAGAGCCCAAATCAGTTTACTGGGGCTGAATTACATGGACTTCTGGTTCTGCAGTAATGTTACTGGCTTCATTTTCTGTGACACAGTGAGACTATTCATCCTAATGGAATGCTTGCTGAAATTTTGTTCCCCTATAGAATCTGAATGCTGACACTATGAAAATGAATTGCTGGTGAAAAAGCCAAATTGTTCATCTGTCAGGAGACAAGGCAGCCATCTTTCTTCTGAAGCCACCCACTGTGGCTGTCTGATCAGTCAGGGCACACAGTGAGAAGCCAGTTCACTCTGCCAAGTAGAGACAGAAAGCAGGAATGAAGGTGAGCCTATCAAGATATGTTTAGGAGCCCTAGAGGGTCAGAGAGTTACAGAGAATACCCAGACTGTGAACATACAGTGGCTCAAGCAGCTTGCTAATAGGGAAGGCAGCACTGCACAGTCCCTGCTGCTGTGATTGTCTGGTTGACACAGGAGCAGCTTCCTCAGCCTGACGATAGTTAGTAGGTTAAGCACTTGTCATCATCCTACTTTCAGTTAAACCTGGCTCAGCAGATGCTCTCAGGGCCAGGAAGGTACTCAGCAAAGTGGCTATGGCTTGATGTCGTGTAGTAGGACATGGTGAGAACGGTAATGATCCTGAAGCCTGGGCTTCATCTAGTGCAGCAGCTGCTGTTCAGCTCGACTTGTCTTCCCTGTGACAGTAGAGCCTGCGGTGCCAGATACGCAGATGTTTGGAGAAGAAGCCCAGAAGCTTAGGGGGTTAATTTTTTTGAATATGAAAAATGCCTGCCTTTTAAGTGATGGCAAAGATAAGTGTTTTTACTCTTATTTATATATTTCGTGTGTGCGTGTGCGTGTGTGTGTGCGTGTGCGTGTGCGTGTGCGTGTGTGTTTGTGTTCATGTCAAGGCATATGTATGGAGGTCAGAGGACAACTTGTAGAAGTCATTTCTCTACTTCTAACATGTAGGTTCCAGGAATTGAACTCAGGTCATCAGGCTTGTTGGCTGGCAAGCACCTTCAACCACTCTGCCATTTCACTAGTCTGATAAACATTTTTAAAAAAAACCATGGATAGGCCAAAATAAGAGTATCTCTTTATGTTGATTATGATCTGTGGATTGTGATAACCTGGAGGCAATGGAAAGCTATTTTTCCCTTGGCATGATTTATATGTTCAGTTTGTTGTTAAGGGTGACCTTACTGTGATGTAATGGCCCAAAGATGAGGGACTTTGAACTAGGGTTTTAGTCAGTATCTGAATCCCACAGTGTCCCTTGCTGCCATAACCTCTGCAGTGGAACCTCTCAAGTGGGTAGGGTTTGGGTTTTATATGCATCCTCTGCAGAATACCTCAGTCTTGATTTAGACTCAGAATGGCACTAGGATTAGGCACCTCCACACACTAAAAATTCAAGCATTAATCATTGTCCTCAAGTATCTCATAATATAGTTGATCATACACTTAACCAACAGGAATTGAAAATAATCAGATACCAACCGGGATCCTACATATATAGGTGATTTTTAAAAATGCAATGATGGTATGGAAACAGCACAGAGTAAACCCATTAATCTGTATATTAATATTGGTTGGCAATTATAATAAAAATAGGAAAAAGGTAGGGGTTGATATGCATAGGAATGGTTAAGAAAACTTAGGACCAGGGGCTTGAGAAGAGGCAAGGGACACCTCCGTGCAGGCAAGTTTATCCAGTTGATGCATGACTGTGGGAACACACTTAATTTGGGGAGTAGGTAATAATTCAGACTATAAGAGAAATTTCTCAGAAGAGACTAGTGAGGGATAATACCAGGAAGGTGAGTTATGAATATACTGATGTTGAGAGGTGGTTTTCATCCCTTATACTGGGTTAGCTTGGAGCAGCTTTTAGTTTTATTTCTTTGGCCACATTCCCTCTGTGTCTGCTCCCTCTTCAGTTTTGTCACTGGTACCTTCTATTTAAGCTCCTCTGAAAACAGTGCTAGCCTCTTGTTGGATGCTCTTTCTACCATTGCAGTGCAGTTTTCATGGCTCCTTCATGTGAGTTTTAAATCTGAAACCAATAGCTTTCCTTACTGTCCTACTGGGGTTGTGAGTAGTGGTGCCACTTTGTTTGTGTCCTCTTCCCAGGTCAGGAGCCTGTTCTCTTTCAACTTTTACCTGAAGAATTTGCTTAACTAATTTAAGAATAATGAGAAGCCCAGATCGATGCAAGTTGGCAACAAGAGGAAAGGCCCTAACACAGTGGTTCTCAACCTTCCTAATGCTGCAGCCATTTAATAATTTCTCATGTTGTGATGACCCCTAACCATAAAATTATTTTTGTTGCTACTTCATAACTGTAATTTTGCTACTGTTATGAATTGTAATATAAATATCTAATATACAGGATATAGGACACCTGCCCCCTATGGATGGATCACGACTCACAGGTTGAGAAACACTGCCCTAATAGGTCAGGGTGCAGAAGAGGGACAATGAAGCTAAAGCAAGTGGTTTGAAACAGGAAGTTTAGTCTGAAAGAGCAAGCAAACAAAGGTCTGAGCTTGGAAGGTCCAGCCGAGAGAACTGTGTATAGGTAGAAAGACAACGAGGCCCAGAACTATGAGCTAAAGTTTTAAAAGTGTCCGTGAAGAAAGGAAGGGCCAGATGTTATTGAATGAACAGCTGGTGAGTGGAAATAAAAGACACACCTAACTCAGCCAGGAGCCCAGGGATGGAGAGAGCACAGTGGTCAGGGCAGAGACTTGGTATTAGTGAGCATGTGACTGCTTAGGAAATACACACCGTCGGAATTTCAGCAAAGCCAGTTGTGGAAATGAGATGGAGTCAGAGCTGAAGAGCCCAAGTGATGAAGACACTGGGATTTCCTGAAACTATAGCCCTATGCAGAATAAATCTATGCAGAATAATCAGAAGGCTTTTGTTTGGGGACCTAGCCAAACACAGCTTATTTGTCTTTAGCATCCTTAATTGAGAGAATCTTTAGGAACAACACATTGTTTCTGTTGGCAGTTTTGCTTTATCTTTTGTGTTGAAGTTTTGTGACAGTCAGCAGCAGAGACAAACTATTCCATGGTGAAAGCTTTGTTCCCTTTTCATGTCCCTTGAAGTTTTCTCATGTTTCTAAGTTTTCCAGTGCCACAGTTCTTTCCTTGGAGAATTTGACCCCTTAGTGAAGTTTGATGAAGGCTGGAGATCTCCTTCCTATAGATTCCATAGTTTCTGTGCAGAGATCTAAAGGGAAAGCTTTTCTCTAAAGGAATTGTTTAAATTCATTATATATGCAAATATGTTGATCTTACTGATAGCCTGCCTTTGAAAAGTTTACAGATATATTAGTGGAAAACATCTATTTTTTTCATATAATTAGGAAAAATAGGCAACAACATGTTTTGAGACTCCTTGTTTTCCTGCCTTTCCTTAGGATTGGTGGAGGGGTTTGAATTTTGTTCTCTTAGAAGAGAATGAGGCTGCTTAATGACCCTGGGATTTGGGAGGAGCGATGTGAATTCTTGCATTGTCCTTTACAACTAAGAATTGCTTGAAAGTCCATTTAGCTTTACCAGATTTCCAGGAAGAAAATGGGTGATTTCTTCCAAATAGTCCCTTTATTTAAATTCCAGAAGCTCGTTGGGGTGATGCTATTGATTATAATTACTTCTCAGTATCAAATTGCAAACCCCCCAAACCCTCTCATCCTCCTTAGTGTCTGTAAACTCAAAGGCGGACCTCACAGTTTTTCCTGTGTATCATCCAGTTAAATGATGCCTCCGAGTCTGAGACCTTTTACTCTTTTCTTTCTTTCTTCCTTCCTTTCTTTCTTTCTTTCTTTCTTTCTTTCTTTCTTTCTTTCTTTCTTTTTTTTTTTGATCCAATAAAGTCACACATAGTATGTAGCCTTTGGAGAGACTGTTTTAACTCATTCTTGTGCAATCTGGCTTTAAAGGAAAGCGGTTTTCTGGCCCTTGAAAGGGAATAATGAATTCCCAGGGAGCCCCGGTATTCTTATCTTGGGGGAAATAGTTTCTGTCTAACCAAAAAGGAGGGTGCATACTTTTTTAAAAGCAGGAATATGTACCCAGAAGAAAGTGCCACAAGAGCAGTGTGCTGTGTATTCCAGTAACAAGCCTGATTTATCCTTGCTAACTTTGAGCCAAAATTTGCATTTGGGACTCAATCATGCAGGAACAGTGAGATGGGCTGAACATTTACTCTGCTGGGAAATGTCAGCTGTTTTTTCATTAAGTATGGGACTTGTAAGTTTTAGTTTGCTGTCCTTATCACACCTCTCTTCTCTAGAGAGAAAAGTGAGGCTTGGAGAACAATCCCCTCTAGTTAAGGGCCAGCCATCTCTAAAGGGCACGATAGTGAAATTTTAGGAAAAACTATGGCTTATGTACCATATGGTTTCTGTCACAACTACTTGCTGTCATGATATGAAAGCAGTTACATGCAATATGTAAATGAGTGAGTATGGCTGGGGTCCAATAAAACTTTATTTTCAAAAGCAGGCCTTGGGTTGGATTTTGCCCATGGGCAGTAGTTCGCTCATCTTCTAGATAATGGAAGGGGGTATTTCTTTACAAAGGTATGTGGTATGTCATGGATAGATAAATAAATGGATCTGATTTGATGAGTGTGAGTGGTTGGGGCACTAGTCTATCTAAAAGAGACCCCTGAGAGCTATCTAGACCTATCTATGCTTAAGCCAGATCTGCTGTGGCCTTGATTTTTGGTTACTAGCTTCTGGGAGGTGGTTTCCTTCCTTCCTTCCTTCCTTCCTTCCTTCCTTCCTTCCTTCCTTCCTTCCTTCCTTCCTTCCTTCCTTCCTTCCTTCCTTTCTCCCTCCCTCCCTCCCTCCCTCCCTCCCTCCCTCCCCCCCTCCCCCCCTCTCCCTCCCTCCCACCTTCCCTCCCTCCCTCCCCCTCTCTCTTTCTTTTAAAGACAGGGTTTCTCTGTATAGCCCTCACTCTGTAGACCAGGCTTGCCTTGAACTCATAGAGATCAGTCTGCCTCTGGCTCCCCAGTACTGGGATTAAGGGCATGTGCCACCACCACCCGGTTGGCTCAGGCTTCTTATTGACTAACTCTCTCTTAATTATTATTCAATTTTTATTAATCTAAGTATTTCCATGTGGTCTTATCTTACCGGAGAATGTCTGGACCTTTTACTCCTTTCTAGGCTACATGGCATCTTCTTGGTGGCTTCTCTCTGCCTTCCTCTCCTCAGAATTCTCCTGGTCTGGTAGCCCCGCCTATACTTCCTATCTGGCTACTAGCCAATCAGTGTTTTATTCATCAACCAATAAGAGAAACATATATACAGAAGGACATCCCTCATCATAATATAATCCAGAAAAATGTGTCATGGGGTATACCCAGAAGTTTCTCTCCTAAATGCTTCTAGTTCCTGTCAAATGGGCAGCCAATATTAACCACCTGTCTTAGGGTTTCTACTGCCTTGATAAAACACCTTGACCAAAAGCAATACAGGGAGAAAAGGATTTATTTCATCTTACAATTGTATTAATTCAGAAAAGGAACTTCCTGAATTAATTCAAGGCATGAGCTGATGCAGAAGCCATGGGAGAGCACTGCTTACTGACTTAACTTTTCATGGCTTGTTCAGCTTGCTTTATTATAGCACCCAGAACCATCAGCCCAGGGATGGCACCACACATACTGAGTTGTACCCTTTCACATCAATCATCAACCAAGAAAACGCCCCACTAGGGTTACCCAGTCTGGAAGGACATTTTCTCAGTTAAGGTTCCCTTTTCCCAAATGACTCCAGCTTGTGCCAAGTTGACATAAAACTAGGCAGCACACCACCATCCTCAGGTATTTTGTTATAGTGATCAAACTTCTGAGCTTGGAGGAAGTACAGAATAGAAATGGTGTAGATATTATTTAGTTATCTAGTAGGTGTTTAAGTGTACTAAATTATTACTTATTCAAAGTATCACTAAAAATACTTCATTTAAATTAAGATAAAATTATGTTACTTCATTTTTCCCTCTTAATTTTGTTCCACCCAGGGTACGGAACTCAGTAATTCACTCCAAATATCTAGATGTGACATACTGTAATTCTGACAACAGTGCATTTTCGTGTGAAAACTGAAGAACAGTCACAAGCTGTGAATTTTCTCATTTTGGTTTTCTTTGATTGTTTTGCAGTTTTAATTTTTCTTTAATAGTTGGCCTTGGTTTTGTTTTTAAGATTACAATCATAGGATGTACCATATCTCAAATGATTATTGGTTAAGCTGTCTTCAGTCCTGTCTCATAGAGAATGCTAATCCTGCAAGTACACTTTGTTCTGTTATAGAGTGTGTTTTAGTAACACAAATTAATCCATACATAATTGGTAAACAGTGGAAGCATGCCAGCATAATGCAAACATTGCTATGGTTTATAGATGATTTTTTGGTACATTAGTATTTTGACCACTAATTAATAACAACTGAATGTGGACTATCCCAATGTGAAAGCCATGTGAGCAATATATTGAAGCATTGTACTTTGCACACAGAGTCCCTTCAACTCCATATCCTTCTGCTTGGCACATATTCTCTATTTAAATGCTTATTGTTTGCTTTTTTCCCATCTCTGTGGAAATGGAACAACCACACGATAGTGAGCCAGAGCTTTTCTTTAGGGCATCTTTGTGTTTTGTCTAAATCTGTTTCTCCCCAGGATTTCTGATGACTGTTTCCTTCTACATTCCCCAAGAACTCTGCAGTTTTAGTTTTCCTTCATAGTCTAGCAGTTACCTTTATACTGAAATATATACCGTTGTGGAGAGAAACTAAAGAAGAGCTAAACAGCTGTTAGTAGTTCAGAAGACTCAATATTGTAAGATGTCAAGTCTCCCTAAATTTTTATATAGATCTAACTCAATCCTAGCAAGTCAGAATTTTAGCAGGCAATTTTTTTTTTGTAGAAATTGACAACCAGATTCTGAAGTTTATTTCTAAATACCAATGACCCAGAATAGCTTACACAGCTTTGAAAAAGAAAAGCAACATTAGAAGACTCACACCCTGATCTAAGGCTTGTTATGATACATATGAAATGAAAGTGGAAGGAAAACTGCTCAGGGAAAAGGGAACCAGCACAGGGAAGGCACAAGGGAGGAGGACAGATAAGAACAAAGCATAATGACTGTTTATGAAAATGCTGTAATGAAATCTGTTATTTGGTGTGCTAACTTTAAAATTAATAAAAATAATGAATAAAAATTAATAAAAATAATGTTAAAGTATTGGTAAACAAACAACCTGGGCTATGGTATTCTGTTATAGCAATAAAAACAGAGTAAGGAAATACAATATTCCTTTGGACCAAGTCATTGAAATCCTAATAGTAAACTATGCAAAAGCAATGACACTGTCATCTGTTGATCTGTTGCTACAGATTAAGACTCTCTCTCTCTCTCTCTCTCTCTCTCTCTCTCTCTCTCTCTCTCTCTCTCTCCATGTATGTATGTATGTATGTATGTATGTATGTATGTATGTATGTATGCTGTATATTGACCTTGAGGTCATGTAACACCTACTTGTAGTTTATGTGTGTGCACACCTTTTCTTGTGTCGAGTTTAAATTCTGGTCAGCTTTTCAGTTTTCTTTTTAACATCATAGCACATAGATTTGGTGAGTAGTTTTTTTTTTTGTTTTTTTTTTGTTTTTTTTTTTTTTTTGCATCGTCTACTCCAAGTTATTGATTTTATGTTTCAATAGAGGCTTGCAACAGACATTAGGTGGCATCTGTCTGTGGCTTTACTTTTACTTTTATGTTGTTAACTTTTTGATGCCCTTCTGGCAATTGCCAGAACTCACTGCATTTTCCCATTTTATCTATAATGATATCTTCATATACTTCTGAAATGCCTAGCTAGCATGATAATACCTTGACTACAATATTTCCCATATTTAATTACTTAGTAAGGGTTCATCTACCATTAAAAAAAGACTTAGTACCACAGTGTAGTAATCCAGTTGACCAATATAAAGAAATGGAACAAAATAAAATATTCATAATAGACCTACATGAACCAATGATTTTTTTTATTCTTTTATTAGTTCAAATTAGGAACAAGCTTGTTTCACATGTCAATCCCTTCTCCCTCTCCCTCTCCCTTTCCCTCCCTTCTCCCCCAACATCCCACCTGCCCCTAGCCATCCCCCCTCCACTCTCCAGGCAGGGTAAGGCCCTCAAAAGGGGCTCCCCAAAGTCTACCATATCATCCTGGGCCAGGCCTAGGCCCTTCCCCATGTGTCCAGGCCAAGAGACCATCCCTTCACATAGGATGGGCTCTCAAAATCCCTTCTATTTTGTTTTAAGACCTTACATATTTAATACAGTGTGTTACCCATGTACAAATGGAAAAAAAATTAAGTTCAACATTTCTAGACCAATATGGCTGTTAATTTTTGTACAATGCCAACATAACATGGTAAACTGGGATACTTTTTTCCCAAGTATGAACCAATGATTTTTGATGAAAGTAAAAAATTAGTTCAGAACTGAAAAAATAATCTTTTGAATAAAATGATGCTGGAACAATCAAATATCTATCCAAGGAATAATGATAATGAACTTGAATCAAAAACTTTAAATTTTCTAGGCCAGCAGTTCTCAACCTTCCTACTGTTGTGACCCTTTATTACAGTTTCTCATGTTGTGGTGACCACCAACCACAACATTACTTCATTGCTACTTCATAACTGTAATTTTGCTACTATTGAGAATCATATTGTAACTATCTGATATGCAGGATATCTGATATGTGACCCCTATTGGGTTTGCAGCCCACAGGTTGAGAACCAGTGTTCTAGAAGAAAATGCAATAAAACCCCATAAGGCTTATGTTTTTTTTTTAAGTCAGTTTAAATTTTGAATATAATGTATATCAAAAAGTTATAGTAGTCAGGTATGGTGGCACATACCAGCACTTGGGAGGCTGAGGCAGGCAGATTTCCAGGGCAGCCTGGGCTATGTAGTGAGTTCTAGGTCAGTCAGGGCCACTTAGTGAGACTCTGTCTAAAAACAAACAACCAATCAATCAAACAAACAAATAAAAAACATAAGAAAACACAAAAATAAAGTATATAGTAACACAGATAACAGGTAAACAAGAATTCTTTGAGGTTTTCAATTCATGTGAAGGCCAGTTCTGACCAGTTTGAGAACCACTGTTGTAGACTTTTACCTGTATATTTTAGTGGATTCAGTGCAAAATTAATTTCCAGAGTCATTATGTGCTTAATGATGATAGTACTTAGGCCAGAAGGTTTCAGTGTTGCCACCTTGTACCAATGTAGAGTTAAGCTTGTGTCTACATGAATTGATCTTTGAAATCAGTCCTACTCATGAACAGCAGTCTGTAGGGCGTAGCAAAGCATCGTTGGATTAGGCACTTTTGATTGAATGCTCAAGTGTAGAAATTTGAAGTGCTTGTTTCTTGGGTATCTAGTGCCTGTCATTTTGAGTCATGACTTACAGAAATCTATTTATTCAAGGGGTGTCTGGTTTAATGTCACTGCTAGAATTTACAGGGACTTTGGTCAGAATCTTGCTACTGTTAGATGGAGCCATGCTGCACATCCCTGTGGCACGGTGATGTTTGTATCAATCTGCCTTGCATCTCTCTTCCTCTTTTGATGGTGTCTCATGGCCAGGGTTGGAGATGTAGATCATTGGAAGAGTATTCACCTCCCATGTATGAGGCCCTGGGATGAGCTCAGCCCTGGAAAATAGACAGACAGATGGATAGGCAGGCAGGCAGACATTGCTGCTGGTATTTTATGGCCATGCATTCTCTCTCTCTCTCTCTCCCATTCCTACGGTTCTAGTAGAACTGATCAGTTCAGTTGCCTTAACACCTAGCAGAGGCTAGGTGACCTCAGCGTGACCAGTCAGAAGTCTTTCTAGTACATTTAGAAATTAAAAGTAGGAAGGGAAAAATCTTTTTCTTCACCAAGATGTTTTTATGCTAGAGAAATTTGATTTAGGACTATACACAGCTATGTTCCTTGTGTAGGAACAACATCTTGACACAACATATAGTAGAATAAAATAGCAAGGTACTTAATGTGTTTTAACAGTTTTTAGTGGCCACATTAAAAAAGTTGCAAGGAAGCAACTGAACTAATTTTACTGTTTTGTTTAATGTATTATATATTTTCAAAACATTAAAGCATATACTAAAGCCGGGCATTGGTGGCGCACGCCTGTAATCCCAGCACTCGGGAGGCAGAGGCAGGCAGATCTCTGTGAGTTCGAGGCCAGCCTGGGTGCCAGGATAGGCTCCAAAGCTACACAGAGAAACACTGTCTTGAAAAACCAAATATATATGTATATGTATATGTATATGTATATGTATATGTATATGTATATGTATATGTATATGTACATATACATGTATATATGTATATGTATATGTACATATACATACATATATATATGTATATTGAAAATAATGTGCGTATGTAGTTTTTATAGTCAGTTTTTGAATTGTTTTGCCATCACTCTCAGTGTGGTCACATTGCAAGTGCTCAGTAGACACACTGGTTTAGTGGCTTCCCTATGGGCCAACATAGTGCTCTGAGGGGGAATGAAGGCAACCTCATGGATGAGAAGCAAAGGTAAGATATTGATATTGAAGGAAAAGTAGTGCTGTCAGTAGTGAGGCGTTAGGTTTTAGTATGTAACATTTGAGGAACCAAGCTTTATTTTGGAGGCTTTGAGATCATTTCATAGTTTTCTATTAAGTGACAATTTTCTTTTATGTGATGATTATTTGGGTTCCTGTCAGTTTTAATCAGAAAAGTCTTGGCTCATATAGTAAAGCAGTGGCAGCCTATGTTTTAGGGTAAGTAAGCTGAGTTTGTGTTAACCAGGATGGTTATTCAAGATTATCCTGTCTGTGTGTCATAAGCATTATTGGACATGGATTCCAACCCAGAGTTGGTCTTATTCAGTCCATGCTCTCTACCACAGGTGTTTGCCTTGGAAGCGCCTTGTAGAACAGGGGTGGCATCTTGGCATGAAGGAATGGAAATTAGTTCCTAGCATTGTTACATATTCATTGCCTAACAGTTCTTTCAGCTTCAGATACAATGGAATGATGAAAACACTTACTGCAGGACAGGAATGTCATGGTCAGGATCCAATTGTAATGTCATAAGCATATTTCACCCCCTGCTTATTCTAAGTGACTTTAGTAAGTCACTTGACAGCGAGTGGAACCCAGGCCAGTGCTCTGTATCTGTGTATTTGTTGTCTTGTAGACAAGGTGGAATATCCCAGAGCTGTTTTACTTGAAGTGTATTATAACCTGCCCAAGAAACTTTATGAGCAGCTCTTGACAATTTTATCATGAAAGAGCAGGACTCACAAGCCTCATTAAGGCTACGCAAGGTCTGCTTTTCAAGCTGAATGGCATTAGGCAAGGGCTTATAATAATTGTAGAATGATTCAGTCTTCTTGTTACCATGCCTGATGTTGCAAACCTGGATGTCAGCACGAGGTTACTGTTTACTGTTTTCAGAATTATCCTTTTGAGTGACTCCAGTGCTCGAACATTGAGCTGACAATTGATCCATCGAACAACCCATAAGCCTGCAAGTTATCATGCATGAGGCTGACATTTTATTAGGGCACTCAGGCAATCTATAATTGCAGTTAAATAGTACTTGATGACACAGAGCTGAAAGTTCAACTTCATTTATTTACTTCGTTAGCACCCTAGGAAAAGTTTCATTATTAGACAATAACATAGCACATTAAGACAGTTTACTTTCACTACATGGTGTGATATCAAGTCATGCAAAATGAAATCTACAAAGCATAAATCCTGATTTGTTTGTAAGAATTCCTCACACAACCACACTTTCTCACTTGGAAATTATATCCCATGTGTTAATTAGTTTTTTTAAAAAGATACTAGATTTACACTGAGCATTCCATTCATGATGGTCCTACTGTTCTGACTTTCTCCCATAGGTGTTAGTAGCTGGCAGCCATAGCAACTCTACTCCTAAGATTCTGGTCATAAGAGCTCTTCCCACTGCTCTTTCAGCTTGACTCCCCCTTTATTTTCTTATATCTAACTAGTTTGGTTCTCTCCTTTCTTAAGTAATGGATGGGAAACTACCATGGCTGTGGGAGCTAAATGAAGTCCTTGACTTTGGTGGATCTTTCCAAGGCTATTGTCTTTTACTAATTCACTAGGCTGTTTTAAAATAATTTTTCTATATTTCCGTTTTATTTTGCAATAAAATGATAAGATTTTTTCTTTTAAATTTTGAGACAAGGCCTTACTCTGTAATCCTGGCTGACCTAGAAGTCACTATGTAGACTGGATTGGCCTTGAACTTAGAGATCCTACTGTGCCTCTGCCTCCTGAGTGCTGACAAAGGTGTGTGCTATGGTTTTTTTTTTTTTAAACAATGCAATACTGAATTATAGGTTTTAAGATATATATATATATATATATATATATATATATATATATATATATATATATATTCCTCTCCATTTGCTCTGCCTGAGAAGTCTAGTGCTATGAAATCTGTATTATTGAAAGAAGATATGCTTCAGAGGTATCCTTGGGAAGGAGTACACCCATCTATTTAAAAACTAGACTGTGATGAGTTGGGGATTTTACATGAAGCACACACACACA
Source organism: Cricetulus griseus (assembly GCF_003668045.3). Taxonomy (NCBI): domain Eukaryota; kingdom Metazoa; phylum Chordata; class Mammalia; order Rodentia; family Cricetidae; genus Cricetulus; species Cricetulus griseus. Next base: position 12,615,346 of record NC_048600.1, on the reverse strand, counting down.
GAGTTAAATGCAATGGATGAGGTCTGGGTTTTACAGCTCATCAGTCATATCAGCAATTCAATAAATTAAATTTATTCTTTAGTGTATTGTTTAGGAGTGTTACTGCAAAGACATGTATCTTAAGCTTTTAATACTCTTCTTGGTAAACATTTACCAACAAGTAGTATATTAGTTATTTCTTGGTACACATTGCTTCCTGGCTTAAAACATATGCATTTATCACAACCCAGTTGTTCTGGGGTTAGTGGCCAGGTTCCATGTGGTTCTGTCACATGGTTGCAGTCAGTTATAGTGACAGGCACTCTAGTCATGTGAAGCTTTTTAGGATGAGAAGGACCTATTTTCAGGATGGCTGATGTCAGGAAGGTTTATGGTTGTTGACAGGAAACCCAGCCACATGAAATTCTCCATTAGCTGCTTCATTGTTTTTAAAAACATGGCACCCGATTTTCTTCAGAGCAGGCAGGGAGAGGAGAGGAGGGAAGGAGAGGGGAGGGGCCAGGGAGGGAACAGTAGAAGAGAGAAGAGAGGAAGCCCCAGCATGGCCTTTAATGTCTGAAATCATACACTGCTACCTGCTTCTGTTCTCTTCATAAAAAGTTCAGGCCAGCCCACACTTAAGGGGATGGGAATAGTCCCCATCTTATTCAGGCCAAAGTGTCAAAGAGTTCATTGATATATTTTGAAACTATGTAAGTATGAAGTAGTGAGTGAGTAACAGACATTGTGATCTAGAAGTCCGAGAACCATAGAGAAACAAGATCTCTGACAGTCCAAGTCTCTATGTAAAATGGAGTATCAGTTTTATGTAACTTAAGCCCATTTTTCTCTAGATGAATCATCTCTTAATTATTTTGAATTCCTACTGCTGTGAAAATATATAAATGTATCACATTTCTTAAGGAATCATTAAATCATCAGATTCAGAGCCCTTAGAAGCAGAAAGTTGACTGAATATATTTAGAAACCTTTTGTTTAAAAAGATAAATGTATACCTGCATGTACTTATGTATGTATATAAACATACATATATACATTTATATGGCTTAATGAAAATATAGATGAGTTCTTGTATTGTTTGAATGGACCCTATTTTTCTACAGTTTCTGTTTTTTTTTTAAAGAAAAATTATGGTCTGAAATTATAGTAATTAAAATCTTAAATGTAAGGGAAACATAAAAATATTCTAGAACTCATTTTTTACCCAGTACATATATTTTGCTTAGTGGGATGAGACTAGCCTAATAAAGACTAGAAACAGACTTCTGATTATGTAATACCCTGCAATTATTTTTATGACTATTGCATTCCAATCTTCTTATGCAATATTTACAATGTGTATGTGTAGCAAGGGCACAGAATGCAAGTTCTAACAATCTCAGCCATAAATCAGTACCAAGTCACGCAATGTAACATTTGTGAACTACTTTGCTTGGTGCAAACAACCTTTGTTAAGAATACAGAAAAGTCTGAGTTCACAACATTGGGATAGATACTAGGTTTTAAATTCTAAAAGCTAATTACTTCCACCCAATAATGAAAGATTCTGCTAAGACAGTTTGATATTGGTCTAGTTGTGAATATTGTGAAAAACTTTTAGATTTTGAAAAAAATGTTTTAAGCATTGTATGAGTGTGATGTGAATTTCAACAGATTATAGCTACAAAAGATATATGATTCAGCCTGAAAACATAACCTATGGAGAATCATCAACTCTGCAGAATGAGCTCTGCCAGATGACAGATCGAAGGAAAACCTGCCAGTGAAAGAGAGAATGCTAGAAGGAAAAGAGTCCCGTTGACTTGCAACATATGGCCCCCACACTGACGTAGCTTATAGTTTTTAGTGAATAGCAACTCAAAATAGCTAGGTTGATAAAAATCTAAAAAAAAATGAGTTCATGAATTTAAGATATTCTGCTCTAATTTTTTCACTTTTAGCTGAGATGGTGCTCTAATGGAGAATAAATGTCTGTGTGTCTGCTTTCTGACAATCTCCACTCCTAGATGTTGGGGTGTTATTGAACCTAAGGCTTTTTTTAAAATTACATTTTCACTTTCAGGATAACAGAGGTGCCTTACAAACTGAAGATAGCGACAATGATCCATGTAAATATATGAACTTCTGATATGTTTGTAGGTGACTTTGGAATGTCATGGGTCAAAAAATTATCACTCAGTGAGTCACCATTTCAACTAAGCTATGCCTCCTTGTGTGTCTTAGTTCCCTCAGCTGAAACAAACAAAAACAAAACAGAAACTACAGGCTCTAGCCTTGTGGTGGTGGCACACACCTTTAATCCCAGTGCTTAGGAGGCAGAGGCAGGACGATCTCTGTGAGTTCGAGTCCTGCCTGATCTGCAGAGTGAGCTTCAGGACAACAGGGCTACACAGAGAAGCCCAGTATCGAAACAACAACAACAAAAACCAAATAAAGAACTGCGGTTCTAACTACCAATTTTTTTAAAAGATGTCTCAGAAGATAAGCTGACTTAAGGGCGTGTAAGTAGTTAACTCAGTATCATAGGCGCCCTTGATAGGAATTTTCCTGTTACTATGATTTGCATAAAATTAATTAAGATAAATATTTACTAATTACACTTATAAATTACTGTGAGTTACATAGCAAATCCAAGCCTAGCTGTTACAGGAACTAAACTTGGGCCTACTCTTCAACACAGCACCAAGTAGTTTCATTAATTAAATCTACCCATTATTTATTTTTTCCACTCTAGTTTTCCTTGCTTACTATCAGAGCAAAATATTGTCTCATAGGTAAAGCTTTGTGACTTCATTTCCAAGTTACACTTAAGAGTTATGAACTATTGGACACTGCTGAGGCCCAGTAACAGTCTGCCCCCATCCTCAAGCTCAGGTGGGCCAGGGGCTGTTTCCGGTTTGGGTTCATCAACCCTGCTTGGAGGCATCTGATGCCAGGGGTCTGCTCACCAGATCTGAACTCGGTGGCGGGATCTAACACACCCAGACACTGCCAAAGCCCTGGTAACAGTGCCACCTCCATTCACGATAAGAGGACAGACATCAGAGTATTGGAACCATTTGCATCTATCAGAAGGGAACCTTGGTCCCATACCCACCAGGAGAGGAAGAGACTCCTGCTACACCCACCAGAAGAAATGATGGGAAGAGGTCAATGTAAAAGCATATTCAACAACAGAAAACCCAATATGAGACCACTGGAGACTAGGAACCATACACCAGCAAGACCTGAGCATCACGATGCAGATGAAGCAGAAGAGAATGACCTTAAAAACATCTTCATGAAAATGATAGAGGACCTCAAAGAGGACATGAGAAAATCCCTTTAAGAAATGGAAGAAAAAACAAACCAAAAAATACAAGATATCAACAGATCTTTCAAGGAAACAGTTCAAGACCTAAAAACTGAAATAGAAACAATAAAGAAAGCACAATCTGAGGGAATGCTGGAAATAGAAAAGCTGGGTATATGACCAGGAACTACAGATGCAAGCATAACCAATAGAATACAAGAAATGGAAGAGAGAATATCAGGAGTTGGAGAATACACTAGGAGAAATAGACTCATCAACCAAAGAAAATCTTAAGTCCAACAAATCCCTAACATAAAATATCCAGGAAATATGGGATACCGTGAGAAGACCAAAACTAAGAATAATAGGTATAGAAGAAGGTGAAGAAATCCAACTCTCAAAGGCACAGAAAACATATTCAACAAAATCATAGAAGAAAACTTTCCCAACCTAAAGAAAGACATGCCAATGAAAATACAATAACTCCACAGAACATCAAATAGACTCAACCAAAAAAAAAAAAAGTCTCCTCACCACATAATAATAAAAACACCAAACATACAGAATAAAGAGAAAATATTAAGAGCAGCAAAGGAAAAAGGACAAGTAACATATAAAGGCAAATCTATCAGAATTACACCTGACTTTTCCATGGAAACTCTGAAAGCCAGAAGGTCCTGGATAGATATTCTACCTACACTGAGAGACCACGGATGCCAGCCCAGACTACTATACCCAGCAAAGCTCTCAATCAATATAGATGGAGAAAACAAGATATTCCACGACAAAACCAGATTCAAACAATACATATCCACCAATCCAGCCCTACAGAAAGTTCTGGAAGGAAAACTGCAACCCAAGGAAGTTAACTACAACCAGAAAAATATAGGCAATAGATAATCTCACTTTACCAACAGCCAAAAGGAAAAAGGGATAGAATCCCTCACACAGTTTCACCACCATTACCAAATCAAAAACAAATTAATCAATGATCATTAATATCCCTCAACATTAATCATCTTAACTTGCCTATAAAAAGACACAGATTAGCAGAATGGATAAGAAAACAGAATCCATCCTTCTGCTGCATACAAGAAACATACTTCAACTTCAAAGACAGATGGTACCTAAGAATTAAAGGTTGGGAAAAGATTTTCCAATCAAATGAACCCAAGAAACAAGCGGGGGTAGCAATCCTAATATCCAAAAAATTGGACTTTAAACTAAAATCAATCAAAAGAGATGAAGGAGGTCACTTCCTACTCATCACAGGAGAAATCCATCAGGATGAAGTCTCAATTCTCAACATTTATGCCCCAAGTACAAAGGCATCCACGTTTGTAAAAGAAACATTACTAAAACTCAAATCACACATAAAACCGCACACACTTATAGTGGGAGACTTCAACACCCCACTCTTACCATTGGACAGGAACACCAGACAGAAACTTAACAAAGAAACAAAGGAACTAATAGAAGTTATGGCGCAATTGGGCTTAACAGATATCTATAGAACATTCCACCCAAATACAAAACAATTTACCTTCTTCTCAGCACTTTGGAACCTTCTCTAAAATTGACCACATACTTGGCAACATAGCAAACCTCAACAGGTACAAAAAAATTGAAGTAGCCTCCTGTATCTTATCAGACCACCATGCTTTAAAGCTAGAATTCAACAACAATACGAATTACAGAAAACCTACAAACTCATGGAAATTAAGTAACAACCAACTGCACAATTCCTGGGTTAAGGAAGAAATAAAAAAAGAAATTAAGATTTGCTAGAATTCAATGAGAATGCGGACACAACGTACCCAAGCCTATGGGACACTTTGAAAGTAGTGCTAAGAGGAAAGTTCATAGCGCTAAGTGCCCACATGAAGAAACAGTAGAATAATCACACTACAGAATTAACAGCACAACTGAAAGCTTTAGAAAACAAAGAAGCCAATACACCCTCGAGGAGCAGATGCCAGGAAATAATCAAATTGAGGGCTGAAATCAATAAAATGGAAACTAGGAGAACAAAGAATCAATATAACGTAGAGTTGGCTCTTCGAGAAAATCACCAAGATAGACAAACCTTTATCCAAACTTACCAAACAGCAGAGAGTGAACATGAAAATTAATAAAATCAGGAATGAAGAGGGGGACATAACAACAGACACAGAGGAAATCCAGAGAATCATCAGGTCATACTTTGAAAACCTATATTCCTTAAAATTCAAAAATCTAAAGGAAATGGACAATTTTCTGGACAGATTTCACTTACCAAAATTAAAACAAGAACAGATAAGCAACTTAAATAGACCTATAACCCCTAATGAAGGGGTTCGTTAAAAGGACTTCATCAGAAGTCTCACAACCAAAAAAAGCCCAGGGCCAGATGGCTTCAGTGCAGAATTCTACCAGAAATTCAAGGAACAGCTAATACCAATTCTCCTCAAAGTATTCCACACAATAGACACAGAAGAGTCATTGCCAAACTCTTTTTATGAGGCTTCAATAACCTTGATACCCAAGCCACACAAAGACACAACTAAGAAAGAGAACTACAGATCAATATCCCTCATGAACATTGATGCAATAATTCTCAATAAAATACTGGCAAATCGAATCCAAGAACACATCAGAGAAATCATCCACCACAATCAAGTAGGCTTCATGCCAGGGATGCAAGGATAGTTCAGCATACGAAAATCCATCAATGTAATCTACCATATAAACAGGCTGAGTTAAAACACACACACACACACACACACACACACACACACACACACACACACACACACACACACACACATGATCGTCTCACTGTATGCTGAAAAAGCCTTTGAGAAAATCCAACACCCCTTCATGATAAAGGTCTTGGAGAAATCAGGGATAACAGGACATACCTCAACATAATAAAAGCAATATACAGCAAGCCGACAGCCAACATCAAATTAAATGGAGAGAAACTCAATGCAATTCCTCTAAAATCAGAGACGACAAGGCTTTCCACTCTCTCCATACCTCTTCAATATTGTCCATGAAGTTCTAGCTAGAGCAATAAGACAACAAAAGGAGATCAAGGGAATACAAATCGGAAAGGAAGAAGTCAAACTCTATTTGTAGATGATATGATAGTCTACGTAAGTGACCCGAAAAACTCTACCAGAGAACTCCTACAGCTGATAAACACCTTCAGCAAAGTGGCAGGATACAAGATTAACTCAAAAGAAATCTGTAGTCCTACTATGTACCGATGACACATTGGTGGAGAAAAAAAATCAGAGAAGCATCACCCTTTACAATTTACAATTGCCAAAAACAACATAAAATACCTTGGGGTAACACTAACCAAAAAGGTGAAAACCTGTACCTCAAGAATTTTGAGTCTCTAAAGAAAGAAATTAAAGAAGATACCAGAAAATGGAAAGATCTCCCATGTTCTTGGATAGGTAGGATCAATATAGTAAAAATGGCAATCTTGCCAAAAGCAATCTACAGATTCAATGCAATCCCCATCAAAATCCCAACACAATTCTTCACAGACCTTGAAAGAACAATTCTCAACTTTATATGGAGAAACAAAAGACCCTGGATAGCCAAAACAACCCTGTACAATAAAGGAACTTCTGGAGGCATCACCATCCCTAACTACAAGCTTTATTACAGAGCTATAGTCCTGCAAACAGTTTGTTATTGGCACAAAAATGGACAGGTAGAACAATGGAATAGGCTTGAAAACCCTGATATCAACCCACACACCTATGAACAGAAAGTAAACCACCCTGTTAGGAGGAAAACTGGAATATTTTCATCACCCTAGATTTTATCCCCCCCAAGTTGAAGCCTTTCATTCTGTTTTTGATAAATACTTAATTCTTTTGTTTATTCTGTTTTCTTCAATATAGTAATTAATCTATTATGATTCAGAGTTGATTAATTTTTATATATTTAAATTTATTTTGGATTTATGACTTTAAACATACTTGGTGGATTTCTAGTTATTATAGTCTAACCTTATTGAAATTCATATTGTTTTGTATTTGGTCACCTCAGGCCTCCTGAAGTTGGCTCTTAAGTCAGTCAATTGGTCTGTGTGTCCTCCCCCCCCTTCCTTTTTTCTTGTTTTGAATGTGTGTGTTTCTATGTGTGTGGGCACATATGTGTTTATGGGTACACTGGCACATATGCTTAAATAATTATAGGATTTTTAAAATACATACAAAGAGTAGAAAGACAATTGTATCATCTTGTAATCCATTAACCTAGTTGATGCAATTATCTATTTTACCTCTACTTCTCCCCCTGTTTATCCTACAAGTTGGATTAATTTGAATGAAATCCCATGAATTATATGACTTCACCTGTAAATCCTTTAGCTACTATTCTGGTTTTCTTTCCTTTTACCTCTGAGGTTGAGTCTGTGATGATGGATGGACCTGCTCTACTACTAAGCATGTGGGTCAGAAGCTCCTGGGCGTTTATTTTCATCCCCTGAGTAAAAACACTCCTCAATATCTGCTATATTGTTATCTATTTTTAATTCTTAGAAGCTACAAGAATTAATCTTTTTATTTTGTATATACATGGTCATTATAAAGTGAAAAGCCCTTACTATGAATGTATGTAAAATGAAAAGAAAAAAAAAAAACTGATGCAATTCCACCTCCTCAAGTGACTATTACTAACTATATCGTATCTGTCAATTCAGACTTTCTTGGTAATTTTCTAGTATTTTGAGTTAATCCTATATTGTGGACACACTTCATTCTTTAAAAAGGAAAAAAGCAACACAATTTTGTAGAGGATCTTGGATTCTATTTAATAAATTGCCATAATTTAACTAATGAATCATAGTGCTAGATATTAAGATTGATCTCCTTTTGTGGACTTTTTCAGTCTCTTGTTTCTTCCCTGATCTCTGTGTACTTATTACTGGCAAAGGAAGTAAAAAGTGTGAGATCATCAGATGAGGAAGCAGTCATTTAAGCACAGAAGAATCGTTGGCTGGTCCAGCACTCAGAGACTCTCCATTGATTGAATGAACTTAGACTAAGAAGAGTAAATTTCATCTTTATATCTAGTGTACATTTAACTTAGCATTCCAAACTTCTGCCAATGTTTTTGGCTGGGAGAAATAGAGGGTTTATAAAAACGAGGTAATATTTGGAAGAGCTTCCCTGAGTTATGTCTATTGTAGTCACTAGTCTTTTCAGCTCAAGAAGTCTTGGGAATACATTACATTGAACTGTGAAGATTTATCAGGTTGCTGAGAATTAAGCCAGTGTTTCCTTGCACACACACACCTACACGTATTTATAGACACAAATAACAGACTCTCATACTGTGCATATGAGCTCCAGTAGGAGCTCAAGTCTTGGCCTTTACCTGAAAAAAAGAAAAAGAAAACCCCAAAACAAGCCTTCTACCACTAAACTATACCCCCCAGCTTCACACCTCATCTTTTTCATACAAAGTATGAAAATATGTATAACTATAATCAATATAAATACTAATAAGCAAGCCCTTATCCTTGGTCCCTACTAAAGCCAGGTCTAGTATGATATGCCAGGGCACAGTCATCTGGATGGGGCTGCAGCTCTGGTTAAGAGCATAGAGACAGCTAATTTCTTTTGTTTTGTTTTAAAATGCAGATTAACTAGGCCACCAGGCTTCTAGCAAGGTCATAATAGAACTGCACAGCTTTGGGCCTCATCCCTGGAGTAAACATTGGCTCTCCAGTTCATTATGGCATTCCCTTCCAGGCAAGGAAAATTTGTATTTAGTTAAGAAAAGATGAAAGTTAAATTTCAAATTATAGCCATTCTGAAAACAAAGGCTTCCCCACCCAGTGTGTGTGTGTGTGTGTGTGTGTGTGTGTGTGTGTGTGTGTGTATGTGTGTGTGTGTGTGTGTGTGTGTGTGTGTGTACTATTGTGTCTTTTAAGTGGATATGGTCTTCTTTTGTACAATTCCTGTGCTTTACAATAGATATGGAAAATCTTCTTAACTGATCATCTAAATGTAGTATGCAATATTTTCTTTGTATATTTTAGAAAACATTGTAAGCAGACAGGTAGTTTAAATTGAGTGCTTGTTAGAATTCATGATTCTTGAAGTGATTACAGTTATTTTCACATTATTTGAATAAGATGTAAGCTTCCACATTGTCTTGTATATTTTTCCTTCCATTACATACTTTTCTTTATATTGCATGTATTATATATTGTAGATGGTTAAACACAGTTTCTGAAGTAAAAAAAAAAAAATTACTCCCGTTTTTTGTCTGCAATCATGTTTCAGTAATTTAGCATGCACTTTGACCCAGATCATTCACAGCACAGGTGATGGGCTATATCACATTTTTACTGTTTTTTAAAAGGTTTGCTTACTTATTTATTTACTTATTTGAGCAGGATGAATACAAATTTATTAAGGAAAAGTGAGAAAGAACTCTTGAGAATGAGGGGTTTCTAGGGAGGAATAATCAATTTTAACAGTAACCTTTATCTCTTTTCTTTCTTTTCTCTTTTTCTCATTCTCCTTTTTCTTTATGCTGTTGTCTTTATAAGAAGGCATGTCTGTCCCATGCACTCATCAGGGACAGACTCCAGGCTTTATATATCCATGCATCATCAAAACCTAATTTGGGTGATCAACAAGCTTTTACCAGCTTGACATATTCTTTCATTAATTGGAAATTGGCAGTAGAAGTAAGTGTCTTATGAATATTTCCCCTGATGGTATTTTCATTCATTGTAAGACACTAAGTAGATATTTCAGCCTTTAGATTTTGGAGACAAACACTAAAACACACAGAACTTTGTTTATTTATTGACAATGGAAAGTAAATCTTTTCCTCTTTAAGGACTAAAGTCTTAAGAGGAATGCCCATCTTTGTTTCTATATGTTTTATGAATTAAAAATATTTTTATAGAGCATGTAAGATGCTATTAAAATTGTACTACCTTTGGTTTTTTATTCTCTAGCATAATTACCCTTGATTACAGGCTTCAGAGAGGCAGTATAGAAGGAGCTGTTTATTTTACACAAAGAATTCCTGTGACATTTGAGAATTTATATTCTAAAAATAAAGTCTCAGTGTCTGTTTCTGTTTCTGTTTCTCTCTCTCTCTCTCTCTCTCTCTCTCTCTCTCTCTCTCTCTCTCTCTGTGTGTGTGTGTGTGTGTGTGTGTGTGTGTGTGTGTGTGTGTGTGTGTGTGTGAATGCCTGCCATGGAGGCCAGAAAAAGGTGTTGGCTCCCCTGAGTTGGAGTTACAGGTGATAGTGAGCCTTACCCAACATTAATCCTGAATTCATATCTTAGATCCCCTGGAAGTGCAGCAAGTGCTTTTAGCTAGGGAGCTATCTCTCCAGCCCAAGTCTATCTTTTAAAGACAATTTTAACATAAATAAATGTAATTTCAGAGAAAGAATGAGTTTTTTGGGGTGTGTGTGTGGGGGGGGGTAGGCCTGTTTGGTTTCAAAGCATAAATCTTCTACATGGGTTTTTGTGACTACACAAAACTGTCTAGCACTAATACATTACTAGATCATTTCTCTTGCATTTATTTACTAAACTTTCTCAACCTCACCCCAAAGATTACACCCAACAGATAAATTAAAAATACCATATGCTATCTCATTTCCTTTCCTTAATTTTCTCGTGTGCCCCTATCTTGGGAAGACAGGCCCAATGTTCAATGTTGTTTTTAGGAAATCTGTTGCACACCAAGAGAAAGAAATTTTCTTGAAGAACAACCAAGAGTGGTTATTAGGTTCCTAGCTTGAGTGACCAGGTAGATGACAGTGCCTTTTGCCATGATATGAGAATAAAAATTGGTTTAGGTACAAGTTTGGGATGAGGTGAACCAGGTTCAAGGTTTGGTCAAAAGTAATGGTTTATCTGTATTCATTTGGAATGGGTTTTTACACATACACATGGGAAGGCCTAGTAGATGGGACATGTTATGTATGAAGTTCAAGAGAAAGATTGTGGTGGAACTATAAATTAGAAGCATTAACATGAAAAAACTCACTTACAGAAATGTCTAACATCACCATGTGGGGAGGTATGTAAAGAAGAGCCCCAAATTCTGAGGACTATTTAGCAGTCGAGTATAAGAGAAGCAGTAAAAACTTGAGACTTGAAGGAGTGCTTGTTGGAGTGGCAGAAAACACAAGTGATAGTAGCATCATCCATCCATCCATCCATCCATCCATCCATCCATCCATCCATCCATCCAAAAATAGAGGTGTTCTAGGAGACATGCTCAACTATACCTAATCCTGCTGAGCATTGACAAGGAGGAAGGCAAAACAATAAAAATATTGTGGCTAATTCATTCATTCATTCATTCATTCATTCATTCATTCATTCATTCATTCATTCCCTCATTCATTCATTCGATATTCATCTAAGAAATCGTTCCCTAGTTATATCTAACTTTTTTTCATGTCAACTAAACAGAAATGTATTTTTCAAATAAGTTGTGGAATATTAATCTCATTTCCTCTAGCAACTTTTGTTCTATATTTAATATAGTGAAATTTGCAGAGGAAAAAGATGCCAACAAAAATTATTTAAGCCGGGCATTGGTGGTGCACACCTTTATTTCCAGCACTTCTCGGGAGGCAGAGGCAGGCAGATCTCTGTGAGTTCAAGGCCAGCCTGGTCTACAGAGTGAGTTCCAAGACAACCTCCAAAGCTACACAGAAAAACCCTGTCTCAAAAAAAAAGAATAATTTATTTAAAAAAATAACATCAAATGTGCCAGTTTCATCAAAATAGGAATTAAGGGTGATGGATACTTGGATTGGATGACAGTAAAGGGCTCCTTCTTGCTTGTTTAGCGTTGCATACTAGGTAGGTTGGTGTCCATGGCACTGTCTTGGCTGTTTCACCTGGGGCAAGGATCAAAAACAAACTTTGGCACATATTTCTAGAGAAAATCTTTAGAATTTGATGACTCCAATGATGATTTATTCATTTTGTTTTTGTTTTAATATAAGTGAACAAGAGTTACAGAGGTAAAATTAAAGTTCTTCCTTCATTCGGAAATGTAGCTTACTGTAATTTATACTCAATGAATTTCATTGTTTTATTGATTGAAATGTTATTATGTAAATAAACATTACAACATTGACAAAGTGTGACCATCAAATAGTTTTAA